>NC_049254.1:5913048-6218048 GCF_011100685.1 Canis lupus familiaris | reverse complement strand
GAACATCTTAGCACCAGTTCCACACAGGGGACCAGGATGACTAATATTCACCTGGGCATGCTATGGGATTTACACCAGAGGAGTAGAAACCCCAAAATTATGACTCAGAGTTTATAGAGAGCAGCTGGCATATCTGCATCTCTATCCTGCTCTCCAGAGAGAACTTCACTCTGAAATGTAACCAAATTTTCCCTGGGGAATAGAGGGAAGGCTCTACTCTGGGATGTGAGCAAATGGTTTTGGGAAGAGAAGTCTCTAAATCTCTCTGAAGCATTGCACAATATATTTTTCAGCAAGTTTGCTATGAAATCACAAATCCTAAATTATGCAAAAATGTGAAAATATTCATAGAGAATTGTCTCCCCAAAAAATGTACAGATTTTTTTGTGTATAATTTGGAACAATAAGCCAACCTTCTTACTTCTTTGATGGAGCTGGTATTTCATGAGTTTCCATAAATCCTAGAAGCTAAGCTAAAAGTAGTCACATTATCCACTCAATAATTACATATATCATCATCTGTAACAAGTTCAGTTTCCTCACACTCAAGATTCTGGACAGTCATTAGAATAAGCTGCCATATGTCTGCCAGACTGTTAAACATTCTAGATTTAGTGGGACACAAAAGTGAAATGGTTTTCCATCATGCTAATGCTGCTTTCACTATGCTCAAAAGAATCTGTTTCTTATCTCTTGTGAAATCTCTGTTGCCATAATCACTTTCAGTTTTCCAACTTTCAGTCAAAAAGTTCACTCAAATTGAGTCATTTAAAACTTACTCTCATATCCTTCTCTGGGCGATGTTTAGCTTTGACTTGAAGAATACAGAATGAGCAAGGGGCACAGGGTGCTCCTTATAACATTGTCTTGTCCCCTTTCTGGATCCCTTTCTCTTTTGGCATGATGGGAGAAGAAATAGAAGATCATAAGCAAGTGTTTCTGACATGTCTCTTGCTACAGTAGTCTTCCCTGTGAAGTGATCTTGATTTGACGGTTCCCTAATGGCTCTGTAAGTGGATTCTTTGAAGGATACTTATAGAGGCTTTAATTGCACAGTTTCTGTTTGGGGAGATGTGTTCCAGCTTGAAATTTTGAATCAGTTTCCATAATGAATCTTGCCTCTGGGTTGCTAGAAGACCATTGATCTATAGGTGTTACAGCCATCTTACCATGAAAAACAGTGAGAGTGAGTTGCACCCCTCCTCCATTGTTGTCTGCTCCCTCACTCTTTTCCCTATCTCTCCAATCTCTGTCTCTCCAATTCCCTTTCCTCTGCTCCATTCAACACTAAGTGCTTTTGGCAAATCTTTTGCTTTGGTGTACATCCCACCAAATAATGAGATGTCAGACTCCAATGATGACTTATACTTCTGGTCTCTAGAAGTGAGTCTTTTGGATCCCTTGATTTGGGAACCAAAAAGAAGCAGGATTCTCTCTCCATGAAGGAGAAGGAGAAATTCCAGGTCTCTTGTCTTATACTCCATCACTCTCAGATTTCTCCAGTTGACTCTTACAGATTAATGGGCAGGGTACACTGGTGTTTAAAGTAAAAGAGCCAATATGCTCACCTTTCAATAAGACCTGAAGAGATCTGCCTTAATAAAACCCACTAAATAACCTTATTAGAGTATTAGGCAGACTAACCTGATATTTTCCTCTTGTTCACCGAATTATTCTATTGGAATTTCTAGTCATATACTTTGCTTCTGATGCATATAAATGCTCTCTTTTTACATAGACCACTGACTTATTCTGCTTTCTGCCACTCAGAACTTTCTCTAAACACATTGCTCTTCCTAAACCAATTAGTTAACTTGTCGCTATCTAATATTAAAAGTGATTAGTACTAGAGAATGTTCCAACTGGAAAGGACCATCATTAACTCAGTCTAGTTTTCTCCATTAACTGGTAAGAATAGTTGATTTCAAATAAAGTGATTTATCCAATATTATTGAGTTAATCAGTGGCAAAGATGGAACTGGCATTCTGGCCTCCTGACTTATGAGGGGAGAAATTTCCCAATATATCATGATGGTTCTTATGGTCAAATCAACATGATCTAACAACAAAATTCACATGAACTGAAAACATGCAGCTAATTACACTCATTAGATGACATATCCACTTAAAGGAGCATGAAAAATCATATCATGCCACAAATGATAAAAAATATTCACTTTTATATTTTATAATCTGTCAGATGTCATGTGTTCCTATGGAATCAGGCAAGTTATGTATTCATGCTGAGTCATACTTAAAAATTGGCAAAATGTATTTGGGAGGGACTTGGGAAAGATATCATTGCACATAAGAGTGTATTCAGAAGAGATAGCAAGTTTGGCTTAAGACCATATAAAACAAGTTTCTGGGCAAAATGTGTCATTTTGCAGCTGTTTCCTGCATCTACAACAATCCCACTACAGCTAACCAGTTTAAGCTGGAAGTATCAGGATGTAACCTGGGAGTATGCCTCTTGATGACTCCTCTGGCTGCTGGGGAATTTTAGTATAAACAATTGCTAAAATATCTATAATATGTAAGGCATACTTAAGATGAGTAAATTAAAAGAACTATAACCCAGAACCAGTTTTTCTGCAAGCTTCAAGTTGAGTTAACTTTGCCAAAACATTTATGGGAAATACACATTTTTTAGGAAAATCGAGGTGTGCATATCTTTCAGGAATGTCTTTGGAAATATTTATGAGAGAATAATCCTAACACCAGGGATAAGGAGTACAGCCCAAGAAAACTAATTTGGTTCCATAAAGTGGACATTCCAAAGTCCAAAACAGGAAGGTACAGAGCAGAGCAAGAGAACCCTATCTATGGACTGGGAGATTTATAGAGTGTTTATATGTGTAGTGATATGGCTCCTTAGCCTAGCTTCCCTATTTGGGCTTATTTGTATAACTAATCTTTATTGAGCTCTCCTAACTTCTGCCAGTAGTGGGAATCTAAGAATATTATACAAGACATGGTCTCTACCAGTTAGGAATTTATTGCCTCTTTGGGAAATGAATGAGTATACCAAGCACTACACTGCAGATAATAATAATGCCTCCTGCATCTTGCTATGTATCTCTCTTGTTCCTCGGGTGTGTTCATATCTTTCCTATCAGAGGAATAGTGATTGTATCTTATTGATCTTTGAGGCCCTTGTAGTACCTGGAAAAAGGACAAATATTTCATGAATAGAATAACTTTGTGAATGAAGCTTTGCAGTTTATATAGAGTTTTTAAGTACATGAAGCCACTTGGCTAAGAGTCACCATAACCCTACGAGATGGGCAGAGTCAATATGATGACTTCCATTTTACAGTCAATGAAAGTGGGATTCAGAAAGCTTAAATTCCAACTTAACAAGTAACAGAAGTGGGGCCAAACTTATCTTTCCATTCCCTCTGTTTCTACAGCACTCTAGCTCCCTCCTTAGTATGTGATAAGAGATCTATAAGTGTAATAGATGTTTAGAAAAGGAAAGATCACATGAGTAAGCAAAGAGACTTCATGAAAAAGATGACACTGAATTTAAAGTTTTACTTCAGGACTTCTCTATTATTAACTTTATTTCAGCTAACATTTTTTATTTGCTATTTTATTTTTATTCTGCAACATATTGAGGATGATATTTTAAGTTGAAAATTTCTAGAGAAGAAGGTGGGATATTTTGTATATGGAAAATAGTATTCTGAATATCTGTTGGTAATAAGTATTTGATTTTCAACTACTAATAATTGCCCATCTTAAAATTTTAAGACTTAGATGCATACAATTACAGGGCTGGAAGTAGGCTGTAGAAATAATGTAGTGAAGTGGTCTCTAACATTTTTGCCACCCAGTAGCCTTTTATGAGCACCTCCAACAGTCCTCCTGATTTTTAAATATTTTGCCTTTCTTATTTAGTCCAAAGTCAAAGAAGACATGGCACCAGTCATTAAGAAACTCACAAACTAATGAGAGATAGAAATCTCTGAATAAATAAGTGAACAATAAACATGGTCTCTTCTCCCTGCCCTTTTAATCTTCATTGCAACAAATGATGCCACTGTTTACGTAGATGTCCATGTCTCAAACCTAGATTTTATGTTATCCCACACCCAGTTCATTAGAATTTTACCAGCATGATTCCAGCACTTACTCCATGTTTCTACTCAACTATCACTTCCTTAGAAAGACCTTCATCCAGGGACACCTGGGTGGCTCAGTGGTTGAGCATCTGCCTTTGGCTCAGGTTGTAATCCTGGGGTCCTGGGATCGAGTCCCACATTGGGCCCCCACATGGAGCCTGCTTCTCCCTCTGCCTATGTCTCTACCTCTCTCTGTGTATCTCATAAATAAGTAAATAAAATCTTAAAAAAAAAAAAGACCTTCCTTAATATAGCCACTCTCGCCAATCTCTGTCACCTTCTACCTTGTCAAACTGCTTTATTTCTATTTCTAGCACTATCATTACCTGATTCATATTATTTCCATCTTTATTTATTATTTATTTCATACTAATATGTATGAAAAATTCATAAAGTAAGGACTTGGCATGATCCTCTGCTGTATCATCAGCTGTTAGAATATATAGAAGACAATAAATATTTGTATAGATGAATTAATGCACAAATGGATAATGAAAGGGATGAGTACATGAAGAAAATGATACAATGGGGTTACAATGAAAAGAAATGACTAATTATACCTGAAAGATAAACTAAAGATTGGTGGTAATGAGCTGAACTATAAATAAATTAGTAAAAGCTAACAAGACAGATTACATAGGGAGGAGCAGTGCTGGCTAAGGAAATGGACAAAGAAATAGAAGTGGGCATGGATGTTTCAGTAAAGGATTAGAATACAAGATACACATGAAAAATAACAGGTGATGAGGCAGTTTGTTAAACTGAAGCCATGTATTAAAAGGTCTTGCATGCTTGCTAAGGAGTTTTGACTTGTTCTCTGGGTAATACAGACAGATTTTAAAAACAGATATACCATAAGCAGATCTATGATGGCCATGGGTTGGGTGTGCTTTGCAAAGAAGAAAGAGTCAAAGACACAATTTAGGACATTTTTACAACACTACCAACCGAGTACCTAGACCAAGGTTATACCCATGGACATGGAGAGGGAAAGACATAGATGAGCAATATTGCAGAAGTAAAATGAAATAAAAGAATTAAGTAGCTACTTTTGGAGAGAGATGAAGAAACTGAGTGATTCTGTGATGTCTTACTTAGGAAATGTGCAGGGGGTGAAGGCATTGAAAAGAGAAAGCCAGAAGAAGAGTCAGGGAAAACAAAGGGAGCTAGGAGTTCAGTTTAAAACAACAGTAAAATATGTGGTAGTTGATCTTTGTCAGGTAGTTGAATACTTAATTTTCGAGTCTTACTGAAAAAATGAGAGAAATTTACCTGAAAAATACAGGATTTGTAGTCATAAAATCATGAGTGGTAACTGAATCCATGGAATGAACTTCATGTATTAATAATACTTTTGCACCTTTAGTATATAAAACAAAACTGCTAGTCAGAGCTACTGATAAGGAACCAATAACAACACAACTGTTCATAATATAAAACAAAGAAACTTGAATTTTCAGTGAGGCTTTGATGGATATATTATTTCTGAAATTTTTAGAAAGATTTTATATATTTATTTGAGAGAGAGAGAGAGAAGGAGAGGGAGAGAAAATCTCAGACAGACTCCACAATGAGTGCAGAACCTGAAACAGCTCAATTCCACAACAGCAAGATCATGACCTGAGCTGAAACCTGAGAGGGGATGCTCAACCAACTGAGCATCCAAGTGCCCCTCTGAATTTTTTTTAAATACTCACATTGTCCATAACATATACTCCTTATTCTTCATGAATATCTGGGAGAGAAGGAGTCAAGGGCTTTTAAATGAGGAGGCAATGAACTAGTCCAATTTTTTAGGGAGAACAAGCAAAATCCTTAAGCTCTGGGCAATATATTAGTTTAACATTAATTCTTACTTTGAAAATGTGTATGTAGGCTCCATGGCCATGGAACCTCCTTAGATCACTTTAAGGACTTGATGTATCAGTAAAACATGGGCTGATCAATGTTCTGATCTACAGACCAAATTCTGGTATAGCTGCCATCCTCTCTTTACCTAAATCTCTTATTCGGAGGAAGAAGGAGATGTGCAGAGCACAACAAAAAAGACCATGAGGTACATGATGGAAAAAATTATGCAAGCTCTTGTCCATAATGAGACAAAAGCAATATTAGGAAGTTTCTAAAAAATATAGCTATATTGTGAATTTCTTTGAAGTAAATTAGAAGAATACCAGATCAAGTATATGAAAATGTACCTGCTTAAAAACAGAAATTATTTGCTTTAACTGAGGAGAAAATGCTAGTCTTTGTTAAAGACTTATTTTTTTCTTTGAAGTTTTCATTTAAATTCTGGTTTGTTAACATATAGTGCAATATTAGTTTTGGGCATAGAGTTTAGTGATTCAGCACTTCCATTCAACACCCAATACTCATCACAAGTGCCCTCCTTAATCCCCATCACCCACTTAACCCATTCCCCCCATTCACATCCCTTTCAGCAACCACCAGTTTGTTTCTATAGATTAAGACTCTGTTTATGGTTTGCCTTCTTCCCCCCCACCCCCTACCATGTTCATCTGTTTTACTTCTTAAATTCCACATATAAGTGAAATCATATGTATTTGTCTTTCTCTGACTGCCTTTTTGTTGACCATAATACACTCTAGCTCCATCCATTTCATTGCAAATGGCAAGATTTCATTCATTTTGATGGCTGAGTAATATTCATATATATATTCATATATCATTCATATATATATATGAATGATATATATATATATATCCCCACACACACATCTTCTTTATCCATTCATCAGTCAATGGATGTTTGGCTCTATCCATAATTTGGCTATTGGAGATAATGCGGCTATAAATGTCAGGGTGCATGTGTCTCTTCGAATCAGTACTTTTGTATCCTTTAGGTAAATTCCTAGTAGTGCATTTGCTGTGTCGTAAGGTAGCTCTATTTTTTACTTTTTAAGGAACCTCCACACTATTTTCCAGAGTAGCTACACCAGTTGGCATTTCCACAAACAGTGTAAGAGGGTTCCCCATTCTCCACATCATCCCCAACATCTGTTATTTCCTGTGTTGTTAATTTTAGCCATTCTGACAGTATGAAGTGATATCTCATCGTGGTTTTGATTTGTATTTTCCCTGAGGATGAGTGATGTTGAGCATCTTTTCACATGTCTATTAGCCATCTATATGTCTTCTTTGGAAATATGTCTATTCATGTCTTCTGCCCATTTCTTAACTGAATTATTTGGGTTTTGGGTGTTGAATTTGACAAGTTCTTTATATATTTTTGAATACTAACCCTTTATCAAATATATCATTTGCAAATATCTTTTCCCATTGTGAAGGTTGCCTTTTAGTTTTGTTGATTGTTTCCTTTGCTGTGCAGAAGCTTTTTATCTTGATAAAGTCCCAATAATTCATTTGTGCTTTTATTTCCCTTGCCTCTGGAGACATATCTAGTAAGACATATCTAGTATATCATGCTATAAATGATGTTAAATAGGTTGCTGCCTGTGTTAAAGAAACTATCTTTTTTCCATCGGATGCTTTTTCCTGCTTTGTTGATTAGTTGACCATATAACTGTGGGTCCACTTCAGGATTTTCTATTCTGCTCCATTTATCTACATGTCTGGTTTTGTGCCAGTGCCATACTGTCCTGGTGACTACAGCTTTGTAATATAGCTTGAAGTATGGAACTGTGATGCCTCCAGTTTTGTTTTTCTTTTTCAAGATTGCTTTGGCTATTCAGGGTCTTTTGTGGTTCAGTGCAAATTTTGTTAAAGTACTAGCTCTGTAAAAATTGCTGGTAGAATTTTGATAAGGTTTGCATTAAAAGTGTAGATTCCTTTGGGCAGTACAGACATTTTAGCAATATTTGTTTTTCCAATCCATTGGAAACAATTTCCAATTCCAACAATTCTTGGAATTCTTGTTCCAATTTCCAACAATTTCTTGGAGTTGTCTTCAATTTCTTTCATAAGTGTTCTGTAGTTTTTAGAGTACAGATCCTTTACCTCTGGTTAGGTTTATTTCTAGGTATCCTATGGGTTTTGGTTCAGTTGTAAACGCAACAAATTCCTTGATTTGTCTTCCCACCATTTCATTATTGGTGTATAGAAATGCAACAGATTTCTGCACATTGATTTTATATCCTGCAACTTTGCTGAATTCATGTATTAGTTCTAATAATTTTTTAGTGCAGTCTTTTAGATTTTCTAAATAGTGTATCCTGTCATCTGCAATAGCAAAAGTTTGCTTTCTTCCTCGCCAATTTTATTTCTTTTAGTTGTCTGATGACTGAGGCTAAGACTTGCATACTATATTAAACAGTAATGGTGAGAGTGGACATCCCTGTCTTGTTCCTGAGCATAGAGGAAAGCCTCTGCTTTTCCCCATTGAGGATGATAATAGCTCTTTCATATGTGACCTTCGTAATGTTGAGTTATGTTCCCCCTATCCCTACTTTGATGAGAGTTTTATCAAGAATGGATGCTGTACTTTGCCAAATGCTTTTTCTGCATCTATTGCTAGACACATATGGTTCTTGTCCTTTCTTTAATCAATATGATATATCACGTTGATTGATTTGTGAATATTGAACCACACTTGCAGCCCAGATATAAATGCCACTTGGTGATGGTGGATAATTCTTTAATGACTGTTGAATTTGATTTGCTAGTATTTGGGAGGAATTTTTGCATCCATGTCCATTAGGGATATTAGCCCATAATTCTCTTTTTTAGTGGAATATTTGTCTGGTTTTGGGATCAAGGTAATGCTGACCTCATAAAATGAGTTTGAAAGTTTTCCCTCCATTTATATTTTTTGGAGCAGTTTGAGAAGAATAGGTATTAATTCTTTAAATGTCTGGTAGGATTCCCCTGGCTAGACCTCTGGCCCTGGGCTTTTGTTTGTTGGGATATTTTTAATTACTGATTCAATTTCTTTGCTGGTTATGGGTTTATGCAAATTTTCTCTTTCTTCCTGTTTCAGTTTTGGTAGGGTATATGTTTCTTTATGTTTGGTAGTTGCTATGTTGGGCAGTTTATATGGAATTTTTCCATTTCTTCCAAATTGCCCGGTTTGTTGGCATATAATTTTTAGTAATATTATCCTATAATTGTTTGTATTTCTGTTGTGTTGGTTGTGATCTCTCGTGATTTCATTTATTTGGGTCCTTTCTATTTTCCTTTTGATAAGTCTGTCTAGGGCTTTATCAATTTTGTTAATTTCTTCAAAGAACCAACTCCTGGTTTCATTGATGTGTTCTACTGTTTTCTTGTTGTTTCTATATCATTTATTTCTATTCCAATCTTTATTATTTCCCTTCTGTTGGCTTTAGGTTTCTTTTTTTTTTCTCTAGTTCCCTTAGGTGTGAGGTTAGGTTGCATATATTAGATATTTCTTGCTTCTTGAGGCAATCCTGTATTGCTATATCCTTCCCTCTTATGACTGCTTTTGCTGCATCCCCCAAATTGTGGACTATCATGTTTTTATTAATGTTTGTTTCCATGTATTTTTTTATTTCTTCTTTAATTTCCTGGTTGACCCATTGATTATTTAGTAGGATGTCCTTTAACCTCCATGTATTTGTGATCTTTCCAAGTTTTCTCTTGTGGTTGACTTCCAGTTTCATATTGTTGTGGTCAGAAAATATGCATGATATGATCTCAATTTTTTTTTGTACTTGTTGAGGGCTGATTTGTGACCCACAATCTGATCTGTTCTGGAGAATATCCCATGCACAGTCAAAAAGAATGTGTTCTGCTGTCTTAGGATGGAATGTTCTATCTGTTAAGTCCATCTGGTCCAGTGTGTCAGCTAAGGTCATCTAGGATTGTTTCTTTGTTGATTTTCTGCTTAGATGATCTTAGATTACTGTAAGCGTGGTCCCTGCTATTATTGTATTATTATCAATATTATGTTTGCTCTTAATTGTTTTATATATTTGGGTGCTCTCAAGTTGGGGACATAAATATTTATAATTGCTAGATCTTCTTGTTGGTTAGGTCCCTCTTTTATGATGCAGTGCCCTTCTTCAATCTTGTTATAGTCTTTGGTTTAAAATCTAGTTTATCTGATATAAGTATTGCTACTCCAGCATTCTTTTGATGTCCATCAATAGAGATGATAGGTCTAAAATGAGTCTCTTGTAGGCAGCAAATAGATGGGTCTTGTTTTTTTAATCCAACATCCTATGTCTTTTGATTGGAGTGTTTAGTCCATTTACATTCAGAGTGATCATTGATAGATATGAATTTAATGTTATTGTATTGCTTGTTAAGTCATTGTTTCTGTAAATTTTCTCTGTTCCTTTCCATTCTTTACTGCTTTTGACTTTTCTCTCCCAATCAGAGTCCTCTTTAATATTTCCCACAGGGCTGGTTTAGTGGTCACAAACTCCTTTAGTTTTTGTTTGTCTGGGAAACTCTTTATCTCTCCTTCTATTCTGAATGACAGCCTTGCTGGATAGAGTATTCTTGGCTGCATATTTTTCCCATTCAGCACATTGAATATATCATACCATTCTCTTCTGGCCCGCCAAGTTTCTGTGGCAAGATCTGCTACTAACCTTATTTGTCTCCCCTTGTAAATTATGGGCTTATTTTGTCTTGCTGCTTTTAGGATATTTTTCTTTATGTCTGTATTTTGCACATTTAAGTGTGATATGTCTTCGTGTTGGCCTGCTTTTGTTGACTTTGATGGAAGTTCTCTGTGCCTCCCGGATTTGAATGTCTATTTCCATCCTAAGACTAGGGACGTTTTCAGTTATAATTTTTTCAAATAATTCTCCTCCTCCTTTTCCTTCTCTTCTTCTGAGACTCCTATGATACAAATGTTATTATGCTTTATGGAGTTGCTCAGTTCCCTAAGTCTACTTTCATGATCCAGTATTTTTCTTTCCCTCTTCTTTTTTCAGCTTCATTATTTTCCATAATTTTATCTTCTGTATCACTTATTTGTTCCTCTGTTTCTTCCATCCTTTTGTTCACATTATAACCAGTCAGTTTAGCATCTCAGTTTTAGCATTTTTTATTTCAGCTTGACTACTTTTTAGGTCTTTTGTCTCTGTGGTAAGGGACTTCCTGGTATCTTCTATGCTTTTCTCAAGCCCAGCTAATATCCTTATGATTGTTGCTTTAAATTCTGGATCTTACATATTACTTATATCTGTTTCAATTAGATCCCTGCTATGACCTTTTCTTGTTTTTTCCTTTAGGATGAATTTCTTCATCTTGACATTTTGTCTGTCTTGTCTGTGTTAGGAAAGCTTGTTATGTTTCCTGCTCCTGGAAGTAATGGCTTTATATATAAAAGGTCACCTATTGTCCAGGACCTGGCACTTCAGGAAGTATCTCCGGTGTATGCTGTGTGCACTCTGCTGATGTGTTTTGGTTGGTCTTTCCCTCAGGTCAGTCTTCTGCAGAGTTTCTCCTTGTCTGCCGTGGGTAGTGTTTGGACCTTAGCCATAGTATGGTGACTTTTAACTAGGTGCCCTCTGGTCTGCTTGTTAAAAGAGACAGAAAGACCAATGCTATTTCTGCTAGAGCTGAAGCTTTGCAGAACTCTGTGGTTAATAGACATAGTGCGGGGAGGGGGGGTCTTTTGGAGGAGGGGCCCACTGTTCTGGTTTTTAGGCACACTGGTCCAAGAAAAGCAGCACCAGCAAGTTCAGAGAGGCAGGGCTTGGTATAAGTGATTTAGGCCACCAGTGTTGGTGCTGTGCGACTCACTGAAGTAGTTTATGCTGAGGGACAGGGGAGAGAAATGGTGCCCACCCAGCTCTTTTGTCCCTGGAGAGGCAATGCCACCTCTCCACGATGCACTCCAAGAAGGGGGAACAGTCTCTCTCAGTGTATCCCAGGGTATCCTCGGATGATGCTGTCTGCTCCTAGGCACTCTGCCCTCCTTCTCCACGGGAGCACTGCAGCATCCACTAGGCTCCTCATTGGTCATGCCACAAATCTCTAAAACTTTGGCCTTTGAGCCCCACTGATTGTAAAAACTCCTACAATTCAGCCCCTTTTATTTCCCAGCCAAAGACTTTAGGGAAGTGTTTTCCTTATGCAATCCCCTATGTACTCCTCTCTCTTTCTCTTTTCCCCTTTCTCTTCTCTCTGTGACCAGGGCTTCCTTTCCTCCACAGCACCTGTGATATATTTCTCCCCCTAAATGACATCCCTGCACCTCCTACCTTCCAGGATGTGGACTCTTCTCTCCCTCTATTTTTGTTCTGTCCATCCTTAGATTGTTTTCTTGGGTATTCAGAATGATTTGATATTGATCTAACTGAATTTGAAGGGACCAGGCAACCCTAAGGTCCTCTTACCACTCTGCCATCTTAGCTTCTCCAATCTAGTCTGTCTTAAAGATTAAAACTTATTTAAGGATTATTAGAAAAATTAAAATTTACCTTTGTATAATGCCTATATCTATAATATTTTTAAATTTCCTGTTAAATCATTAAAATTCCTTATCACGTAATATAATTAATCCTTTTAAACTGCCGAGTACCTTTGAACATGATCCCCACACCACGGAGACTTACATGGGAAAGATGACTTTGGTGCCATGCAACATGTAGTTAACATTCATTACCAGTCACAACTGCAACATAGGTGTTTTGTTCTTGGCATTTTCAGGACAATTTCTTAACTCTTAGAAATCCAAGGGATTCATAATTTCATTTTCCAGAATTCCTGACTTTTAATTCTACCTTCCTTCTCACATCCCAGTAAAAAATATTTTTCCTCTCATCTAACTGTCATAGGCTAGTTTTTGAGAAGAGATATAGTCCAGAGTGGTTAGAAATCCATTCTGGCACTCCCTAGCTATGTGAATGATGTTGGACAAGGTATAAAACATCTGTAAGATTCATTTTCATCACCTGTACACTACAGATAAGTTATCCATACTGTAAGCTTGTTTTAAGGTTTGGATAAGGAAGGTCCTTATCTTCATAGCTGGCATATAGGTTTTCAAATTTTAAATAAATTGTTTAAAATAATTCAGCTGACTGAACAGCTTCAGACTTTCAGGGTATATTTGTAGTTTAAAATTGGAATCTAGGGCAGCCTGAGTGGCTCAGTGGTTTAGTGCCACCTTCAGCCCAGGGCCTGATCCTGGAGACCCAGGATTGAGTCCCACGTCGGGCTCCCTGCATGGAGTCTGCTTCTCCCTCTGCCTGTGCCTCTGCCTCTCTCTGTCTCTCTCTCTCTCTGTGTCTTTCATGAATATATAAATAAAATCTTTAAAAAAAATAAAATAAAATTAGAATCAATAGGCTTATTTCTTATAGATGCAATAAATAACAAACATTTATATGTGATTATTATGATTTGCTTGTAATGTCTTATTAGGGAAACTGAGGCACAGACAGGTTAAGTAATGGGCTCATAATTATACATCTGACAAGTACGAGTTTGGATTCAATTGAAATTGAGAATTTTCCCATTTTTAAAAATTTTGCTATTACCCAGAAGCTTAGTAGGAAAAAAAAGTGGAGTGTCAATTTTCTACCTTATAATCAGTAATAGGTTGAGTCAAAAAAAATATTTCAGAGAGGAAGAACAAATCTGAAACTGAGGAAAAATTGACATAAAAGGAAAGAAAGAAGTGAGAGGCAATGGAAAAAGATAAGCTTCAAGTATTCACCAAAATTCTCAGTTCAGAGTTCTTTATTGCAATCAGGAAGATAATAAAGACTGAAGACAGAAGAAAGTCACTTTAGAATTGAAAACAAACATACAACAGCAAATTGGATTTAAATTTAAAAAATGAGTTTTTCCAGCTAGATAAATCCATAACAGAGTAATATTCCCAACTTGCCCATAAAGCCTCATCATTGAATTAGGACTAAGGACACCAGATCCTTGTTCCTGCTCTGTGACTCAGTAGCTTATCACACAGGTGCAGTCGATTGTTCCAAGAGGCAGGGTGGCCGAAAATATCTAGGGGAAGATCATGCCCAGTGGGAAAGAAGCAATAGTGCAAAGATGTTAATGCAAATATTGCTGATGCGATATGAAATCATTTTATCAGGCATCACCCATCCTTCCTGACAGCAAAGTGTTCTGAAACATCTTTTCTTTCACTGTAATCTAGGCTATGTTCTGATTTTTAGCCAGTAACACTATACAAATTCATTTGTGCCGCACCTTGCCTTTCTGTAGGCAAATATACAAAGCAATGCTTGTTTATCTTCCCATAAATTTATTTTCATTTTTGAAAAGCTACTTCTAGCCTCCTGAGAGAAAAGAGCAAGGCAACATGTAACTTTTGTCACCATTCAGACCTTTGAAGAGCTTTCAAACCAGCAACTTACAGATGGTCTGAGAAATACTAATGAATTTCAATAGAGGGAAAAATACCATCAATCACTAATTCGCTCAATTTTGTTAGCCAACTCCTCTTGCCCTCTGGAGAACAAGAGAAGTGGCCTCCAAGACGAATAGGGAGATGTGAATACCTAACTTCCAGTCTCAAAACCACATTCCCTGGCAGCCATTGTAGGGTTTGTTTTAAACCCTGCACACCAGCAATCTCTATCTTGGAAAATCTTGCCTGGCATCAATCAAGCAACAGGAGATGGTCTTTGTTTGCATAAGCAGAACTTTGTGAGAGAAACCAAGGCCCCTAACAGTGCACTGCTTCTGCCCACATGCAGGGCCTTCTCGGACTTGGTGAAGGCCGAAATCAATTGCCAAGAAAAGCCTTCAGGGTTCAATTAAGAGCAATGTTGGAAAATACTTAACAAAAACTGATCTCCCAAACCAGCACAGAATGTGAAAGTTCTGGACACGGTGGGCAAAATACTCTGCCAAAGCCTTGTGATTATGTTTGGTGTATAATTGGGACTTCTTCACCAGAAAGTTTGGCCCTTGGTTAAAGCAGGAAGGTGTATGAGACGCTAGGGTCCACCCCAAATAACCCAGGTTACAAAAGAACAGGAATTACTTTAAAAAAATAAATAAATTCCTACTAAACCAAATATTCCCAAACCCATGGCTTTCAGACACAATTTCAGGAATATTTACCTTTGGGATAATCATTTTTTTGACAGACTTAAATTAACTAAAAGCAAGCATCTTGAAATCATAAAACATTAGAACCAGAAGTAGTCTCAAATATTGTTTAATCCAATCTTTATTTTCTTATGAAGCCACTGAGACCTGATGAGTTTTAATGACTGACCTAGCGTAAGATAGCTTATCGGGCTCCAAGCCATGGAAATAATCTCTCATATACAAATAAAACTTTTGGATTCTCAGGCACTTTTTCATCCAGTGGCTCATTTGACCCTCAGCTATCTCAAAGGCAAGGCAGCAGTAACTAATCAACGGGGTCACTTCCTGTATTTCTGACACCCTTTCCAAAAAATGACATGTCACCTGAGAGAAGAAAAAAGTTCAGAAACTGAAAACTGTTACTCTTAATTCAATTTTGTTGCATTTATAATGTCAGGAGATTCTATGTTCTTATTTGTGTTCTGTCTCAGAATCATATCAGGTTGGAGAACCACCTTACCGTAAACTTGGCTAAAGTAGGAGGGATTCAGATTTGAAAGGGAAAATCCTTATAATTTTTATTAATTGAAGAACAAAATGGAATTCTTTCCTTTAGAAGGAGGACTTTTTTAGAGTTGGGAAAATATTCACCTTTTCATAAAAATTAAAGCATAGTCTTTTCTGGAATTGGAGATAAGGCCTGTCTTGAACTTGAACATCCCTCAGTTCCTGGAAGTTAGGATTCATTGGCTGTATCTTCTTCAGTTCAATAGAACAGTCTTTATTTTCAGCCTTAATATTTCTCAGAAATCTTTTGATTCTGAAATTTAGTCTCAATCTACCTGAAAGTTGACTAGAGTAGCCATGATATTATCTATCAAGAAATTAAATTAGGGGACACCTGGGTGGCCCAGCAGTTGAGCTTCTGCCTTCAGCTCAGGGTGTGATCCCAGGATTTGGGATCAAGTCCTGCATCAGGCTCCTTGTGGGGAGCCTGCTTCTCCCTCTGCCTGTGTCTCTGCCTCTCTCTCTTTCTCTCTCTCTCTCTCTTTGTGTGTGTGTGTGTGTGTGTGTGTGTGTGTCACAAATAAATAAATAAAATCTTTTTTTAAAAAAAGGAAATTAAATTAGGTCTAGCCTGAGACTTGTTCTGAGTATGATTAATGTGACTTCCATTCCTTTCCCATTTCTTCTCTAAGGACTGCTGTGGAAAGCAAGACTACATTAATGCCCAAATAAATAGAAGCTTTCCTCCTTCATTCCACTTTTAAACATCATAGTTTTAGAATGTATTGATTAAAAACATATTTTAATCATACTTAAAGTGATGTCTTTAACTTTTTCCCAAATAAAATAATAACCTTCTCCAATGCCTGATGAAACTCTCTTCTTCCAAAAACTACTAACTAAACAGTCAGACTGGAGTAAAGCAACAATTCTGTGCTTTGCATAGAAGGAGAACTAGAATGTACAGTGAAATCTGAATAACCAGGGAAGTTTAATGACATTAGGTATGGATGTGGAATTGCAAACATTCTTGTTGCTCAAATCTGGCATATACATAGCATTCAGCTTCCCTAATTTGAGAAGTTTTGTTATCACTAATCCTTGTTAAATTATATGAGGTATAATTGGTCCATGGTTCACAGTACTATCAGTTGTCTCTTTTGGCCTGTATGTCTTCAAATACACTTCATAAGAGATCATGATGGAGGGTACAGAGGCTGACGGGGCACTAAATAAAAGCTTCACATTTCACACCAAGATTACTATTCATGAAAAGCTTTTCACTCTGATTTTAATGTCCAGTAGATAAACTAAGAGATTATTTTGTTTGGGGGTTTGTTTGTTTGTTTGTTTGTTTCAGGAAAAAAAAAAATGGGTCCTTTATCACACATCTAAATTGTAATGCCTGGGCTTCTGTGTAGGCTACGTAAGTCTGTCCACAGCTCCCCCACCCCCCAAAAAATCCATAGAAAATATCAAAATCTATTTTCTTCTTCTCAACTTTATATCTGGACAAAATTATAAATATTGAACCCTCAGTCAATTTATCTAGAAAGGAATCTTTAAAAGCATAATAACCGCATTCTCTTCTCTGCATTTCTTCCCTCCACATTTCATAGTCTGTGACTATTTTTAAAATATTTCTAATATATAATATTGTTGAGAGAAAAGAAAAAGAGTACAAGGAGTCTCATAGCTGTGTCTTTACACTCTTACCTGATCTTCGTTTTTGCATAAAAGTAGTCCACTGGACTTGAGTTACAGTGAGCTTTACATGTCCCGACCCCTCTATTAATAATATACTGCCTGAAGTTAGAAATATTTCCAATTACAAAATCTAATATTGGATAAAAACTAATAAAGAGAGACAAATTTCCTGTTGCATTGACTCAGATTGGAGAGATTTCCAAACTCAAGATCTAATATTGAAGAAAAATTAATGAAAGGAAATATTTAAAACTCTTCCTGCGTGTAAAGCTACGATATTAAGTGAACTATGCAACTTGCTTGAGAACAAGTCCCAAGTACTATCACTTTTAATCGGGAAAAGTGCTTGAGCACTCCATTTTTAAAGGAGTCCAACTTTTTAAATGGGGAGGGGGGCATTAAAAGCAATTTAAATGTTTACTTAAGTTTCTCAAAGTGTTTCCAAAGAGAATTCTACATGAGTAGAATATACAGGGGGAAAAAAGTCTTTAAAAGTTTTCTTCATCCCTTTTTCTCCCAATGTTCCACATTGAACAAATTCCTGCCCCAATTTTCTCTATTTCTTCTACAAAATACCCACAAACTCTGCTCCAAAATGAGACAGCCCACACTTTTCTTTTCTTTTTGACCTTTACACATCTATTTTTTTTCTCTGATAAACAGGATGCTACACACAGTAGAGGAAGGGCTGGTACAAGTTTAACATTTAAACATCTTGTGAGACAATGCCCAAGGCCCTTCCCAAGTCTGCCCAAAGAAGATATTCTACAGGCTGCTAAGACAAACTCTCATTCAACTTTTCTATTTGGGTCCCCACAATTCTATGGAAATTCAAACCAAATAATTTCAACTCACACTACTGGCACTGACTGTCTAAGGCTTGGATTTCAGGGTTTCAAAAACAGGGCTTTTGTGCCAGCTTGTCCCATGGCCGGAAGAAAAGCAAATGAAGCCACAGAGACGTGCCAGTTTTAATTCAATTTCCGGCTCAGCAACCCAACCTTGGTATGAAAATAAAACCCAAAACCCAAATCTCTCCTGTAGTAGCCCAGCAAAAAATTCCCTCTCCCACATTCTCCATACCCCCCCCTCCCCACCACCACCAAAAAGAGGCCTTCAGAATTCTTCCAAACCCAACTGGTCAATGTAATCAACTTCTCAGGAGGGCTGTGAATCACTGTGTCTTTTCAGGGCTAGACAGCATGGTGAGGACACATAGCTTCATGGCAAAATGTATGTGTGAGTATAAGGGAGAACAAAGGGAATTGAGCTTTGGCTTGGAATATAAAACTCTAATCCCCAAGACAGAATTCGTGCCTAATTGAATCTAACAGCTTTAGCAGGGCCTTTTGGGTAGAAATGCTTTCACTGCTACCCTGGGCCTCCATAATTGATTTAACATGCGTTGGGATGGGCGCTAAAAGTCCTGAATCCTGAAGTTAGTCTGGTTAACCAAAACAGAAACACCAACACAGGATGCAACACAACGCAGTCAAGTCCAAAATATACAGGACACAGGAAAAATTAAGGAAATACAATAAAGGATTTATCATGCCGTTGGGCAGGATAAAAGATATGTGCTAATTTTCAAATAACAGTCTTTTCATTTTATGTGCAAATACTTTCTTAACAAAATTTTCAAGAACTAAGCTAACTTTTCACTACAGTGACTTCTTAGGTGAAGTGTGTTTACAGGAGGAAATAAGGAAATAGCATATAATCTAAAAAGAACGGTTATTTAGATGAGCTCTGATAAATAAATTTGATCTATTTATTAGTCATAGATGTTGATGTGGTAAATGTTCACCAGTCCCAGGACTCCATCCTGCTGAGAATGTCCCCATATCCTTTCAATTTAAGATGCACATTTCAGAATATTCGTTACTTAATTCCCATTAACTCCTGCTTTTACTCATTTTTACCCCTAGGACACAGCTTTAAGGTATCCCTCCTGAACGAGTGGGTGATACAGAGTTGGGGGGATGATTTAAGAATGCTTAAAGAACTATCTAGCCTACTAATAAGGGCTATACAGGCAAAGCGCTAGAACTTCCCAGCAACCTAACTTGTAACTCTTATTCTATGTTTGTCAGAAATGGACCAGCTGAAGTTTTGAATGATACAAGCAAAATAATGGAAACTTTAGAAACTCAGAATCAGTGAAAAAGAATATATGCCAATCAATCTCCTTAATCCATCATTCTTCTTTTGTGTTTATTGAAGACCAACAGCTTTAAGATAACATATCAGCCTTCATTTAAAAATACATATGTGTAAACCTATCATCTGTACGTAACATATAACAAGATTGTACCACATTTGTTCTATTTATACTAACTCCTTTATTTTCTTATTAATGCTAAAGTAATTTAAAGAATCCCAGATGTGTCATTTCATCCCAATATATTTCAGTCTGTGTCTCTAAAAGTTAAAGATGACGTCTCCCACCCTTGAAAACTTTTAGAACAAAATATTTTAAACAAATAGGAAAAAAGGAGAGATGCCTATATAACCAACAAACAGCAAGATAACATAGATGTCAATATTTGGCCTTGGTAGCTTCAGGTAGTTTTTTCCCCCATTTCCCAAAAAGTAAATTATTGCAAGTCAAGTTCCTCATTTTTTTCACTAGTTTTCCAAGTGAGTACTGAGCCTTAACCAAAATATTAAAATGCTTTATAATCCAATCCACACCAAATTTTCACATAACTTCCACAGTCGTTTTTACTTTAATTAGATCTTTCAAATCTAAAAAGATTTGATATGATCTTTGTCTAGTTATGATCTTTGCCATCAGGTCACTTCTAGAAATATTTTGTAAAATAACTGTTCCATCAGGCTTAGTTTTAATTTATTATACTTTGCCTAAATGTTTTAGGTTAAGCATTGTAGTTTATCTCAGGATTAAACACCATTAACTTTCTGCTAGATTAAAAAAAGAGATGAAATTAATCTACAGAGAATACCACCATATCTTTTTTTCCATAAAAACTTTGATAAATGTGGGACACCAGGGTGGTTCTCAGTTGAGCTTCTGACTTGTGGTTTTGGCTCAGGTCATGATCTGGAGGTTGTGGGACCCAGACCCTAGTCAGGCTCTGTGCTCAGCAGAGAATCTTCTTGAGATTCTCTCTCTCCCTCTCTCTCCCTCTGCCCCTCCCCTTGCTTGTGCTCATTCTCTCCCTTTCTATCTCAAGTCAATAAATATGTTTTTTTAAAAAAATCAGATAAATAGAATTGATCTTGATATAAACTTAATGTAAAATGAGACAAACTAAATGTATCTAATTTATTTAATAAGGATGTATACAACAAACCTGAAAGGACTTATCTAGAATGTGGAGATGGATTTATTTATATAAATCTACTTCGAGCTGATAAATGGAATAGCACTGTTTTCTCACCTATATTTTCTTCCACCCAGTGCACCTCCTCATGATGTAAAATTTTTAAGCTATCAGACCTCATTTATTGTATAACGAATACTGAGGGGAATAGGATGAGAAAAGAGGAATATATCTTGAGGTGCAAGTTACCTAGGCACTTAAATTTTTTAACTTAAATTCCAACTTTTCTCTATGACTATGGCAGGACATTTGCATTCAATTTTCTCAAAGTTGAATAAAAAGCAACTAGTATGAATCTATAATCTCTGAAAATGATGAGCAGGTGTTTGACCAAAAAAGTCTTTTGACAGCAAAGAATACAGTCAAATGATAAAATCATAAATAATTTAGAATTTGGTTTTGTTTTACTTTTCCTTTTGACTTCACTAGGCTACCATTTGTCTACTCGTCATTTGCTTGTTTTTAGTCCCGTATAATCTGTATATTTTCTTGTTATTGTTGAAGTATAGTCGATATTTAATATTATATTAGTTTCATGTATACAACACAGTAATTCAGTAATCATATATATTACAAAATGATCATCACCATAAGTCTAGTTCCCATCTGTCACTGTACAAAGCTGACTCTATTCCCTATGCTGTACTTTTTATATATCTGTGACTTATTTATTTTATAACTGGAAGTTTGTACTTCTTCGTCCCCTTCACCTATTTATCCCATCCACCTCTTCCTCTCTGGCAACCACCAATTTGTTCTCTGTATTTATGAGTCTGTTTCTGTTTTTATTTGTTTTGTTTTTTAGATTCTACAGTAACTGAAATCATATGGTATTTGTCTTTCTCTGATTTATTTCACCTAGTCTAAACCGTTTATATCTATATTTTGACAAATGGCAAGATTTCACTCTTTTTTGCCACTGAGTTATATTCTATTGCATATATAGCACATCTTCTTTTTCCATTCATCTATTTAGGTAGTTTCTATATCTTGGTCACTGTAAACAATGCTGCAGTATACATAGGGGTGCATGTATTTCATGTATTTTTTCAAATTAGTGTTTTCAGTTCTTTGGATAAATATACAGAAGTGGAATTGCTGGGTCATATGGTATTTATATCTTTAATTTTTGAGGAACCACATACTGTTTTCCATACTGTTTTCACCAATTTGCATTCCCACGAACAGTGCACGAGTTTTCCTTTTTTTCCACATTCTTACCAACACTTGTTAATTTCAACTTTTTATAAGAGCCATTCTAACAGGCATGAGGTGATACCTCATAATAGTTTTGATTTCCATTTCCCTGATGATTAGTGATGTTCAATATCTTTTCATGTGTCTTTTGGCCACTTGTATATCTTTGGAAAAATGCCTATTCAGTCTCTGCTCACTTTTTAATCAGGTCGTTTCTTTGTTGTTGAGTTATATGAGTTCTTCAAAGATTTTGGATATTAACACCTTATCAGATATATCATTTGCAAATATCTTCTCCCGTTTAGCAGATTGACTTTTCATTTTGTGGTTTCCTTTACTTGTAAAACCTTTTTAGCTTGATATAGTCCCAATTGCTTATTTTGCTTTTGTAATTAATGAAGAGACACGTAATTAATGAAATGGAGTCATTATTTCTTGCAGCAATTTCTTGCAGCTTAAAACTCATAATTACATTTCACTTTGTTCAGATGTGACAGCAGTGATCTTTTGGGATGCCTGGGTGGCTCAGTCAGTTAAACATCTGCCTCCAGCTCAGGTCATGATCCCAGGGTCCTGGGATTAAGCCTCAAGTAAGGCTTCCTGCTGAGCAGGGAGTCTGATTCTCTCTCTCTCTCTCTCTGCCCTTCCTTTGCTCATTCTCCTCTCTCTCAAATCAATAAAATTGTTAAAAATATATAAAAATTAAAAATAAACTGTATAAAATCAGTGATCTTTCATTTAAGTTGTTGAAAGAAAAAGCTTCCAATTATCCCAGTGACTTGAATACAATCTTCCCACTCTCTTCAGTAGACTTCAATTATATTTCAATAGAAAATAGGGTTTTTTTAATATAATTATAGAAAGCTTAATACTGGGCTATTAACTTATTGATATCATAGACCTATTTAATTTATTCACTTCATCTGCAGAGCCCTGGAAAGTGATAGAAGGCACTCATTTAATGGAAGTCACTCATTAAATATTCAATAAATTAATGAAAGAATAATATAAAATATGAACTACATGACTATAAGAAGCACATTCCGATAGAGGATATGGATTTAAAATTATAAATATTTTTATCAAAAGTTCTAAGGTCATAGAGATCACCTATTTCAAATCCTCTATTTTTTTTACAGGAAAAAAAAAAAAGACCAGGAAAGTTAAAGAATTTGACTATTTGATTATACTTTTACTAACTAGAATTGGAATCCCAGTCTCTAAGACCCTTTTACTCTACTATTTTGGGCCTGAGCAGCAATAGTTCATGTAAGATGTTTATTATTAATGCAAAAACATGGTTCTAATGCAAAGATGGAAATGTAAAAGGATTTGCATCAAATAGAGCAAACCTAAAGAAATAAATGGCTCTTTTGAACATTACTTTAGAACATTAATTAGTACAATACTCAAAATCCTTAGCTACCAATAATTTTTAAGGCTTTCAGACATTTACTAATAGCTAAGGAACTATAGTATATATTAGTCACTGAGTAGAACCATAGAGATAAAGAATTTAATCTCTTTCAATAACTGTAAGAGATAAAGCATTTAATCTCTTTGTATGGTTTTCTCTAATAAGCAAAAGCATAGTGATACATGTGTATTGGGGGTATCCTATGTATAAGTAGCACAAGCCATCCTACAGGGTCAAACTCTTGGTTGTTTGATTTAAACTTAAATGACTTTTCTACTGTTAAATAATATTCTTTGGGTTCCCACCATCACAAGAAGTTCATGTTTTTTTTAGGTTCAAGTTAACATTTACAGTAATATTGGTTTCAAGTGTAGAATTTAGTGTTTCATCACTTACATGTAACAGTGCTCATCACAAGTTCGTTTTGTGTGATGCTCTTGTTTTAATTAATTTGATAGCAGTTTGTGGCATACATTGCTATTTTTGACTGATCATCAGTTCTGCTCTTCTTTGAAGTACCTGGAAGGATTCCTTAGAAGGTAAGAATGTGAGCAGAAGAGATGAATGTCATTTCCCCACAGAAGAATTCCATTGATAGAGTTCAACTGCCAACCCGCAGTCTTCACCTGTGACAGCAATTATGGGTTCCTTGGTCAAAACAATTTGATAAATGCCCTAGAGATGTACATTACATATTAGCATATTAAACATATTCAAAAGCTCTGTGGGGCAGGGAAAAGGATACTTTAACATAGCACTGATCAATTAATTTTCTTGTCTAACAATTCTTCCTTAGGACTCTCTTTGACAATCCCTGGACCATATTGTAGATATTGAAAATTTATTTAGTGGAGACTAATTAACAGCCAAATATAAACAAAAGCATAGGTGTTCAGAGAGTTAGTTGTAGGATTGGTTGAGCACTAGCCATTGAATGATTCTACATGGAAATGACATGCATCAGTTCTGGTCATATGCCTAACTTTAAGGGTATCCTTCCAGGTACCTCCAGGTAAAGGAGAATTAGATATGAGTGCCTGACACAAACAGCTGCCAAAGTTTATTTTTAAAGTGCTGGTTAGGGGAGCATTTTGTCATACTAGTAATCTAAATGATATTGCTTGAAACTGGAAGTCATTAAAGTTGAAATTAAATGTTGGGGTCTAGTCAGAAGGTAGCAATCACATCAGTAATTTGAATAGAGAGAAATTAATGGAATGAATTATTAACAATAAAAGGTGGTTAGCTATTATAAAGGTAAAGGGGTTGAAAGAATGCAGGAAGAACAAATGCAAAATGGCTTCCAGAGCTGAGGAAAAATACCCAAAAATAGAACTAAAAACCTGAAGGAAGACCACTCCCCCATCCCAAGATTACAAATCTGACTTTTTTGAAGAAGGTATAGCTATAGCCTGCTGGAAAGAGCAGAAGTTTGCTGGGATGCTAGCAGGCTGGAATTGGCCTTCAGGAAGCTATCTGCTGAGGGGCCAGAATGACTTGCTGAAGATTAACTGCCAATGTGTCTCCCACTTCTAGTCATATCATGAGAGCTAAAAATAAAGCACCTCAGAAGCAGAAAGGGAAGCCTTCACCTCTATGTCTTGAAGGATTCCTCCAGCCTCCTCTACTAATAAAGCCTAACAAGGAGCCAGCTGGCAATGGAGAAATATTACAGGGCCCAGCTGTAAAAGTGCAAAGTAGGGCAAAGAAGTACGAAGCTGAGGGGCAATAAATTGGTAAGTGGCAAAGATAGGGAATGCTTAGGAAAAAAAAAAAAAAGAGGCTGCTGATACAGAAACCATGTGAGGCACTACAAAAGCACAATCCACCTCTCAACTTTCTTCTCATCAGAAATACAAGCTTAGCAGAGGGAATAGAAAAAAAAAAAGTCCACCTTCCAGCTTCTTCCTGGAAGGTGCCTATTACATACTTGTCCACCTGCTGCCTGATGATACAGCTTTTAACTGGCCTGCATCCAGGTGCTGAACTTGACTCCTCCCCTTTGAGACATGATGGGTCTTGGCATTCCCTCAACTACTGAAAGCACTAATAATAAACAAGACAGCATGGACATGCACAGATTTTGTGAGACAATCAAGAGCATGCGTCAGTATACTTAACAAGGTTTATCTCCTACATGAGACTGCTCTGTCAAGATTAGAAAGGTGGTGATTTTATGTAATACACGCATTGCCAAAGAAAGAGAGGAATATATTAAAACAAATGAACAAAATAAAACTCCAGAATCAGAACTTCATGAAACAGATAAATGATTTACCTGATAGAGAATTCAAAATACTAGTCATAAAGATGCTTGCTGAAATCAGGAAAACCTGCGTGAACAAAGTGAGAAATTCAACAAAAAGATAGAAAATAAAGTACCAAACAAATCACAGAGATAAAAAATACAAGAACAAAACTAAAAATTCAATAAAGGGGTTCAACAGCAGACTATATCATGTGGAAGAAAAGATCAGGGAGCTGGAAGAAAGAGTGGAATTCAACCACTCAGAGGAGCAAAGAGAAGAAAGAATGAAATGGAGTGAAGATAACTTAAGTGACTTATGGGATTCCATAAAGCCAATCAATATTTTTATTATAGAAATCTCAGAAAAAGGGACAGAGAGCTTTTATGAAGTAATAATGACTGAAAATTTTCCTACCCTGGCAAAACATATATCCAGGTCAAGAGATCCCAGGGAGTTTTAAATAAGATAAATCCAAAGAGACCCACACCAGGAGATACATTAAAATTCAGTAGCCACGGACACCTGGGTAGCTCAGTGGTTGAGCGTCTACCTTTGGCTCAGGTCGTGATCCTGGAGTTCCAGGATTGAGTTCCACATCAGGCTCCCTGAGAAGAGAATGCTTCTCCCTCTGCCTGTGTTTCTGCCTCTCTCTGTGTGTCTCTCATGAATAAATAAATAAATCTTAAAAAAAAACAATAAAATAAAATAAAATTCAGTAGCCAAAGTGTAAAGACAAGAAGATAATCTTAAAAATAGCAAGAGATAGACAACTTGTTATATACAGGGAAACCCCTGTAAGACTACCAGCAGATTTTTTTCAGCAGAATCCTTAAAGGCCAGAATGGAGTGGCATAATATAATCAAAGTACTAAAAGAAAAAAAGAATGCTATTCCCAAATACTCTATCTGACATAATTGTACTTGAGAATTGAAGAAGAAATAAAGTGTTCTACAGAACAAGGAAAAGCTACAGTTTACCACCACTAAACCAGCTTTACAAGTAATGTTAAAGGGACTCCATCAAACTGAAACAAAAGGATGCTAATTAGTAATAGGAAAACATATGAAGGAAAGTTCTAGTGGCAAAGGTAAATACACTATAAACTCAGAATAGTCTAATAGTATAATGGTGCTAGGACAATCACTTATGACTTGTAATAGTTGTTAAAAGGACAAAAGTCTTGATAAATAATGGCAATAATCTGTTGATGGATACATGACACAAAAGTGAATTTTGACATCAAAAACAAAATGTTAGAGGGCTGTAAAAATGTACAGCTTTCCTGTATGTTCAAAATTAAGTTGTTTTCCCCTTAAAATAGCCTATTACAGATAAAATATGGTTTTTGTAAATCTAATGGTTATCAAAACAAAAATCTATGGTAGTTACACAAAAGAGAAAGAAAAATAAATCAAAGTGCACCACTCCAGGAAATTAGCAAATCACAGAAAGATAGAAAGAGAGGAAGAAAGGAATGAAAAATAATCAGAAAGCAATTAGCCAGTTAATTTAAATGATAGTAGTAAGTCCACAATTACCGATAATTATTTTAAGTATATAAGTAGACTAAATTCTCCAATCAAATATGTAGAGTGGCTGAATGAATTTAAAAAATAAGACCCGACTCTATGCTGCCTGTGTGAGTCTCACCTCAACTTCCCAGACACAAGTAGGCTGAAAAAGGAATGGAAAAAGATATTCCATACAAATGGAAACCAAAAGAAAGCAGAGGTAGCTGTACTTCTATCAAATAGACTAGACTTTAAGCCAAAGACGGACTGTATATAACAAGAGACAGAGAAGATCATTATATAATTATGAAGGGATCAGCTCATCAAGAGGCCATACATTTGTAAATATTTATACCCTGAATATAGGAACACTTGAATATATAAAGCAAATACTAACAAATCTGAAGGGAGAAACAGACAATACAATAGTGTAGGGGACTTTAGTACTCCACTTTCAATAATGGATAAATTATCCAGACGTAAATTCAAGAAGAGAAACATTGGAGTAACTAAGCATTGGATCAGATGGACTTAGTGGACATTTCTAGAACATTCCATTCAATGTCAGAATGTACATGCTTCTTAGATACAGGTTAACATTCTCCAGGATAGATCATATGTTAGTCCCCAAAAGCAGACTTAATAAATTTAAGAATGAAATCATATCAAGCATCTTTCCCCACAACAATGGTATAAAAATAGAAAACAGTTGCAGGAAGAAAACTAGAAAATTTACAAATATATGGAGATCAAACATGTTACTGAACAGCATATAGGTCAAAGGAGAAATAAAAAGAGAAATTAAAAATGTTTAGACAAATGAAAATGGAAATACAGGATACCAAAACATTTGATGCAACCAAAGGAATTCTAAGAGGGAAGATACTATGATAAATGCGTGATAAATGCGTACATCAAGAAACAAGAAAGATTTCAAATAAGCAATTTAATTTTACACCTCAAGGAATTAGAATAAGAATAAAAAAGTCCAAAGTTAGCAGGATGAAATAAATAATAGACTAGATATAAATGAGGTAGAGACTAAAAAGAAAATAAAAAGATCAATGGAACTGAAAGCTGATTTTTTGAAAGATAAAAAAAAAATGAAACTATCTAGACTTGTTATTTCTTGTTCTTTGATACTAGCCATTCTAACAGTGTGAGGTGATGTGAGGTGGGGTTTTGATTTGCATTTCCTTGGTGATTAGTGATACTGAGAATCTTTTCACATGTCTGTTGGTCATCTGTATGTCTTCGTTGGAAAAATGTCTATTCAGGATCTCCAACAATTTTTTAAAGCTTTATTTATTTGAGACAGAGAGAACAGTGGGGAGGGGCAGAGGGAGAGAGAGAGAGAGAGAGAGAGTCTCAAGAAGACTCTGTGTTAAGTGTGGAGCCCAATACAAGGCTCAGTCTCATGACCATGATATCATGACCTGAACTGAAACCAAGAGTCAGACACTTAACCAACTTCACCACCCAGGTGCCCCCTCCACCAATTTTTTTTTAAAGATTTTTATTTATTTATTCATGAGAGAGAGAGAGAGAAAGAGAGAGAGAGGCAGAAACACAGGCAGAGGGAGAAGCAGTGTCCATGCCAGGAGCCGACCCAGGACTTGTTCCCGGGACTCCAGGATCACACCCTGGGCCAAAGGCAGGCGCTAAACCTCTGAGCCACCCAGAGATCCCCCCCGCTCCACCAATTTTTAAAATCAGATTATTTGTTGTTGGTTTTTTTCTTTCCTATTGAGTTGTATGAGTTCTTTGTATATTTTGGATATTAACCCATTAATGGATATATGATTTGCAAATACCTTTTCCCATTCAGCAGGTTCGTTGATGATTTCCTTTGCTGTGCAAAGCTTTTTAGTTTAAAAATAACCAATTGGTTGTTTTTGCTTTTGTTGGCTTTGCTTTAGGAGTCAGATCCAAAAATTTATCACTAATACCTATATCAAGGAGCTTACCACCTATGTTCTCTTCTAGGCATTTTACGGTTTTAGGTCTTGCATTCAAGTCTTAAATCCATTTCGAGTTAATTTTTGTGTATGGTGTAAGATAGTAATCTAGTTACATTCTTTAGCATGTGGCTGTCCAGCTTTCTCAAAACCATTATTGAGGTCACTCTTCTTTCCCCATTGTATATTCTTGGCTACTTTGTTACAAATGAATTGACCATACATTCATGAGTTTATTTCTGGACTCTATCATTCATATACATATCTGGGTTTTTTTAAAAGATTTTATTTATTCATTCATGAGAGACACAGAGAGAGAGAGAGAGACAGAGATACAGGCAGAGGGAGAAGCAGGCTCCCTCTGGGGAGCCTGATGTGGGACTCAGTCCCGGAACACCAGGATCAGACCCTGGGCTGAAGGCAGATGCTCAACCAGAGCCACCCATGTGTCCCTACATATCTGTTTTTATGCTAATATCAAACTGTTTACTATAGGTTTGTAACAGAGGTAGGAATGTAAGGCACTGCAGTCTTTATGGAAAACAGTATGGAGGTTCCTCAAAAATTAAAACTAGAACTACCATATGATCTAGCAATTCCATTTCCAGCTATTTATCTGAAGAAAAAAAAAAACCCACTAAATTTGAAAAGGTATATGCACTTTCATGTTCATTGTAGCATCATTTACAATAGCCGACATATGGAAACAACCAAAGTGTCCATGGATGGATGGATAGATAAAGAATATGTGATATATATAAAAAATCATAAACACACATACACACACACAATGGAAAACTGCTCAATCTTAAGAAAGAATGGCATATTGCCATTTATAGCAACATAAATAGATCTTGCTTGAGGACATTACACTAAATGAAGTAAGACAGAGAGACAAACATGATATGATTTTACTTATATGTGGAGCCTCCCCCCCCCCAAAAAAAACTAAATTAAAACAAAACAATATAAAACAAAAACCAAGCTCATAGATACATAGAAAAGATTGGTGGTTGGTGAAGTTGGTCAAATGGTACAACTTACAGTTATAAAATAAGTAAGTCATGAGGATATAATGTACAGCACGGTGACCATAGTTAATAAGACTGTATGGTATATTTGAAAATTGCTAAGAGAGTAAATCTTAAAAGATATTACCAGAAGAAAAAAAATGTAGAACAATATATGGCAACAGATAGTAGCTAGACTGTGATCATTTCACAGTGTACACAAATATTGAATCACTGTTTTACACCTGAAACTAATATACAGTCTTCAACTTAGAATAATCTGTTTTAAGATTTTTTTATTTTATGATGGTGTGTAAGCAATACACATTGAGTAGATACTGTACTTCAAATTTTGAGTTGAGTTCTTTTCCCAGGCTAGTGGTATGTAGTACAATACTGTTTCAGGATGCTGGGCAATGGCAGTGAACTGCAGCCCCCAGTCAGCCATGCAATCATGAGGGCAAACAACTGATACACTTGTAACCATTCTCTACCCATTCAACCATTTTGCTTTTCACTTTTGGTATTCAATAGAATACCTGAAATATTACATACTTTATTATAAAATAGGTTTTGTGTTAGATGATTTTGCCTAGCCGTGGGCTAATGTGAATGTTCTGAGCACTTAAAATACACTAGGCTAAGCTATGATGTTGTATGGGTTCAGTGTATTAAATGCATTTTGAACTCATGATATTTTAGCTTTTGCCAAGTTTATCAGGATATAACCCTATCATAAGTCAAAGATCTTTCATGTTATATGATAATTTTAACTCAGTGTATTAAAAGAACTATGAAAATCAGAAATATAGGGGGATTAAAAAAACCCTTAGGTAGACTTACCAAGGAAAAGAAGAGAGGACCCAAATAAAATCAGAAATGAAAGAGGTGACCTTACAACTGATATCACACAAATATAAGAAATCACAAAATACTACTTTGAACAATTATATACTAGCAAACTAAACAACCTAAAATAAATGGATAAATTCTGAGACCTCCACAACCTGCCAAGACTGAATCAGGAAGAAAAAAAATCTGAATAGAGCATTTATTTGTAAGGGGATTAAATCAGCAATCAAAAATTTCCCCAACACCAAAAAGAAAGTCCGGGACCAGACAGTTTCACTGGTGAATTCTACCAAACATTTATGGAAGATTTAATACCAATCCTGTCAAACTCTTTTAAAAAATAGAAGAGGAAGGAATATGTCCAAACTAATTCATAAGGCCAATGTTATCCTGATACCAAATTAGACAAAGACAGTACAAGAAAAGAAAATGACAGACCAACATTCCTGACGAACATACATGCAAAAAGTCTTAGCAAAATATTAGTAAATTGAAGTCAGCAGTACATTAAGAGGATTATACATGATGATCAAGGCAGATTTACTCCAGGAATGCAAGGATGGTTCAATATCTGCAAATTAGTCAATGTGATACACAACACTAAAAAGAAACAAGGAAGGATAAGAATCATAAAATCCTCTCAATAAATACAGAAAATGCACTTGATAAAATTCAACATCTCTTCATGATAACAATTCTCCACAGAGTGGGTATGGATAGAACATATCTTAACATAATAAAGGCCACATATTACAAACCCATAGCTAACATGCTAAATAATAAAAGGCTGAGAGCTTTCCCCCTAAGATCAGGAACGAGATAAGGATGACCACTCTCACCTCTTATTCAACATAATACTGATAGTCTTAGCTAGAGCAATTAGACAAGAAAAAAGTAAGAATAAATGAAAAGGCATCTAAATCAGGAAGAAGTAAAATTCTCTATTTGCAGATGTCATATAGCATATGTAGAAAAATCTAAGAACTCTATCATAAAACTGCTAGAATAGGGGCACCTGTGTGGTTCAGTCAGTTAAGCATCTGCCTTCAGCTCAGGTCAAGTGATCCCAGCATCCTGGGATTGGGCCCCAATGTCAGTGTCTTTCCTGGTGAGGAGCCTGCTGCTCCCTGTCCCTCCCTTGGTTCTCTCTCTCTGTCTCTCTCTCTGTCTCTCTCTCTCTCTCCCTTGCTTACTCTCAAATAAATAAAATCTTAAAAAAATAAAACTGCTGGATTATACAAATTTAGTAAAGTTATAGGATACAAAATCAATATATAAAAATCAGTTATGTTTCTATACACTAACAATGAACTATGTGAAAGAGGAATTAAGAAAACAGTCCCATATACAAGCATCCAAAACAATAAAATGCTTAGGAATAAATTTAAGGAAATGAAAAATCTGCACACTGAAAGCTGTAAGACATTGAAGAGACACAAATAAATGGAAAGATATTCTACACTCACTAATAAGAAAAATTAATATTGTTAAAATGTCTGTACTACCAAAAGCTATCTATAGATTCACTGCAGTTCCCACAAAACTTCCAATGATACTTTTCACAGAAATTGAAGAAAGAATCCTAAAACTTGTATGGAATCACAAAAAGACCCTTAAATGGCCAAAGCAATCTTGAATAAGAAGAACAAAGCTGGAGCATTACACTTCCTTGCAAACTATGTGACAGTGTTATAGTTCAAACAAACAAACAAACAAACAAACCACCCATAGTGTGGTACTGGCATAAAAACAGCCATGCAGACCAACCAATGGAACATTATAGAGAGCCCAGAAATAAATAAATTACTGCTTATTCAGTCGACTAATATTTGAAAAGGAAGCCAAGAATGCTCAATGGGGAAAGGATTCTCTCTCTCTCTCTCTCTCTCTCTCTCCTCTCTCTCACACACACACACACACACACACACACACACACACACACATGCACGCACTCTATTCCAGGGAATACATAACCCTTCAAGTTGCACGTGCCTATAAAAATTTTTCTCTGGGAGTTGAATTCCAGCTTTTATAATAATCTTAAGGGGATCTTTAGCTCCATAAAGATTAAGAACAATTGTAGTGGAGTACTGAACAAATATCTAGATAAGTAAAAGTAAAAAAAAGCATTTTTCTCTGTTACTCAAGACTCCACAGAGCAGGCCCATGAAAATAATCCTTAACCAAATTTTAAAAATAAATGTCTGCAAGGAAAGGCTGGAGAAAACAAAGATGTCTGAAACAAAACTTAGAAGGAATGAAAATTTAAAAGTTCATATTTTGCAGACAAAACATTCAGACTGAGTGCCCTCCCTGCTGCTCTGGACTTCCAGCTGTTTTTGGATACCTGTCCCAAGGCTCCACATAATTTTTTCCAATGGAATAATCCCACAAGGACAAAATTAGAAATATATTTATTATTTTCCTTGGAAGATTGTTTTTTACATGTAATAAAACAGAGCCACTTTTAAGAGCAGCATGTACCACAAGCAAAAAGCTCAGACCACAGACTATTTAGGAAGAACCCCCCTTTTTTTAATGAAATTGAAATTCCTCTAGAATGAGAATATCTTTCTTTAATTTAACAGGCTGCTGCTCAGCCACCTTTTGGAGAGTTTTAGAAAGTTCAGATCATTTCTACCCTGAAGCTGTATCTCGTAGATTACCAAGACACCATCAACACGAGAAGAAAATGGGTTATTTATACAAGATTCCACAGGAGAGTTTTAGGAAGATAATCATTTCCATGCTCAAGAGAGGGGTATATTCATCATATCTTTTGCTTTAAAATGAAATTCAAAGATATTTTTAGAGTATTTGTTAAACCCATATATCTCTAGGATCCTATTTACTCAAGAGATTTTTCATATTCTCTTGTAAAATACTGTATTTTTATTCAGTGAACTCAAAGATTTCACTTAAATTTTTTTTTTTAAGAGGACTCCTACTTTCCTATATAACACATTCCTGAAAAGCATTGAAGGTCAAACATCTGGCATTTGATAAACAGACACATACAGTATAATTCTGACTCTAAGTAATCTGCATCCTTACCAGCCTGTAGTGCAGTCAGTCAGCTTTAATTTGCCAATTGTAGTATAAAATCAAATCTCTTTATGATCTTAATTTACATTTTTCTAACTAATACTGAGGATTAGTATCTTATTGTAACATGTATTGGCTATTTGCATTTGCTCTATCATGAAATATGTCTTTTAACTTACTCTAGTTATTTTATTAGTTATGAGTTCTTTATGTATTTTAGGCAATGATACCATATTGCACACTTCCAAGAAGCACATTCTCAAATGCAGAGACTGCCATGAACTCAAAATAGAATGTGCTTGTCTACCTTGAAGTTTTGCAATGCCATCAACCTAATTCTGTAGACTAATATTTTTATCCATTTTATACATTGCAAACATGTTTTCCAAGTTTGGGGCCCATATTTTTGCCGTATTTACGGTGACTTCTGATTCACAGAAGTTATAAATTTTAATGTTCCTTACTTTCTTTTTATGGCTAGTGATTCTGCGCCACATTTGAGAAATCCTTCTCTGTACCAATATAAAATATTCTCTTATATTTCCTCTAAATAGTTTAAAGTTTTGCGTTTCACATTCAGCTCTTCATCGTACTCAAATGGAATTTTGTGCTTTGTGTGAAGTAAAATCCAATTTTATTTTTTCCATATGTAATAGTTCATAATTATTCCAAAAATATATTATGTCACCTCTATCCTATATCAATTTTTTTATATGCTAGGTCTGCTTCTAGGTTCTCTGGTCATTCAGGTCAGTTTGTCTATCTGTGCCCCAATATTTCACTATCTTTATTCCAATAAGTATGTAACAAATGTTAATATCTAGTAGCATAAATCTTCCCCTTACTCTAATTCTGGGATGATTTAGCTATCTTGAGCATCCACCCTTCCTTTCTTAAGTATTTTGGAAACAGCTAATCAAGTTCCTCAAAACACCCAGTTGAGTTTTTTAATAGAATTACATGGAATCTATAGATGAATTTGGGGAAAACTGATAACTTTATTTTGAAGTTTTGAACTTCTATAAAAGTCTTGCAAATCTTTTGTTAGATTTATTATTAAATATCTTTTTGTTGCTATTATAAATGATTTTCATTTTTAAAATATATTTTCAGTTTGTGCCACCGCATAGATATGCACTTCATTTTGTATTTTTCTGTGTCCAGTTGCTCTTTTAAACTCTAACAATTTGGGGAGGAGCAAGATGGCGGAAGAGTAGGGTCTCTAAACTCTAACAATTTGTTGATTATGTGCTATATTCTACTTAGCCATTCACATCATTTGTAAATAATAAGTTTTGTTTCTTCCTTTCCATTTCTTATACTTTTTTTGCCCAAATCTTTTGTTTCCTTGTCTTACTACACTAGAATCTACTGTACAATGTTGAATAGAAGTGGTAAGAGTGAGAATTTTGTCTAAATAGGATAGCCACTCTGCTTCAAAAGATATCTAATCTATTGGTATACTGCATATGAGACACAGCAAATAAAAACTCACATCTTGGGGGCACCTGGGTGGGTCAGTTAGTTAAGTGTCCAACCTTTGATTTTTGGCTCAGGTCATGATCTCAGGGTTGTGAGATTGAGGCCTTCAGTAGGCTTCATACTGGGCATACAGTCTGCTTAAGATTCGCTCTCAGGGCACCTATGTGGCTCAGTCAGTTAGCATCTGCTCAGCCACCATATGGAGAGCCTGCCTCTCCCTCTCCCTCTGCTGCCCCTCTGATTGTGCTTGCTCTCTCTGTGTCTGTATCAAATAAATAAGTAAAAATCTTTAAAAAAAAAAATCTCTCTCCCTCTACACCTCTCTCACCTCTACCCCTCTCTCATCTCTAAATTAAACAAACAAAAAAAAATTTCACATCCTGGATGAGGAGTAGTAATTAAAAAGTATAGCAACCTGAAGTCAGTTGACAGAGACACAACAAGATGGAAATTCCTCTTTATATCACAACAGCTTTGAGAACATTGCAATAGTGCAGTTCAATATAATTGATGACTAGAGCAGTCTTTCCTTCTCCTTATCCTTTGTTGCTTTCTCCCTCCCTGATAAGTCACTACACTTTCTAGGGAGGTACACTTGCACCATTTTCTAGTGATGCTTTCTTCAGAGGTGACCTTATCCAGTCTCATGGCTTTAATCCCACCTATGTGACTAAAACCCTAAATCAGTATCCCCAACTCTAATCTCCCCACTTGTATAACCAATTGCTTAACTGACCTCTCTTTTGAATGTCAAATGGGCATCTTATTTAATTCTTCCCACCTCTTCATGACCCCAGAAAACGGCACCCCTGCCCACCCAGCTTTCAAGTATAAAACAAATCTAGGAGTTATTCTTAATTCCTGTGATTTCCTAACTCCCCATGGCTACTCCAACAAATTCTATTCATTCCATCTTCAAAACTAATAATGACCCTGTCCTTTATGCTTCATCTCAAAAATCACCACCATAGGCCAAGTCACCATCACTATTCACAATGGACAATTTCAAGAACTTCCACACTGAATTTCTGACTTCTACTCTTAGTCCTCTGTGATTCTTTTTCTGGAAACCACCATACTTTATTAAAATATATATCTGATCACATAAATTGCTACTTTAATCTTCCCAATGATTTCCCAGCATGATTAAAATAAAGCTTAAGGGCACCTGGGTGGCTCAGTGGTTGAGCATTTTCTTTTGGCTCAGGTTGTGATCACGGGGTCCTGGGATCGAGTCCCATGGGGAGCCTGCTTCTCCCTCTGCATATGGCTCTGCCTCTCTCTCTGTGTCTCTCATGAATAAATAAATAAAATATTTTAAATAAATAAATAAAGCTTAAAACCCTTATGTGGCCTACAAGTCCTTTGAGAGCAAATCCCCAACTTCCTTTCTGACATCATCCTTACCACTGTCCCCTCGACAACTGCTTCAGCTATGGTCATGTTTTTACCATACCTCAAACATGTTAAGCTTGTACCTATCTTAGGGCCTTTTGTTACCATTACTTGGAATATTCTTTCCCCTGATTTAAACTTAAGTTTAAATGTCTTTTAGTAAGTTCAACAATAGAGTACTGGCATAAAAACAGATAACATAGATCAATGAAACAGAAAGCCCAGAAATAAACTCATGCATATGCAGTCAATTTATGACAAAGAAGTCAAGAATATATAATGGGGAAAGAGCAGTCTTCTGAATAAATGGTGGTGGGAAAATTGGATGGCTATATGTAAAAAATGAAACTATACCACTTTCTTACATCATGAACAAAAATAAACTTAAAATGGATTAAAGAACATAATAACTGAAACCACAAAATTCCTTGAATAAAACATAGTAAGCTCCTTGATATTGGTCTTAGTGGTGTTTTTTTTGGATCTGTCTCCAAAAACAAAGGCAACAAAAACAAAAATAAACAAGTAGAACTACATTAAATTAAAAGGCTTTTGTATGGTAGAAGAAGACACCATCAACAAAATAAAAAGGCAACCTACTGAAGGGGAGAAAATATTTGTAAATCATATATTTGATAAGAGGTTAATGTCCAAAATCTATAAAGAACTCCTACAACTAATAGCAAAAACAATAAAAATTTTTATTAAAAGTGAGCACAGAGGAGTGCCTGCTTGGCTCAGTCAATTGAGCATCTGCCTCTTGATTTCAGCTCAGGTCCTGATCTCAGGGTTGTAAGATCAAGCCCTGTATCAGGCTCCATGTTCAGTGGGGAGTCTGCTTGAGATTCCCTCTCTCTCTCCCTGCGCCCCTCCCCCTCCTTGCGTGCGCGCTCTCTCTCTCCCTTCTCTCTCTCAAATAAATAGGTCTTTTTAAAAAAATAGGCAAAGGACCTGAATAGACATTTTTTTAAAGAAGACTTACAAATGGCCTTCAGGTACATGAAAAGATGTTTAAAATCATTGATCACCAAGGCAATGCAAATCAAGACCACAAAGAGAACATAACACATCTGTCAAAATGGCTATTGGCTAGAATAAGTACTGACTAGGATATAGAGAAAAGAAAATCCTTATTCACTGTTGGTAGAATGTAAATTATTGTAGCCACCATGGAAAAAAGTATGGAGATTTCTCAAGAAATTAAAAATAAAACCATCATATGATACAGCAATTCCACTTCTATGTATTTATCCAAAGAAAATGAAAACACTAATTCAAAAAAATAGGTTCACCACCAAGTTCGTTTAAGAATTATTTATAATAGGCAAGATATGGAAATAACCTAAGTGTTCAATGATGGATGAATGGATAAAAAAATTGCAGTATATATATAATAGAATATTATTGGACCATAAAAAATAATAAAATCTTGCCAACTGCTACAGCATGAATGGTTCTTGAGGGAATTATACTAAGTGAAATAAATCAAACAAAGACAAATACCATTTGATCTGTCTTACATGTGGAATCAATCAATCAACCAACCAATCCAAGCTCAAATATGGAGAACAGATTGGTGGTTCCCAAAAGTGGCATGGTGGATGTGGAGTGGAAGAAATGGCTGAAATGTTGGAGTATGTTTAGTTTATATAAATTTTTAAAAACTTAAAACTTTACCTTTAATTCCTGATTTATGGGAAATTATGCGTCATTTCAACAAATGTTCCCTCAGGAGTATTTCTTTGTACCATTTGTTTTCCTTGAAAATCCTCCCCCTACTTGTTGAAAATCTATCACTTTCCCCTTTCCTCCACCACTTCCACTTGAATCTTATGCTATGCTCATTGACTGTATTTGTTTAATGCATGTGTGGATGAAGTATTATTTCTTCTATTAGGTTTGCATTATTTCCCAAGTCAGATATTTCTCCTTCCTTTGAACCATTATGAGCTTTACTTTAATGTTCCTTAGTGTTATTTGACATACTCTGCCTTATATTGCAGCTAAAAGTAGAATGTACTGTCTAGAGGAACTGTGTCTCACTCATCTTTGTCTCCATATAATATCTAGCCATACACGTGGTATGCTCTCAAAAACAATTCTGAGATGTATGTGTGGATGTTTAAAAAATAGGAAGGGTACAAGGCATGAGATTGTGTAGATGGCTGGTACAGACTTGGTTGCTCTAGAGGTTGCTCTTCTTGGTGCAAGTTCAAAGTGATTTACACACCCTGAGATTGTTGGAAAGCACAGATTCTTGTGACAATTCACTCACTTAAAATAATATTCACAGTGGTTATTTTGTGCTCAATCATACCAAGTGACTTATCTGAGCTTTTTTTTTTATGGAAGTCAAAAGCTGAGACAACTGAATATTACAAGTGTAAACAAAGATGAGTGGTGTATCATGTACACTATGTAGTCAGTCCCAGCCTTTGTTTCATTTCCACTTCTGTAATACATAAGTAATCATTGTATTCTAATGAGTTAGGACATGAATTCACAAGATAAAACATCCTTTTGTTCATTATGTGAAAAAGAACCTATACAAAGTCTAAGTGGAAAACTAAGGAAGATAACAGGTAACATTAATTCCTTATTTCAAGACTTTTATATTTATCTTCATTACATGTGTAATTTTAGTGGTGCCTGTTTATACCTTCTTGAAAGATTACTTTTCTTCTGCAGATACTGAAGAGTATTCCATTACCAATATGGACACTTACCAATCCTTAATAATACAGTAACATGGAAAATTCTTGACATGTTCTTTGTCAATTAACTTTTATAAACATCTAATTAATTCCTAGATCATATCAATGAAAACATTATCTTTCAAGTAAGGTCCAAAGAATATAAAGAAAAGAAATTTTGATATTCTTGGAAAATATTTTTATGCATGAGAATATTAAGAAACTTTCATTATGCTTTCAGTATGATTTTAAAGTAAGAGTGTTAATCTGTTGTGCCAGGGAGAAACAATATTGTTGTTTAAATATATTTTTAACTACTTAGAACGCATGTTCTGTTTATCTTATTCTGGGGAGCTGAGGCATTGGTAATTAAAGCTTCAAGCAAGAAATTTATGCCTCTAGGGTTTTTTTTTTTTTTTATTGATAAGAGTACCAAGGCACATAAATGCATGACAAATCCCAGATGAGTGGGAGCAAGAACTAGAAGAGATACTCAAAGACAGTTTTCCATGAGAAAGGAAATAATGAGCAGCTTTACCAAGGTCAAAATCTATACAACATTTCTCTGTGGTTTTCTGCTTTCTCTAACTGAAATCAGATAAGAATAAAGTGCTAAGATACTGAAAATCCAAACAGATGCCTTTTCTATGAAAGTATCAAGTGGTTGTTATAATTAAAGACTGAATAAGACTTCAGAAGTTTTGAGTCCCAGTGGGGCTGTCAAAACTTGAGAAGCATGTGAAATTGGTACCTCAACCCACTTTCAATAGAATATTCAGAGTGAGCTAATTCTGCACAAGTATGAAAAAATCATAACTATATTAAGCAGTGTTTAACAATAGTTCAGGATTAGTAAATATAAAATCAAACAACCTTTTTGTTTTAAACTTATTTAAAACTGCTCTAAAAGTGTATACAATTTATTTTTGTGTATATACATTTGCCCAGCTGAAGGAAAGTACTATTTTCAGGAGAATCCAAAGAAAATAAATGTGTTGATTCCTTTATTAATCACACCTAAGGGAAACCAACATGGTTAGAGCAGAAGCCCACCTGGAGACAGTGTCTCCTAATAGCAGTGAAGTGTCCGGAAGAAAATAATCAGAGTGCTGATCCAACGAGTTCAAACTTTTCAAGAATCAGCACCCATCACAGGGGATAGAAATTAGCAATAATTACATTAAGTTGCCCTTTACTTGTCAAACAAGAAAAAAGATAGTGATTCCTGAATTTTCAGATGAGATGAAGAATAGACGTACTCTAGTCAGTTTTTCAGATTGAAGTTCCCGGTCCCTAAGTCATGTGCTTATGACAGGGGTTCTCAGTCCTTATGTGTAGTGTCATCATCTGGGGAGCTTTAAAGCACTATCAGTTTCTAAGCCCTGCCCCCACAGATCTTATTTTAATTGGTCTTGGGTGGACCCCAGTGACCAATGTATTTTAACAGCCACCCCTCACCACAAGGTGATTCTAATGTGTATCCCGGGTTGCAACCTCCTAGATTAGTGGAAGCTTCCATATTGCAAAGACAAATGAGGAGAAAGAAGTTCTTGGCCTTGAATTTTAAATCAGCCCTAAGATCTCTCAAAATTTGCTGGAGAGAGTAGAAGAAAGAAAAAATATAATTTCAAAGCATTGAGTTTTTCTCTCATTACAAATGGTGGGGACTCAAATTCACCTTTGGTGTAGATCTTCCTTTGCCCTGGGAAACTGTCTCAAGGGGTCTCATATAAAGATAAAGAAAAGCCTCCATAGTAAAGTTGAAATGTGTGGACTCCAGTATTTTTTAAACTGTTTGGTGGGCATGTTGCATCTGGAGAAAATTCTAGTACTTGGTGGAGAGGACAGGTTAGAGCTGAGGCAAGAGAAGGATGAATAAGTGGCCTGGTAAATTTATCTCCCTCTGGCTCCTTGAACTGAGTATGAGCTGCCATGGTTAGAGTGATGAACCCAAAAGCCAAACTGTACACAAGAAATGCTGTGACACTCCAGGCCCTGTGGAAAGGTAGTATTGAGCAGAGTGGAGATGACTCTTCTTGTCTCTCAGCGAAACTTCACTCTGGCACTTCAGGGCCAGCACCCAGGGTAATACCCCAGAGCTGGGAATAGCACCTTTGGCATCTCTAGAGGAGTGCTGATCTTGGGCACTATCAGCAGGGCCAGCCATGAGACTTCTCTTGTGACCTTTGTTGACAGTAGACATGGTTCTAGTGAGAGACAGCAGGATATGCCACTGTTAACTGTGGCTGACATACTGATTTGGTCAGAGAGAACCTTTGGGGACCCTCAGAAATAATTGGGGTATACTTAGGGCTTTTATGAGGTCCCATTACAAGAGCAGAGATTAAACTGAACTCTATTTGGTTCATTTGAATATGAACTCTATTTTAGATAGTTAGAGAAGGCTAGAATGTTTAGGTTCTACATATAAAACAAAAGAAGATAGTTAAGAAGTTTATCTCAGTGACTTACAAATTTCCTATCACTATGATTAATAAAATGGTAATGTATGGTTTTAAAGGTTATGTAAGGGAGCACATAACTGAAACTGGTTCCTCATTGATGAAATAAGTATCTCTATCCTCTCTTACTACTTTACCTCCATCCCTTCCACATATGACACTGAATTAAAAAGAAACCTTTCAGGTGGAGAGTGAGCACTATTTGGCCAAAAGTACTTACTAGTTTCACTTTACTGTGCTGCCAGGAATGCCAAAGAAGTATCATGTTCCTTTCGTAAAAAGAAGGAAAAAAAATAGTATCACCATTGCTCCTTCCTTCGAAGACCTCATAATCTAGTTCTAGAGAATATAATGGTAAAGTGATCTATGTAAGTGAGATAAACTTGATGTAGATTATAATAAAACATTCATCCAGAATCTCTGTAATTAGCTTGTACAGTGAAGGTTTGGGAATGTTAATATTTGTGGCTCAGAAAAGATTAATATGACCCACAAAAATAGAGTTGGCTGTTATTGATGGCCATATTATTTATAAGGTTATGACAAAAGTTGGTTCCATATTTGTAAATGCATGCCTCAAAATGTAGGTCTTATCATTATTTAGGTATGATGAGGCCAATAACAGATTAGATAACTACTTTTAAAAGGATAGTTGTCACTCAGATTCCAAGGAAAAGGGCTATGCCACACTGTATGAGGGTCACATCAGGGTCAGTCAGGAGGAAGAGGAAAAAGGGGAAAATACAGACAAAGGCTTTCTTGTGGTTCTGCAAAAAGGAGCACAGCTTAAACAGGTTTAGGACTGGCTAGTTTAAATCATTTCCACAGGCTCTGGAGAAGAGGGGCTGTTTGTCTGGTACCCAGTCCTGGGGTGACAGGGACAGGCAGATAGTAATCCTGAAGTGTGAGAGCCTGTGGGCTCTGGATTGGTAGGTTTGCATGTGGTAGGTATGCTGGAGGTTTGGCAGTCTCTAGGAATTAGCTAACCCTGGGAAGAATTAACTAACCCTGGGAGGAGCATCAAAGTCAGCAAGGCCCCAAGATGGCAAAGCATCTGAAAATAAAAGATATGGTTAATACGCCATGGCAGCCTATTCCAAATGAGTAGGGATTTCTGAACTGGCCATAGGTTTAGATCCCAATCTAAGTGAAATTGACCCAAGTGGGGCGGTGAGATCCAGAAAACTAACTCGTAGTCTAAAACAAGCGAGTTTTTCACTTCAGGCTTGCTGAAGGACTCACCACACAGCAATGTTGTTATTAATGATGAAAATGAGCCTGAGCTGGAATAATAAAATGGTAATTTGGAAGACAGTGCAGTAACCCTCCCATCAAGCTTGGCATTAGTCAGGCTTTGTTGGAGTGCTGCTTGTGCTCGGCTTGGAGCCCTACTTCCCCCACCCCTAACCCAGAGGAAGAAGGAAAATCTGTCAATTGCCAAAGAGCAACCAAACAATGACAGGTTGGAAAAATGGCTCTACCGCCATCTGTACTAATGGCAAGGAGAGTTGGCAAAGATGTCATTTTACAAAACAAAGTAAAAATCACATTTTTGTTTGAAAATGCTCAAAGTGGTCAAACATGCATGTATCACCACTCTTCCTTTCTTTGCCAAGACCAAACTCTTCTTTTCCTCACACCTATTGTTTCAGCTAAGGGATATGCAAATATGGGAAGAAGGTGTATTTCCAATTGTGACCATAGAAGTAAAAGTCTGGTGGTTGATAAATGGAAGTTTGCTTATTCTTTCTGAAATGTTCCTCATAGCGGCTCACAATATGAACCTCAGAACACAAACTCGAGGCAAATTGTTGAATAATTGTCATCTCCTTTAGACATCCCTCACCAGCGCTTGGCTTCAGCATATACTAAAATTGGAATGACATCCCTCACCCTCTTGCTCTTCCCTTGGCCCCAATGTCTTTATAGTCCACCATGGCTGATCTGGCTCAGCCAGGTCCTTCCCTGCATTCCTGATCACTCCATCCACGCCCAGAACTTTTCTCACTTCTTTGTTGCTAAAACTGAAGACTTGAAGTTGCCGATCTGTGTCTATCCCATAGTTGTCTGACAAAAGACAATGGGTCCCCTTTAAATGAGCAGAATAGTATGTCAGATTCCTTCCCAGAGCCTTTGTGCAAAGGAGAAAAAGAATAAATGCACGGGCAGATTCATACCTTGAGTCTTCATGCCGCGTAGCAGGGACTCCAATGCTCCTCTGCATCTCTTCCAGGAAATGATATGTATCTTACCAATCCATTAATTAAATCAACAATTGAGTAACTTTTGTGTGCCAAGTCCTGAATTAGGCCTTTTGGAGTATAAGAAACACAGAGCCTGGTTCTGGGTGTCAAAAAATTTGCAATTCAATTTTTGAAACAACAAATTCATAACCATGAAAAGTTAACATGTGAGATAGCAGCACAAAAGAAGCCCCAAGGCAGTTTTTAATTAAGTGCCAATTAAGAGGAGTGGGCAACATCTGTGGGCACAGTGGCTGGGAAGGTGCCATAGAGGAGGCGGGATATGAGCTAGGCATTCTAAAATGGGTAGGATTTGTAAGAGGGACATGAATAGGGGGAAGAGAACAAGGCATGCTGTGAGAATGCTAAGACCAGGCCAGGCAGATCAAAGCTCATGTGAAGCAAAACTGAAATCAAGGTTTGAAAGACAGGCTATAGAGGTCTTACTTGTTTGCCAAATTTCTGGAAGGATTGGAAAGGAATGGGTTAGAGTGTAGCTTCATAAAAGTGAGTATTGAGGAAGATTTATTTCATGATACCAAAATCTCCACATCTCCCTGTTTGATCCAATTGCCCACTGTGCCTCACAAGATAGTCAGAACTGCTCCACCTATATCACATTCTCTGCTTTTCCTGTTTATCTAAACCATGCCAGGCTATCTGCCCTAGAAATAGCTTGTCTCTCAAACCCCAGACTCTACCCCCCTTCTTTCCCCTGCATCCAACAGTATCCTCAGGAGTTTGATGAAGAGAAAACAGCCTGATATTCCTAATCTCTTCGACAAACATTCTCTCTTTCCTTGTCTCTTACAAGACCATCTCCTCCATGCTCCTTTCCAGTGGAAGCTCTCCTTCTGCACCACGCCCACCTTCCCTCCCTAGGGGTTGCAAGGTTGAGAGGGTTAGCTGGTGTTATCCTACAAAGCCTTCCAAGATTCTTTCAAATGGACTCTCTTATTAAAATAGATGGGAAGATTATGCATATATACATGTTCTTAGGCTTTATACCATTAGCCAATTAGTCATCCCCCTGTTCCTCTTGTCATTGCTGTCAATACACATGCCCAGCCCTAACCTCATTCATTGGAGGTACTGTTGTAGGCTGTCTTTCCTTTCATCCCAAATCCTACCATTATCCTGGTTGAATTCAATATCTTGTCATTTTCCTGCTAAAAACCATTTAGTGTTTCTCACTGTTCATAGTTCTGAGCATTGTCTACACAGACTGGCCAGATGGGTGTATCTCTCAAACTTGGTGGTAGCCACTCTCTCAGGACACTGTGTATTAGCCCATACTGGGCTTCTTTAAATTCCTGGAATTTTCCAGATTCACTTCCATCCCAGGATCTTTGGTATATTGGGCTTCCTTCCTAGAACACTGAGACTCTCCCATCTCCCAAGGCCTCCTGCCTTCTTCGTTCTACCACCTTAATTCCTACTAATCCATACTCATCCTTTAGTTCTCAATCCAAAGGGCCTATTTATGGGTAAATATTCCACACAAAACCACCCCCAACCCACACAGATTATAACTAAGCAGTGATCCTCAGCAAGGGGGCTAATTTTGCCACCAGGGGACATTTTGCAATGCCGAGAGACACTTGCTTGTCACACCTGGGGAGTGCTCCTGACATATAGCAGGTAGAGGCCAGGGATGCTGCCAAAAGTTCCACAATGCATGCAGTATAGTCCCACCGCCCAGATACAAAACGTCAATAGTGCTGAGTGTAAAAACCCTGCATTAGATCAGAGCAACTCACATTTCTTTTGCAGTATTCACCTGATTTATAGTATTCATTTAAGGTCTATCTTTGATGTCTACCTTGTTCATCATTAAATCACAAGTACCCAGCAATGGGAATGCAGTAATAACTAATGCCCATTTATAGACAAGAGGGAGAGAAGAAGAGTTGGCAAGTGGCTGGGGAAAGGAAAAGAGCTGGGGAACATTCAGTCATTTAACAATGAGGAAAGTTTGGATTAGAATGAGGCTGGTGGAAAGATGCCTGGGTGGTGCAATCAGTTGAATATCCTACTCTTGGTTTCAGCTCAGGTCATGAGCTCAAGGTTGTGGGATGGAGCCCCGTGCCAGGTTTAGCACTCAGCTTGGAGTCTGCTTGAGATTCTTTTCCCTCTTTCTTTGTCCCTCCCGCTTATGTGCTCTCTCTCTCAAATAAATAAAAAAATCTTTAAAAAAAAAAAAAAAAAAAGGATGAGACAGGCAGAAAGATTGGGGAAAGAAGAGTCTTTTTTTTAGGAAAGAGTCAAAAGGACATATGAGTGATTAGATTTGTGTTTAATGAGAACAGTATCAGAAAAAAAGACCTAGGCATTCTTAAAAAGAACAAATAAAAACTTTTATTTTTAACTGTATTATTTATGGTCCTTGTATATAAAGTTATTTGAGACATCTTAAAGACATATAAGACAGAACATCAAATTAGCAACAAAAGATTAAGTATCAAATAATAGGAGCCATCAAAAGATAACTCATTTTTACCAGCAATTTAGGATAAAGGTAAGTGCTGCATTTTAATGCAAAATATAAATCTGAATTTTCTGAGAGCCAAGGCAAAAAACAAAACATAATTCTCCATCTCTGATGAGCTCTTCACCACACTTTATGCTATTTGCTTCAGAGGCATTTTGTTATTAATGTTCTTAATTTTTGTTGTTTCTTTCATTAAGACAAATTTTCCCAGAACTTAACTTTACAAAGGCATCCAAGTGATTCTTAAGAAATATTAAATCACAGTGCATCATGTTTACAGTAGTAATTTTATGGAAGTGCATACATGTCTTTCAGGTGACCCTTTTTATACAGGCCCATGATTAAATTCTAGAGTCATAATGCTGCAAAAATATCTAGTTAGCAGTGATTCTCAGCTACATGAGGGGCTATGAGTGTGTGTGGGGAGGGGGGTGCCTCTTATTTATGGAGCAGTGAGATAGTTGTCTTTCACTGGATATGTGCATTATCATGAGATGTCTGTGGCAGCCTGTGGTGGTACAGAGATTTTCTTTCCACCAACTTGTACAGTTCTAAACAGAAATTTTCTTATTAAGTGCAGGCATTATTTTTCTAATTTGCTTCTAGATTTTGAAAGACATTCACAGTGGTAACTACATTTACTCTAGTCTAATGGGTGATGTTACTGTGAAAAGAGTGTGAACAGAAAACTGTGTAAGTAAAGGCATCAATTCTTGCATAGAAGATACAATTTTGATTTAGTTAAAGCATGAGGCTTGAATTCCCTGGGTCTACGCTCAAATTTTATGTCTACCATTTTTTAGCTGCTTCATGTCTAAAAGAGAATTAATAAGGAGCACCTAGGTGGCTCAGTTGGTTCAAAGTCCACCTCTTGATTTCAGCTCAAGTCATGATCTTGGCATTGTGGGATCAACCACCCACATTGGGCTCTGCACTCATTAGAATGTCTGCTGTTCTCTCTATCCCTCTCCCTCTGCTCTTCCCCCCTGCTCATGCTCACTCTCTTTAAAATAAATATATAATATTTTTCCGGATTTTATTTATTTATACATGAGAGACACAGAGAGAAGGGGGGAGCAGAGACACAGGCAGAGGGAGAAGCAGGCTCCCCATGAGAAGCCCCATGTAGGACTCAATCCCGAGATCATACCCCGAGCCAAAGGCAGATGCCCAACCACTTAGCCATCCAGGAATCCCTAAAATAAATAAAACTTAAAAAAAAAAAAAGAAAAGAGAAAGTTAATAATACCTGGCATGCAGGGCTGTTGAGTTTAGAGACAATATGTGGAATGTTCTCAGCGAAGAATCATCACATAGGAGATGCTCAATGAATTATATTATTATCAAAAAATGAGGTGAATATATTAAGATAAAAGTCATTTTTTTTCAGTACCTGGAAAAAAAACAAAGTATTAAATGACTATTTGTTCCTTTTCTCCACTACAAAGGTTTATAATAATCCTTCATCTGAAGAAGAAATTAAAGCAATTAGGTAGTCATTATTTAAATAAGTTTGTAGATCAAGCTAGAAAACTAATATTTTAGAGATTTCTAAGGAAAACAAATATTTTGGATATTTCTAAACCTATGACAATATGCAGTACAATCAGATCAGTATCCTTAAAGGACCATCAATAATGTAGTGACCTGATTCTACCATTAAGCAGGACATCTGAATATTGCAATAGTCTCTTTAAAATAGACTAAAAATATTTCTCACCGTAGGTTAATGTGAGTTTGAAACAAAAATGTTCCCTTTTAAAAGTCTCTAACATTAGAGTACTCCAATTCTATAATCTGAGTATTGGCTGGCACATTGCTGACATTTAGAAAGAATGCAACTGCTAAATATCATGTGCATTTCTAAAATCACCAATTTGGTGGATGGTTTGCATCATGTCCTAAAGAGAATATTTTTGGGGAAAATAAAGTGCTATTTTCTTCATAACTAGAGCAGCTAAAAAAAAAAAGAAAAGAAAAAAAAAACTCTAAGCCAGTGAGACAGTTGTCTTTCATTGGTTAACTGCACAATTGGATATCCTTTTGGAGAGGAAACATTGGAGATGGTATGTGAGTTGAGAACATGTGGAGGGATGGTGAGGTACAGAGAATTCTCTCTTCACCAGCTTGTATAGTTCTAAGCAGATATTTTATTATTAAATTCAGATGTTATTTTTCTAATTTGCCTCTGGATTTTTAATGACATTTACTCCAAACATGACATTTAATAGCTCTGTGAAAATAATAATAAAACAGAAGGGAAGTGTTTAGTAAGATAAAATTGGACTTAACTTCATTTTCCCAGTCCCCTTCTTCTCTTTCTCCTTTTGTGTTTTGCCATGGACAATAATCCCAGTATCCTAACAGTGAGAGCCATGGGGATAAATCAAAATATAAATGATCTATATTTATTTGGGTAACTGCTGGAGAAAAGACAACATCCCATTTGAAGTTCATTATTAATTGAGATTAGATCTAAACCTTCTCAGTTAAAATTGATTTATGTGGGCTATTTTGGCTTCCAATATCAGCTTGGCAAATTTATGATACTATTGTTTGAGAGTAGAGGCATAATTTATTGAAACATTTCATTCTAACTCTGGGTTGAATTCACATTGTGTGCTAATTGCTCATTGGTAGGCAACAAAAATATTTAAGCTCAAAAATTAGCATTATGTTTATGGCCTGTTTTTCGTGTTCAGGCATATTCCGGGGCTTTAGTCTTCTCCTACCTCACAATAGATACCCTCTGCTGGAGTGACCACAAGGATTCTCCTCCCAAGCCACCCCTCTTTAAATGTTGCGTGTTCTAAATGACATCATCTATTTTTTTCTTAACAATCTAATAAAGTTCCTCAGCTTGAGTACATTGATCCCAGCACACTTCTAGAACTAGTTAGTTCACGATGCTGTCATTAGATTGATATCCATGTGCCTTTTTAGACTGTGAGGTATTTGATGGCTCGTATTCATCTTTGTACTCTTACTTGTTCTACCTTACTGACCAGTTAATCTTGGTTTCGGTCCCCTTATGTTTTTCCTCCTGTATATCCACCATTCTTCCACCTCTAACCTCTACCTCTTGTCCAACCTTCAATTATCATACATTTTGAGTTATGGACCTGTTTTAGACATCTGAGGAGCTAGTGGTGAGGAGTATGGGGGAAAGTCCAGGAGACTGTTGTGAAGTGATGTGTCATGAATGAAAAAGTACCTTATGCCTTTATACTTGTTATTTCACATGAAATTGACATTGATAATTAATGTCTCCTGTTCTATACCAAATGCCACATCTTAGAATATTAGGTGCCCCTCCAAAGTTACTCATTTTGGGACCCCAGAGTAATCCTGAGTCTCTCTCAAAGCCAAGAAGCTCTATTGATCCTTCCTTCCAACATGCATAGTATTTCTCCCATCCTTATTTGCTACCCACATCTTTCTTAATTGGGGCTTTCCTTACCTATCACTTTTATTGTGTCAAAGGCTTCGTCTCTTGTGTTCTTTTTTCCTGTTTTTTCATCTCCAACCCAGCCTCAGATGCACTGACTAGTTTATCTTTCTTAGAGAGATGCTTTCCACATTTTGCCCTATCATAAGAACTGGAAATGGCCTATTCTCAGGTCTAAGCTGAAGGTATTCCAAAGTAATTTCATTTACAATTTGGAGGAACAAAATTTGTAGATAAAGGAGAATGTATTGAGACGTTTGACAATCTCTTTCAAAATAAGTTTATAGATAAGATGGAGAAATATAAGCCAGGTTTTGGCAGAGTGAGGGGAATTTGTGCCTGACTGAACAGATACTGTGTTTCAAGGCTTGTGTTTGGACTTGCCCTAGCCCATGTGTTTATCAGTGATTTGTATGATGACAAAAGCATGCTTATATCTTTAGAAACCAATATTTTGGATAGCTACATCCATAGTGCAATAATTCAAAATATTTTCTCTGGGCTGAAAAATATGTCTGATATTGACATGAAGCTTTATGAGAATGAAGGAAACTACTCCTACTACAAGAAGAAAATAAATTGCACAAGTTCAGGAAAGAAGGAATGTAACTTAGCAGCTCTTATGAGAATATAAAACGATTTTAGTTGATAATGAGCCTAATGCTAATACAGATCAATAACATCACCTAGATAATGCAATTTAAAGCTACCCTACTGGTGTTTTGTGTGTGTGTGTGGAGAGGGGGTATTTGTTTTTGGTTTTTGGTACAGAAGACACAAAACTGATTTGAAGGTTGCTAAATTAAGATATAAGCACTAGACTGTTATTATTCTAATGAAAGAATGCAGACATTGGTTTTGTATCTATCAGCAAAGGAAAAATACCAGAGTCTCCCAGTATCATCTTTCCTATTGTTCCTATCATAGTTCTTGGCTCTCAATAGAGGTTCAATATTTGTTCCTTGAATAAACAACCAACTAGGAAGATAGTGATGCAGTAGCAGAAGAACACCACTAACACACCTCACAGAAGCTGTAACATTTAATATTTCATATATGTGTGTTGTATTTACAATGAATATGCATATGAAATACAGAAGGTATTGACTTTCTGTCAAAAAGATTCCAAATTTAGGCAAATACAGTTGACATGTTTAAGAAAAATTTCTAAGGCAATTAGAGAAATATGGAACGTAACAATGAGGAAGCCATGAGTATATCCATTTGCCTGAAGTCATGAATTTTACTCTGAAAGATTACAAAGTAATTGAAATGCATAAAGCCCACTTTTCCAAGTTCCTAAAGACCTAGCCTTTGCAAAGGCAAACATAAATGAAGCAACTCCAAAGCTCCATAAGAATAGTCATGTGGCATTCAACTCTACTTCTTTGAATGGAAGACGGACTTCCTGACTTCCCTTTAATGGCAAAATAGTAGAATCTCCCATTAAAATAAGGATCAAGTTATTCATCTGAATACTAAATAGTACTCTCTGAATACAATTAATCATTGGTGATGATGTGCAAATTTGGAGCAAGTCAAATGAACAAGTATTTATTGAGTGCTTAAAATTCTCTGCCTTCAAATAAAAGATTTGAGATTTTCAAAGTACTGTGAAAGAATGACAGAGAGAAAAGTTTCTAAGACATTTCTTAATGTCCAGCCTGGTGCACTCCAAAGTATACGCCAAAATAGGGGACTCTAACGACAAGGATCTGGGTTTGATGGAAATTTTGTGGATACTATAAAGATTTATTAAAGGATAATTTAGTAATACTACTATAGTAATAATTAGGTATATATCTTGATCTGTAAGCATCTGAAATGATAAGTGAGCTTTAACTCATGTGCCAACTCTAATTATTTGGCGGCGGCTGCTCAAAGTACTATGATGAGTAAGATTCTGAAGCGGAGTCTTAGCTAATAAGGAAAAAGTACATCAGTCACGTCTAATATGGATGGGAAATCGACAGCATATTTCCTATGGCAATTCTAAACTTGTAACATAATGTGTTGATAGAATCAACAAACATCCAAAAGCATCCACTCTGAGTTTTGCCAACCAGGATAATTCTAGTTTAAGATATAAAAATAAATACCATGTGGAAGGATTTAACCTCAACCTATGTATATACCTTTGAAATGTTCTTTCCCTTCCTGCCTCCGCTACACATGCCGGCTGGTGGACAGCTCTGACTTCCAGTAACCCAACTAGAGATTTTTTGGGGTTGGGTTAATGCTCCTAGAGTTTCCTCTCAGTCTCTGTTCAAGCATGCTCCATATCTTGTGTGCCCCATCACCCCTCTGAAAGTGCTCTCTAATATGGTACCTGGGTAGAAGGATCATCTTAAGCCATACTTGAATTTAAAGGACACTTAATACCCTCCAGTTCCATCCACATCGAAGCAAATGGTAGGTATTATGCTGAGTGAAATAAATCAATCAGAGAAGGACAATCATAATATGGTTTCACTCACATGTGAAATATAAGAAACACTGAAAGGGCCTATAAGGGAAAGGAGGGAAACTGAATGGGGAAAAATTAGAGAGGAAGACAAACCATGAGAGACTACTAACTGAGAAACAAACAAAGGGTTACAGATGGGGGCATGGGGTGACTGGGTGACAGGCACTAAGGAGGGCACTTGATGGGATGAGCACTGGGTGTTATACTACATTTGCCAAGAGGCAAATTGAATTTAAATAAAATATTTTTAAAAAATAAAGGATACTTAAATCTTAGTGGCATCTCCAGAACTCAACTGCCTTCTAAATAATATCTGCCTTTTGGGGCACCATAATTTCCTTAATCTATTCTTCCCAATCTTACTACTTAACCAAAGGGAGTCAATCTAATAGTGGAGCTTTGGAGTACTTCAGGGCAAGATGGGTTTTAAAGTACTTCTCTTTTCCTTCCCTACATCTTTTCAACTCTGTCTCCTGCTCCAATAAGCTTCACAAATAAAATCTCCATGCATTAACTGGAATACAATAGGTATACCATGGCTTTGACTCTCTTGCCTACTTCTAAACACATGCTGTTTTTATAAGTAAGATGGGCAAATTTTAAATATTATGTCAATTAAGGAGGCCAAGCAAGGTAGGTACTGTTAATTTGGCTTAAAGGCCAAATTAGTATTTTAATGTAGGCACAGGAACCATGATATTATCTAAAAAATGCCTCTCATCCATATGCTTCCTTTGCAAACCCATGTATAAAACATGAACCTAAGATGAGATACCTTTGGGGTTTTTTTTTTACCACAAAGAGAAGTGACACCAACATACCTTTTATTTCATCCTTCTCAAGAGATGCATTCTATTAATATAGCTGCTAAGTTACCTTCATGGTCCTAGGGTCCCTTCCAAGATAGCTACCAGTTTGGCTACCATGGGGACAGATAAGACAGGACTCTAAGTTGGTTCTCTGACATGGATTTTCTGAAAACCAATTCACTGAAAACCAAATTTCCTATGTTTACAGCTTCATTGATTTGCCAAAAGCAAGTTTAAGAATGCTACTTTAGGGCAGCCTGGGTGGCTCAGCAGTTTAGCACCACCTTCAGCCCAGGGCCTGATCCTGGAGACCCAGGATCAAGTCCCACATCAGGCTCCCTGCATGGAGCCTGCTTCTCCCTCTGCCTGTATCTCTGACTCTCTCTCTCTCTCTCTCTGTCTCTCATGAATAAATAAATAAAATCTTTTTAAAAATATACTATTTTAAAATATATCCAAAGAATTTGAGTGTATGTTTCTTAGGAATGTGTTTATTGTTGTTGAAGTTTTATTCGATATGTTCAAGAAAAATATTCATTAAAATAACTTTTATGAATTGAGTACATGTAGTAAATGAGTGGTAAATTGGGTGAATTACTCATTTGACATTTGGTCTTTCAGTGAATGGGCATTTAGTGAAATTGCCTTTTGTCAAATTGATTTCGCATGGATCGACTTGTTGCCCCATAGCAGAGACCATTCTGTCAAATAGTGTAAAACCAAGATTTATTTAAGATAGGGGAGTGGTCTCAATCAAGGAAGATTATATCCCCTAATGAGATTTGGCAATGTCTAGAAGCATTTTGGACTGTCACAACTTTGAGGAATGCAAGGGGACTGCTATTAGCATCCAGCAGGTAAAGGTCAAGGATACTGCTAATTTCCTACAATGTATAGGACACATCCACTACCCCCACCAACCACGGAATTATCCAGCACAAGTTGTCAATAGTGCCAAGGTTGAGAAACTAAGTCTCTCCTATGTCTCTCCTATGTCTCCCTACATCAACTTGGGGTGGGGGGTGTCCCCATACCAACCTTAAAATAGAGAATGATTTTATTTCAGTTAACTATCTCTTTTTTTTTTATTTTATTTATTTAGTATTCATGAGAAACATACAGAGAAAGGCAGAGACATAAGCAGAGGAAGAAGCAGGCTTCCTCCAGGAAGCGCGATGTGGGATTCAATCCCAGGACCCCAGGATCACACCCTGAGCCAAAGGCAGATGCTCAACCACTGAGTCACCCGGGTGCCCCAGTTTGACTATATTTTTAAACCTAGTAAGTACTTGGAATGAGACAATGGACAAGAAATGGAGGCTGAGCAAGTATGTTGCTCTCGTGAGATTGACAGTCTCACATGGCTTTCAGACACCTGGTCCCAAGGAAAGCATGCCTAGAAGCAGAGCCAAGACTATAAAAGCTGGGATTCTCTTGGTTTAAACTCTCAGAACCCTCTGACTATATAAGGCTCTTTGGACAAAAATAGTGTTTTTATAGGGTTTGTGATGAAAATATGTGGTCTCTTTCCATGCCTCCCCTTATTCATAAAATAAATCTTCAAGATAGGAAGAGAGCCTGGAAAGGAAGTAGAAGTGGTTCATTTTTCTCTACTTCCTCTCCCTTTGCATTCCCTTCCTCTACAGGCTACATAATTCCTTTCTCAAAAAGGAATATCAGGCCCTAAAAGAGTTTATAGATTGTTCTGGAAAAAAAACACAAAACCGGAGATAGGTGGCAAAAAAACAAATAGAACATGTAAGTACTGTAAACATAAGTTTGAACTGTTTAAATCTTGTACTCTTAATCACATTTACAATGTCCCTTTTGCCTTGTAAAGTAATATATTTATTCACAGATTCTGGGGATTAGGACATGGACTCTTTGGGGGTCATTATTCTGCCTAGTACATGGAGCTTATGGTCTAGTGCTTGAGTAGCAAATGAACTTGATCATGATGAGATCATGAATGAACTGGAATATTCATGCTGATTGTGATTTAGAAAAGAAGAATATCTCTATTTCCAAAGACAAAAGTGCACCCTAACCCCTGATCCCAGTGGAGAGCCTTCCTTCCCAGTGGGGTCTGTCCTGTAAGGTCCAAATGCTGCAGGATAAAACCATATAGCCCATGTCTTCCAGAGACCAGCTTGTCAATTCCTTCCTTGTTCCTCCACCAGGACCACCAGTTGAAAGTGACCAGAAAAAACAAAGTTGGCTGATATCTTAAGCACATTTTTTTTTCCCCCACTGCCTATGAGTCAACCCAAAAACAGATAATTTTTATGATGTTCATGGAGGGAACAAATGGCTTGACTGGCTAAGAAAAAATCCCATGCCTCCCTTTATAGGATCTAGCGACTCCAGAACACTAGCTAGTGTTTCCTATGCTTGGACTTTAAGATTAGAAGGGAAATGGCCAGACAAGTGTAGGATAAATCAGTTGAGTGAGGGAGGAGACAGTGATGTCATTCTGACCTGTCTCTAGCCTGTCTGAATGGAGGAACAGAAAATGAGGCAGAATGTCAGAGTTGGAAAAGACTTCAAAAGTTATCTAAACCTAAACTCATTTTTAGAGACAAGGAAATAGATATTTACAGGCTAAGACACTCATGTGTTGTCACATGCTAGTAAAAGTTATAACCAAGCCTTCCCACTTCCAAATTGGTATCCTTTTGACCCCATCACCATTTTGGAACAAAAAACCAACACCCATGTATGCAAGACAAAGTTACCTCCCCTGTCTCTATCATGATTATTTGTAGGTTTGATAACATTTGAGACCTCACATATGACAGTGTAAAGATGAAACGTAAGAGATATTAGCAAATCATATATGCAATTTACTTAATAACACTCCATAAAAAGAAATCCAAGTTATTGACCTCATAGAAAATTCCTAGGAATTTAATATATAAATATTCCTTTTTTCCCTAAACTTGTCTTCAAATAGTGCACTGGTAGCCTTCAGTACATGGTGTTGATGCTTTAAACCAATTAAAAGATTTTTTTTTAAATGAAAAATTGTGATTTGAACTTCACAAGACAAATGTGTCCATATGGAATCTATTGTTTAGTTGGGCAATTGATAGTGGTTGCAACATCTAGAATATTGTGAGGATATAATTATGAACAGGTTAAGTGTAGACAATCCGAATTGAGCCAAAACTTTCAATGCACATTCATAATCTTTCTTTAATAAGACTCATGAGATTATCCTCAGACTAACACCACATGTTCTCTTGGGCATGATAGTCAACTGCTCTATTTTTCCAATTTCATTCAGCTCTGTAAACACTAAAGTTAAAATATTGGCTTCCCAAATTTTCAACTGCCTTATTGTTACTTTCTAATGCACGTCCACTCCCTTTTAGGCATCCAAAAAGGAACAGGTTACCTTGTAACTAAATTTGCTCACCAAATTTGTTCATTGTCAAAATTCCTTTAAAAAAACTTGCAGAACAGAGTGACAAAAGAGTCACAGATGTTCTTAAATATTTTCTTTTTCTAAATATCAACTGATTCATTTTATTTGAGCTCTGAAGAAGGGGCCAATTTACCTGGATGTCTTAAGTAACATGACAAATTTTTAATGCATCTGGGTTCTTCTAGTGCTTTGGAAAATACATCAATAAAAACTAGCATCTGTCACCCCTCCTTCCCAAAAAGACACAGAAAGCCAATCATTTCATAAGAACCCAGATTACTTCATGAAACTGTAGCAAAGGTGCTGATGACATTCTTTTGAGTAGCAACATCAAGTGTTAGATGTAGTCTTGGGCAATGCATAGTGGTTTCCAAGAAAGGATCAAAGACAGTGGAATAAATTTTTCTCACTAACACTGGCCTGCTCTACTTTTCATGCCCTCTTTACACAACATGTGAGCTCAACTGGCTAAACTATAAAGCCTTTTGCTGACCTAAATGATGCTATTACAATCTCCCTTACATACTTTCTAGATTCAGAAGGGCATTTAGAAATAGGATTGTCAACTAGCCACACAGATACCTTTTTTAAAAGAGATTTTATTTATTCATGAGGGACACAGATAGAGAGGCAGAGACATAGGCACAAGGTCCATGCAGGAAGCCTGATGTGGACCCGATCCCGGGACTCGGGGATCATGCCCTGAGCCAAAGGCAGATGCTCAACCGCTGAGCCACCTAGGCATCCTGCCACACAGATACTTTTTCCACTTGTTGTTACCCTGATGTCTAGGGTCATATGAAGATCAGGCCAAGTAAGAAAATAGCATGGGCACCAATTCATGATCATCTGAGTAATACCAGGTAATTCACATGCCCTCAGGTATCTCTTAACCATTGGCTGAGAAGTTCACAATTATGAAAGCCCAGATTCCTTCCCATTCATGGGAATAACTATGAGATATGACATGCATCAGAGTTCCCCTTTGCCTTTGTAGGACTTTGCCTGAAATTGCATCCTTGCTGGGATTTTCTTTCTTTGTCCTAGTTTTGTATTTCTTCCCAGTTTCCTTAGAGGGATTATACCAATTTTCAAATCCAAATCTGCTTCTGGGGAATAAACCTAAGTAGATGCATATAATCCAGATTTCTAACTTTTCTTGAAATATGGAAAGATATGGCAACATGAACCCAGTATGTTCATAAGCTCACAGTCAACATTAATGTTCCAGTTTATCATGATCCAGTTCATTTGCCAGTCTCATTTCAGCCACCTGCCTGCCCTATGGGAATTTGCATTTGCTACTCATGTACTAGACTATAAGTTCCATGTAATAGAATAATGACCCCCAAAAAGTCCATGTCCTCATCCCCAGAATCTGTGAATATATTATTTTACAAGGCAAAAGGAACTTTGCAAATGTGATTAAGAGTAATAACCTTGACAGACCCCTGAGTGGCTCAGTCCTATGTGACTGACTATATCAACCCAGGTCTTGATCTCAGGGTTGTGAGTTCAAACTCCAGATTGGGCTTCACAATGGCCATAGAGCCTATGGGGGGGGGGGAGAAAGAAAAGAAAGAAAGAAAAGAATATAGACCTTGAGATAAAAAGAGTACCTTGGATTTTCCATGTGGGCCCACTCTAATCACATGAGTAGAGAGCCTTTAGAAGGGTCAGAAAGATGCCACTTTGCTGACTTTGAAGATTGAGAAAGGAGGCCACAAGCCCAGTCTTTGATCCCTGGAAAAGGCAAGACAAGAATTCTATCCTAGGGATTCTAGAAAGGCATACGCTTTCTTCATCACCCTGATTTTAGCCCAGTGAGACCCATGTTGAACTTCTGACCTACAGAACTGTAAAATAATAAATCCGTGTTGTTTTAGACCACAAAGTTTGTAGTAATTTGTTACAGCAGCTGTAAAACTCTAATACACTCCATGAGGACAGAGATGACATCTGTCTTGGTTACCATTATAACCTCTTCACATACTACAGCACCTGACCTATAAAAACATTGAACAAATGTTTCTTGAATTAGTGTATGACCATAACTTTTCCATGCTTTATTGACTTAATATTTAGTGAATGATTACAGTCTCATATGCTGGTATCATTTGCAAAATATAGAAATTAATATTCCAATTCAGCCAACTATCTTTTAACACTGAGAAGAAATTGTAATCTTTTCCACTGACCTTCTCCAATCAATAAAGGCTCTTGATTATTTTACTTTTTATGCTTTTTCAAATTCTGTGTTACATAAAATGATCAGAATAGACTACAGAATAGACTACAGAATTCTGAAGACTAAAAAATGCACAAAAACCCATAGGATGGATGGTAGGATTTCTATTTCAAGATGTGTCCTTAAGGCATGGAAGTATGGAGGAACATGAGACCTGTACGGTTATCTGGCATGGCTATAGGCACGTATCTAAAGTGAACAGAGTACCTGCCAACATTTTTCATGTCCACTGATTTCTCTTTAGTTTTTCTGTAGAAAGAGAATGATATCGGAAGTGGATGTCTGGTAATAAAGTAGAAAATGAAAAGATTATCCCAACTTATAGCATAGAGGATTATCTCTTATTCTGTTTCATATGTGGTTATAGCCTTCCTGGGGTTAGAATTTTATATGCTAACACATCTTTTTACAGTGTCTTGTACATAGTTTATAAATTGCTAAATTTCATTTTCTTTGCATTGACTTGTAATATCAGAATAATGGCCTGGGGATAGCACTATTTTATAAGGACCTAAAAGATCATTTCTGATTGAAAAACAATAACAGCAAAAAACATGCTGACCTGAACAAAAGATTTTAAAACTGTGTTTTGAAGTAAAACTAGATTCCATTTTGGACAATGCCATTGTAGGAGACAAACACAAGTGCAGGAATATTCAAGGAAAAACATCTGGAAAATGGGGAATGGCATAGCCTCAGATGTCCTTATGCCAGTGCTTAGGGAATAAGAATGAACTAAAAATCTTTAATAATGAGGTTAACACAATCATTTAGAGATCATTCAAAGTCAATAGGATGAAATCTATGCATCTAATAGAATAAAATTTTCCAATAAAATAAAATAGAACATGAAAAATATTTGAGAGAGGAGAAAGATGAATAGTGATAATAACAGTCCATTAAAAAAAAAAACCCTCTTAATAAAAATTAAGGCCTTTTGCCAACATCCTGTATAAAACCTCCTAAAATACTAGGAAGTTGGAATTATTATTAAAGTCTTTAACTGATTAAATGATTCCAAGAGATAAATAGCTTCCCAGTTCATTCAGCTGCTATATGACACTTTCAGGATTCCACTCAATGTCTCAGCTCTTTTGTATATTCCCTATGTCATTTGAAAGTTTACCACAGACAGTCTCATCAGACCGAAAACACAGACAAATATTGGTTACAAATTTGTTGCACGAGCAACAGGAGAACCAGATAAAGCCAATAAAATAATCTCTGGTCCTGTGATGACTTCTCTCCTTTTCACCGCTGATTAGCGCTGTCATAAAACTAATGATTCTGGAATCACAGAGTTAATGTGAGGGCACTGAAAACCGAGCTGTAAATTTTCAAGCAAGTCCTGCTGGCTGGTTTTGAAACTTTGAGAAATACAGCCACCTGTTGGATTTAGTCTGGTATTGCACTTCTGTTCATCCCTTGTTTTTTGCAAAAAGGCTGGGCATTTTTCTTTCATGAACAAAATTTAAAGAACTAAGAAAAACATAATTGACACTGTTGGGGAAAATAAAGATGATAAAATACAGTAGAGTCCCTTTATTGGTGTTTTGAAAGACTAGATCTATGTATTAAGAATGTGCTTTCTCAAAAAAAAAAAAAAAAAAAGAATGTGCTTTCTCTATATTATAGTCTAAGCTATTATCTATATGGACTCCTTCCTCCATAGCTGAATCAGCATCAGCAATATCTCAATCCCTAGGAAAAACTTGACTTTAAGTAGAAAGGATTTAATGAGCTTTGACTTAAACTTGTAGAACTCAGCATTATTCACTTGGATTCAGAGAAGATGCTAGATTATTTTCCCCTCATTCTGTTAACCTGATTTCCTTTTTGACTTGACATCCTGATCCCCACCTCTAATCTAGTTATTTCTTAATACCTGATAAACTCATACCCAGTCCCTCATCCTTGGCTAGAGACATTACCAGCTCCTCACATTCTCTCTCCCTAGATCCAAACTCCTGCTCACTCCCTGAGCTTCTGCTCTCTGATAACAGATTTTCTAGGTGCTATTTCCTACCCCAGATTTCCAAATATTGCCCACTTCTAGAATCACTAACCTTATGCTCTGTTCATGAATGGAATAATCTTGATTCTTTTGAAGAACCTCCCCCCACCCCAGCCAAAAGTACCACCTTCTTCCCTGTATCTCTTCTATATACAGTCTGTAGCTACAACATCTGGATATCATGTTTTCCTTTTATGCAAGTTCAGGTATCCCCAGAATGCCTGCACCAAAACAAGATTTTATGTGGAGGTGTAAAAGCCATAATCTGCTTTCCATTGGGGAGATTTAGTCAAAATGTGGCTAAATTGTGAGGGAGGACTTTCAGTAGAGAATAAAAGTAGAAATAAACTTGAAAATGGTTCTTACTACCCTATCTCCTGACTTAATACTAAAGAAGAGAAGGCTCAATATAAGTTGATAGTAGAGCAAAAGAGGAAAACTGAACTATAATATAGAGAAAGAAATAATGAGACTCGATGGAAAAATTGGAGAAAGCAGAAAAGCATAGTAGTAAAATAGAACTGTTCTACAAAATCTCCAGCCTATATGATTAGAGGAATAGCTATGTCACTGATGACAGGAAAGGAGTAGTTAAAAAGTAGAGTAAATGTGGAAATGAAGATAAATTCGCCTGACAGATGTAGATCACCACAGAGGCAGTTAAATACAAATTAGTGTCTTCTATAGTACAGCTTCATAGGATTTCAAAAATTGCTTTCACACTTATTCAGTGTCACACAGAGCGACATGAGGTGGATCCATGCAACAGTGATATCCCCTACTTGACAAATGAAACTGAGGCCCAAAGTGGAAAACTTAGCTAAGATTCCACAGATCTAGAGCATGAGCCCAGTTCTCAGGACTCTGTGTCCAGTACACTTTCCAGACAATCATTTGGCCTTCCAGGACAACTATAACAATTGATAACTTCATCTGAATGTAATTCAGCTAGAGTCGTTCAAATCCATAAAATACAAAGAGAACTTAGCCAAGTGACTTCCTACCAGCAGAACTAATAGTTTATAATAAAAGCTACAAGTCATAAAGTTAAACTTTAAAAAATCCAGTGTTTTGTTTGACAAAAGAGAGAATAAAATGATCATGGAAAAAAAAAAATCTAGCATAAGTATTCCAGAGGTAGTTGGGTCAATCTGTCTTTCTCCATGCATCCACAAATTCCTATTAACTTTTTTAAACTCCATGACCAAGAAGCCAACCTCTGTACTTTCCCATCACAAATAATCAAAACATTCATTTTTTGCATGATTATTTTATTTCAAATGTCAGTGACATGAATGATTATCTTTAAAATGGCCCCGTTAGTTACATTTTTTAAGCCAACATTTGCTGGTACTTTAATTTCCAAAGCAATGAAGTGTTTTGCCCTCTGGAGTGTTTCTAATAAAGATAAGGATGTTTTAGAAATAAATCAATACTTTTTACTTACATAAAAGTTTTCACCTGAGAAGTGCAGCATGTCTTGTTTTTAAATTTTTCTATTGCACTGACCTCTGCTTATTTTGGCCAATGGGAAATGCTGTTCTCACTCTATCAAAAAAAAAAACCAAAGTCCAGGATTTGTCTAATGAAATGATGAATTACTGACAGTTCTCGGAAGAGGAATCAGTACATCTGATTTGCAAGGTTTAAACAGATTTTTAGTGTCAGGATATAATCCCTGTCCAGTATAAAAGGTAGTCTTCCACCCAGGAGCCATAGATACTGAGAAAGTTGGCATTGTTATGACATTTTAGCAAGTAACCTTTTTTTTTATTATATGATCCCAAAACTCAAAAAAAAAAAAAAAACAAAAAAAAAGGTTTTAAGGCACGTCAGACAATGAAGAAACCCCTATAACTTGGGAAAATCTCACAAAAATTCTTTTCTAACCAGTTAGCAGATGCTCACTGACAAATTTTTCACCAAAAAGCTTATTGCTGACTAGGAAAATATCACCAGAGATAGAAACAGGAGAAAAGGCTAGCATGGGGAAAAAGAAAATGAATCTTAATTTCAATAAGCTCTCTACTGATCAACTCTTTTTCATTTCCATTTAGTTCCTTTAAAGTCTTTATGCCTCTATTCCCTTCCTTTCCTTTCCCTTCTCTTCCCTTCTCTTCCTTACCAATCCCCACCCACCCACCCAACACACACACACACACACACACACACACACACACACAGAAATCAGCACGAATTCATCAGATGGGGCTGAGCAGAGTAGGTATCCATACAAGAGTGTGGGGAGCAGAACAACATAATCTGAGAGGGCGAAAGGAAAATCCAGACCGGGTGTCAGGCCAGCAGGAGCTATTAGAGCCCAAGCAGGATGAAGAGAGCATCCTTGTGGCATGGAGGGAACGTTGCTGACACAGATCAATTCCATGAGGAGGTGAGGAGGGCTGCATGCAGAATGCCAGAATGCTTGAGGGGCATAAAGGAGGGTATCCATGCAAGGGTGACCCAGCATGAGGTATCAGAATCCAAACATGATGAGGTCATCCTGATAGAAGGGCAGCTCAACTCTCTGCAGCAGTACCCCAGCTAAGGGCATAATGTTAGAGCAGTGAGAAAAAGGGTATCTATGCAGGGGAGTAGCCCAGAAACATCGGAGCACAGAAGATCAAAGAGGGCGTGCACATGAGGGATGGGACATCAGTAGTGACAGCAATGAGAGATTAGATACATATGGGGGTCAATTGCGATAGACATATGGACATATAGGGTTAGAGATATGTCCCCACATATATAAAGGGAGGTCACTCACTGCCAAAAAGAAGGGCACTAAAAATATGGAAAGATAGAACACTAGAATAACATCCTGTATGTTAGATTAGAATTGCAAATGGTGATAGATGATGGATGGATGGATGGATGGATGGATGGATGGATGGATGGATGATAGAGAGATATTGCATATGACATTTAATAAGTAGTAATGTATGTTCTCAGATTCACTTAAGTTTTTTTGAACATTTAGGTTGCAAGGAGAACATGATGAAGTAGAAAGGATGTGGTTTTTAGATTCAAGTTCAAGTAATTTCTGGGTTCAAAATGATCTAAACCACTGAGTGATTGTATGCAATTGTGGCAAAACCTGAGAGACAGAAAGTAAACAAATTGCAAAACATCTCTAAGTTCTTTTAAAATAGTAATTCTCAACCCCGTCTTCCCAACCCTCCTTCCCCAGGGGGGACATTGATCTGTTTCCAGAAACATTGGCTGTCACAACTGGGGAATGCTACTGGCATCTACTGGGTAAAGGTGAGGAATGCTGGCAAACATCCTACAATGTACTGGATAGACCCCACGAAAAAGAATTATTGGTGTAAGCTGAATTATGTCCTCCCAAAATTTATATGTTAGGGTCCAAATTCTCCGTACTTGAAAATGTAACTTTGTTTGGAGATAGGGCCTTGAAAGAGGTGATTAAGTTAAAATGAGGTCATTAGGGTGGGCCCTAATCTAATCTGATTAGGAATTTCAGAGAGGAAAGACCCTACAACCATCTGTTAGCTTCAGAAGAAACCAAACTTGCCAACACCTTGATCTTGGGCTTCTAGCCTCCAGAACTGGGGGGAGAGGGAGAGAATCATGTTAAAGGCCACCCAGTCTGTGGTACTTTGTTATGGCAGCATTTGCAAACTAATACAATTATGCAGCCCAAAAATGTCAATAGTGCCAAGATTGAGAAACCCTGGTTTATGATACACAGAAGCAGTCCTGAGAAGAACACTCATGGGTATGAAAGACAACATGGCAAATAACCACCATTTAAGTGACACACAGAAGGAAAATGGGGAAGTAGATTGCCTCCCCATAAAAATTAGAAAAAAAAATATTCAGTGGAGAAAATTAGTTTTTGACTTTATATACTTACAGACTAGTGCAGTTAACATTCTCTTTTTTGAGCCATAAAGTCACTGAAAAAGCAATTTAAAAAAAAATCAGTCTGATATTGGGTTAAGCATGTTTTTATTTCTATGTTTTTTTTGTAATAAAATTTGGAGCACTTGAGAATTTGATTTCTACATGTATTTGCTCAAAACATTTTCACCCAGAACAGTGAGGAAGCCCAACCATGGCTTAATCCCAAAGTTCCTTTCCCATGGTTTACAATAGAAGAAGACAACTTCCTTGATCCAGTATACTTATTAGGGCTTTCATGAAAGTTCAAATATGTGATGCAATTTAACAGTCCTCTTTGTAGGCGCAAAAATAAACTCAATACGTAGAAAAATTTTTGTAACCTTCAGTTAGGAGAATATTACATTCAGGACACACAAATCGCCAACCATATAAGAGAAAAGAAAAAGGTTACTTAAACGACAGAAAAAATTTAAGGTTTTGCTCTTTAAAAGGCTCTATTAAGAAAGCTGAAAGATGAGGCACTTGAGATTGGAAGAAAATATTTTTAATATGTCTGACAAAAAATTTGCATCTGGAATTTATTCAATTAAGATTATATTCATTCATTTATGAGAAACACAGAGAGTGAGACAGAGACATAGGCAGAGGGAGAAGCAGGCTCCCTGCGGGGACCCCTATGCAGGACCCAGGACCCCGGGATTATGACCTAAACCAAAGGCAAATGCTCAACCACTGAGCCACTCAGATGTCCCTGCATCTGGAATTTAAAAGAACCCTTACAACTCAGTAAGAAAAAGTAAACAACCCCCCCCCCAAAAAAAACTCCAGAATATTTGAAGATGAAAAAAGAAGATACATTAATGACCAATAAATACATTTTTAAAATCTCAGTAGCATTATCCATTAACAAAATGAAAATTCAAACTAGTGAGAGACCACTACATACTAAGAATAGCTAAAATTTTAAAAACAACATTATCAAGTGTCAGAGAGTATAGAGACACTGAAACTCATTGCTGGTAAGGATATAGCCATTTGGAAAATGTGGGCACTTCTTCATAAAGTTAACCATACACTTTCCATATGACCAGCACTTCTTCTTTTAGGTATTTACCCAACAGGAATGAAAACCTATGTCCAAATGGTCATGAACAGATGATGACATAAACCTACCACGTTCATTCTTACAGAGAAATACTACTCAACAATGAGAAGGCACTGATTACTGGCACATGTGATAACGTGAATGAAACTCATTGACATCGTGCTGAATGAGTAAAGTCAAACACAAGACAAGTATATACGGTCTCATAAATATCATATGAACAGATAAAATTTAGTGTGGTAGAAATCAAATTAGTGTCTCCCTGTGGTAGGTTTAGGAGTGATGGCAAAGGAGCACAGGGAGGCTTTCTGGGTGATAGAAATGTACCATATCTTGGTCAGGGGAGGGGGGATGGTTACAAGGTTGTGTACATTTGCCAAAACTCCTTTAACTATATACTTAAAATAGCTATATTTTATTGTATGTAAATAAACTTCAATAAAATTGGCTTTTTAAATATAGAGACATAGGGATGCCTGGGTGGCTCAGTGATTGAGTGTCTGCCTTTGGCTCAGGCCATGATCCTGGGGTCCTGGGATCGAGTTCTGCATCGGGCTCCCTTGCATGGAGCCTGCTTCTCCCTCTGCCTATGTTTCTGCCTCTGTGTGTGTGTGTCTCATGAATAAATAAAATCTTTAAAATATAAAACAAAATAAAACATAGAGACGTAAATGCAAAGGCATCTATATTTACAGGTGACCACTCAAAGGAACTATGAGAAGCAACACCCCAAATCAATGAGCACACTTACTCCTCAGATCATGGTGTTTAAATATAATTCCCTACTACAAGGCATCTGAGGATAATGCCTGATTTCAGACTGGGGAAGAGAAAAATACAAAATGATAAGAAAATATCTTATTGTGGTAGAAACCCAGGAAGTATTCAAAGAAGAATGGGCCACATCAAAATGACAAAAAAGGAAAGCTGAAAGGGACTCCTCCTGGCTGGCTCCTGCTCGGGCAGAACTTGAGCACCCAAGTACACATGGATAGTAATAGACGGTTACCTATTAAGCTAAACAAGATAACAAATAAATACGTGGGTAAATTGAAAGTAATAAGGAAAGAGCTATTTATACAGATTTAAAGCATCTTCATGCAAAATACCTTCTAATTACAAAGGACTAGAGCGTCATGTTATAATGGAGAAGCATGGTTGGCACAACTTTAATCGTGTGATCAAACTAAATACCAGGAAGCATACAGTAAGTGAAAGCAGTAGGCCACCTAGTAAGGCGTAGGGCAAGACCCCATCACTTCTGTGACATTCCTGCTAACGATGCATAGCCTACGCTATGTCTAGAGGTGCTAGCCCTGCTGAGTCTTCAGAAATGCAGCAAACATCTCAGGTGTCTCCCCGTGGGCCAGCAGAGAGCCCATACTCAGGGTACAGCATTGGGTGGCTCTTCCTCACTGTACCAATCACCCCCTCCTGCCTTAAGAACTTCTCTGATCCATCATCTCATTCAGTCCCTTTGCTGATCTTTGATATGTGTCGAGGTGCTGCACATTTTTTTTTCCCATCAGAGCACTTTCCACCTCTTCAGTATTCAGATAAACTAGCAGCATGAATAGCTGCAGATGATTTTATCTGGAGACTAACCCCATCCTTATCTTTTAAAACATCAGCCTTCTGTCCAGCATAAAGCCTCCGTCAGATAGAGGATTATAAGCATCTGGCTCCCAACAGCCTCTGACTCAGTTACTGGCTGACATTTCAGTCTCCGAACTCCTCTAGCAAGTGGCCTGTGAATTATAATCTCTGCAGAGCCTCCGAAGCAAGGAGACACCAGGCAGCACCTGGAGTCTGAAGGGCACAACTGGGGGTCTCTGGTCACTCTGGGTACAGCGCAGAAGCTACGCAGGAAACTGGGCCACCTGGAGGTCAGGGCAGACGTGACGGTGGCAGCTGCAATCACACGGAGGAGCCGTGTGGCTTTCCCTGCTGACCTGCAGGGCTGGCTGGGCACCGGCCACTTGCGACGAGAGGAGAATTCAGTTCATAACCTCTCTGTGTTCCTTGGGCGGCCCTCGCATACTTGCTGACTTCTGTAAGGGCTGCTAGTCGCTCAGCCTCTCAGCCCTTTGTCCATATTTGAGCAAAGAACACCAAATCCATTTTCAACACCCCTGTTCAAGAGACGATGAAATCTTTGGTCTCGAGGGTGCTCTGCAGATCTGGGAATGATGGTCCCAACCTGGGAAAACAGTTCTTCGTGATCGAGCGAATGCTGTTAACAGGAACACACACACACACACACACACACACACACACACACCATGTGGTTGTAAGCTCCAAAATGTATCTGCTAAATGTCTGAACATTCCATCTCCACTGCTCTATTTTAGAACTGGAGATAGAGAAGCAAATACCTCAGATTAGGACGGGGATCACGCCACACAGCTCGGCCAACCCACTACTTTAGAAGCCAGGTCTAATGTTTTACTGTAAATCAAAGACGGTTTGTATCATTGTCCCCCTGTCCTTTGAGTAAGGTATATACCATTTAACGGTTATTCGTGCAGCTGGACATGTTTATGATCATTATATTCCAGCATTGCTCATTACAGTAAAACAGAAGTCCTGGTCCTTTCAGGACTGTTGAGAGGAGACTTGTCCCCTCATGGTCACCCTCCTGTATTCACTCATCCCCATGTGGCGAGATGGCCAGAATGTGCCTTCCACTGGCCCACGCTCCTCCACGGGGCAGCTCACTCATTTGCAACTGAATGCATCATTATTGTGAGTTCCTAATACACAAGGAGCCTTGAAAATCTATTAAAAACAAGAGAACTGGTCAAGGAAAGGGAACTATAGCTGGTCAAAAATATATTTAAAACATATCAACCTAACTAATAATTAAGAAAACGCAAATTAAAGCAGTGACATAATTTTTCACACATTAGGATGCGAAGACAATTATTCAGTGATGACATGCGTTGGTAAAGATGTGAGAAAATAGGCGGTGGGAAGGAAGCTGGGAAATCTCCTTAGGGGCAATTTGGTATTATCTTTTAAAATCTAAAACTCAAGTGCTCTTTGAACTATCCCTTCCACTTTCATTTTATGCTATAAACTCTCATATACCTCTGTTGAGATATATATATATACACACACATACATATATGTATATATATGTTTATATGTATGAAATATGTATATACACACATGCTAATTGCACTCATAATTTTTAAAAATTTGACAGTAACCTTGGGACGCCTGGGTGGCTTAGCAGTTGAGTGTCTGTCCTTCAGCACAGGGCATGATCCCGGGTCTGGGGATCGAGTCCTGCATCAGGCTCCCCACAGGGAGCCTGCTTCTCCCTCTGCCTGTGTCTCTGTCTCTCGTTCTCTCTGTGTCTCTCATGAATAAATAAATAAAATTTTTAAAAAATGAAAATAAAAATAAAAATTTGACAGTAACTTAAATGTTCATTTTAAGAAACATGTTAAATATAATCATATATATAACACTATATATGTAAGATATATATGTAAGATATATATATATATATATATACACACTATCATGCATTAGAAGGCTATGCCACTATAAAAAGACAAGAGTAGGTCCAAAAGGAGCAATCTCTCAGATGTAGCAACATAAAGAATATATTTGGATAAAAATTGGATATATGTATGTACACATACCCCTATGTACACTACATAAGCATAGAATATTTTTGGAAATATCCACAAACTCATTACTGTGACTGCTCTAAGGAGGAAAAGGGTCTGAGAGAGGCAGATAATTGACTTTTGTTATCAAAAACCCTTTTGAACTGTTAGAATTTTTTCATCATGTATGTGCAGTACTTCAATGAAAGAAAATCCTTCGTTGAAATCTTTATAAGTAAGTTGTGTGAAATGTAGTAATTTTGCAATGGTTACAAGTGATTAGAGTATCTATGGCTCAAATGAAACAGTAGGTCAAAATCTACATTCAAATAATCAGAATTTTTAGAATGAAACCTGGTCCACTCTGTGCCAATCTGCAATCCACTCATTTCAGTGAAAGATTATCTCTCACGAGTCATTTTCTTATCTTCCAAACTCTGCGTTCCCCAGGGATAAGCTCTTCTTTTTGAAAATCAGCTCAATACAAATATATTGTGACTATTAACTCTTTTTTAAGGCCTGTTGATTCCCAAGTGTTTTTATATCTTATTCATATATACTCTTTTCTAAAAGATAGAACTAACATTAAACAAAGAAAGGATATTACATCAATGTTGTTCATTTTAATCAAAGAAAGTTACCTCTTTTAATAACTTGGATATTTAGACATGTTCCTGTTAATGAACACTTGGGTCATTTACAGTTTAGGAATAACCCGATTAAAGCACTATGAATATTCTTGTACAAATCCTTTTGTGAACATATGTACTATTTTTGACACACCCTGTTATGGACCAAATATTTGTTTCCCTGTGATTCATATGTTAAAATCCTGTGTTTCTCCTTTGCTAATCATACTGAATGCTTCTGTGACCAGATGTGTGGGTTTTTTCCTATACCAAGCTCTTGTCCAATTCTCTGGTAGACATCTGGGTGTCCTACAACTTACCTAAATTCTGATACTCTCTACTTGAAGATAGCATCAGATCCCACAGGCTTGTTAGTTTTACAAGACTGTGCTTGCTTCAGATGCCAGCCACAAATCCCAGATTGTCCCTGTACTTCTGAAAGACTGGCTATCAGTCAGAGGTTCCCACGACCCCCTCCTCAGATTCAATTCATTTATTAGAATGGCTCACACAGAACTCAGAAAACATTTAATTACTAGATTACTGATTTATTATTATAGTTTAAGAATAGCCAAATGGAAGAGGTAAATAGAGAAAGGCATGTAGGGAGGAGAGTGAAGCTTCCATGCTGTCTCTGGGGTTGTCGCCTTCTCAGTACCTGCATCTGTTCAACCAGGAAGCTCTCCAAACTCTGTACTTGAGGAATTTTTATGGAGACTTCATTATTTAGACACGATTAGTTAAATCATTGGCCTTTGGAGATTAATCCAACCGCCAGCCCCTCTCCCCTCCCTGGAGATTGGGAGATGGAGCTACAAGTTCCAACCCTCTAACCACATAAATTAGTTCCTCTGGGAACCAGCCCCTACATTTAGGGAATTCCAAAAGTCACCTCATTAACAAAAACTCAGGTGTAGTTGAAAGAAATTGTTTTGGATAGCAAAAGACTTCTTTATCGCTCTCTCACTTCAGAAATTATTAGGGCTTTAGGAGCTCTCTGTCGGGGATGGTGATAAAGACCAAATATTTAATTCTCGTTACCATATCACAGTGCTCTCACAAGAGACATGAGAACTGGCTCTCTAGTTCTCTGCTGACATGAGAGGATACAATGAAAAAATCGTGTTAAAATAACACCACAGGCCCAAATTGACTCCCTTGTGCTGAGCCACTCATCTGTGAACCAAGACTTAATATCTAATCTGACTGCAGTTTCAGTCTCTCCCGGGAATGTGACCTTTCACCAGGCAATCTGGAACGATCTGATCAGCACCAGATAAGCTATCTGTTAGACTTTCCCACTTCTCCCCGAAGGAAGGTGGCCTTGCCTGAAACAATTTACTCCTTACCAGACACTTCCTTTTTTCTGCTCCCTTCTGCCTATAAACGCCATTCATTCTAAACAGCTATGCAGAACTCCTTTCTGTTTGCTAGACAGGATGGTGCCCAATTCATGAATCATTGCATAAAGCCAGTCTGATCTTCAGATTTACTCAGCTGAATTTTACTTTTTAACAATGGCCCTCTGCAAACCAGGAAGCAGGCCCTAACCAGACGCAGGATCTGCTGGTGCCTGGATCTTAGATTTCCCACCCTCCAGAACTGTGAGCGACAATTTTCTGTGGCTTAAGACACCCAGTCTGTGGTATTCCGTAAGAGTCGGCTGAACGAAGACACATCCCAAATTGAAGGTAGTTGAGATCATTCATTCCCTTCTTCCTGTTCCTCAAGATGATGGAATTATTTTCAAAAAAGTCAATCTTCTAGAATCTTCTTGACTCCTCTCTCTCCTTTACTCTCATACAGTTGCAACTGGGCCTAACAGTCTGTTCCTTGATGGGTTACCGACAGAGACTACACCAGGTGGAGCTGTCACACAAAGTAATCTTTATTTGCAGCAAATAAGATCACGGGGAATAATTTCCAAAGCTCTGACTCACCCCACACCTGCAAGCAGGGGGGAGCAGGTTCTTTTTATTTAGGGTTTAGGACGAATATTTAAGAAGGGGAGCTTTGTCATCACACGGAAAGGCAGGCAAAAGTTTGCTGCACAGGTGTACTTAGAAAACATGCACGCATGTGCATCACATGAATGTTTAACAAAGCTTGTGCTCCTCCGAGGCCTGAGACCTTCACATTGCAATGAAACAGAGGTGACCGCCAGATACTTCTTGGCTTATCTGTGCAGGCATTGACCTGGGAGCTGAACTCAAACTGGTTTTAGGCTGGCTTAGGCTGGCTAGTTCTCGGTCTGCCAGTAGGTACTCCAAAGCTATTTGTGGTCTAAGACAATTTGGGCAAAGAATGCAGGGCCTTGCTTGTGCACAGGCTGGAACGGTATCAGTTGACCTTGAGCCCAGACTTCTACAGAGACAGCGAGTACATTTGTTAGTGGGGTCTGAAAAGAAACAATAGCTGATGAGGGAGAAACAGTTCTCTGAAAAACAAGCTTTAAATTTTCGGCTGGTAATAATCTCATTAACCTTGTGGGGCACAGTTTCACAATGACTCTTCAAATACCGTTGTTTTCTCCCTGTCACAGTTCTTCTTGCAGTATAACAAGCGAATCTAAAACAACAACATTTTATTGGTTTGGAGCAACCATTTTATTTTGCTCACAATTGTATGGGTCAGAAATTCATGACTGGCTCAGCTGCATAGTTCTCACCTCAGGTTCTTCGTATAGTTGCATTCAGACAACAGCTGAGGCCACAGTTGTCTGAAGGGCTAACTGGCCTGGTTGTCCCAGGCTGCTCACTCTCACAGCTGGCAGCTGCTGGTGGCCATCTACCACAGCTCCCACCTACGTCTTCTCCAGCAAGGTGGACTCAGGGTAGTCAGATTTCCAGTACAGTAGCCGGTTTCCTCCTAAGCAAGGATCCCAGAAACACCAGACAGAAGCCATATGGCCTTCTCTGACCTGGCTTACGTCTTCAACCAGTTGGTAAACATTGACTAGAACACCACTGACTTAGCTCTTCCTGCTTTGTCTTCTGGGCCTGTCTTCTTTGCAGAAAAATGCTTTGAAAAACCATAGAGCGTTTCGCAAAACTAAGAAAATGCTTTGAAATGATGATTATAGGAAAAAAAAATAGGACTTATCTTTGTGACAAGGTAATTTGCTGAACTATCAGTCCCTGCCCTGATCTTATATGTTTCGTCTCCTTTTCCTTCAAGGTAGCCAGTCTTCTTGTCCTTTGAATCCATCATAAGACCAAAGAAAAATTCCCTACCCATTTCCCTTCTGTCTTTCATTTTTAAGAGATTTGACTTTTTGAGAACATGATGCTAGAGGATAACAAGGAAAAAAAAAATCCCAAGGGCCTTTTGAGGGGTAAGTGGGGCAGCAGAAAAAAAAAAAAAAAAAAGTGGTGAGCCCCTACTTCTCACTGCCTTAGAGCTTTCCAAGAGGGGTTTGAAGCTGGCAAACTTCAGTTTATGGGCCAGCACTTGTTTTGTAAACAGGTTTTTGGGAACACAACTACGTCTATCCATTATGTACTGCCTATGTCTGCGGTCAACCGACGGTGGTACAGTTGTTTTACTCCTGGTCCCTGTGAATGGCACCCCCTGGGGTTGAGAGTTGTGTACTGCGAAACCTGTGCAACCACACAGCAGTCGTGAGACTCCAGACCCTGGGGAGCATTCTCATCCCTCGCTGAGGCAAGGAAGCCATTCAAATGACATACGTGCTTCAGGGGGATCATATTAGTGGGACTGAAACAGGATACATTTTAAAAGAGGATAAAATCATGCCTGACATACAAATATAAAATGAACACATGAAGAATCTTATTTAGTTCAATAATTAATGGGAGAACCATTAACATCCATGAAAACCACTTCAAGTGGAAGTTTGATTTCCAGAGATCTACGTTCTCTGACAGAACTAATTTGCATGGCCATAAACAGGAACCAGGGATCCCTGGGTGGCGCAGCGGTTTGGCACCTGCCTTTGGCCCAGGGCGCGATCCTGGAGACCCGGGATTGAATCCCACGTCGGGCTCCCGGTGCATGGAGCCTGCTTCTCCCTCTGCCTATGTCTCTGCCTCTCTCTCTCTCTCTCTCTCTCTCTCTGTGACTATCATAAATAAATAAAAATTTAAAAAAAAAAAAAAAAAAAAAAAAACAGGAACCATTTGCTTAGCTATGCACGGGAAATATTTGCATTACTATTAGTTAACTTCTAGCTCTAGGAACTTGTAAAATAACCCAGTGAAAGGCAACCGAAAGCAGAGACCACCCCCATGGATGAGCTAACTAAATTGCTCGCTAGATTACAAAGTCTTACAAAATTTCCCCCCATGGGACCAAAGACCACAGACAAGCCCCACAAATATTTTGCTTTTTTATAATCCGTGGGACCTTCATATGCCCCCAAGGAAACCCTTGGGACCCTCACATAACCCCAAGGATAATGACTGAGATTAAATTATCTGCCAAGCAGGTTTCTGGGTCTCAGATTCAGAATACCTTTGATTGGAAGGAAAGAAAGAATGTTGATATTTCTTATACCTCTGAGTTTCTTGAATAAACTTTCTATCTGTTGGATTCAAGATCCTTGAGACACCTTGTCCGATCTACTTTTGTTTTCTTAAGCCTGGATAAGTAAGTGATTGGCAAATATTAACAAAATGAATAAGATCAATGCTGAGGAACAAGAGAAAATTGGCTATTTCATAGAGTTAAATAAAACTGCATTGAAGGAAATAAATTCCCTCTAACTATAAACGATCCCACGTGTGCATTGCAAATTCTTATCTACATCCCTGTATCTTGTGTGAGAGAAATAGCAAGTCGAATCTGATAGGGAAACCCAGAGTTTGCTGAGTGGGAGTTGGATCTGCTGGTTCTCTTAGAAAACTCATAGAGGAAAGAGCTTCATACAGGAAATTATTTTCTCTGGTAGGGGAAAAAAAAAATTGTGCTTCCCTGGAATACTGCTTTGGGCTCTAGAGGACACTCTCAGGATTATCTGATTCTAGACTTTTATTATCCTTGAGCTCTTCAGCAAGTCTGTAAATTGAAGATAACTAGCAACAATGACAAATAATCCTGGTCTATTGTCATGCAGATGTTGTCCCGTCCAGGAGAGGGTTCAATTGATTTCCCTCTCCCCATGGAAACACAAATTTGCCTCCATTTACTTTTTTTTTTTTAATTTTTTATTCATTTATGATAGTCACAGAGAGAGAGAGAGAGAGATTTGCCTCCATTTAAACCTTCACTTCAATGTGTCTGTTCAGATTCTCTTTGAACCACTTGTGACACCTGCACGGTAGCCTTATTGGTTGAGAAGTAGAATAAAATCTTTAACACCTGTCCATTTTTATTTCTAGGAGGGTCGTAATTTTAACCTTTTTTTCTTTTTTGAAAATTATCTGTTACTGCTCTCCAAAATAGTATTAGATTTAGGAGAAAGTGAATATTCAGTTCAAAACAAGAGAAGGGGGAAAAAATGGAGTGGGAAGGGGACACCAAGCTGTCAGGATTAATCGGGAGTTGAATTTGGAATAATTATTAGTGCTGCAAGGATGCATTTAAACATTTATGCACATACTTCACGGTGCACGCCCACTGTGACTGCAATCGTGTTCAGATAATATTCTGAAAACCGCCTGTAAACACATTGCTCTCATTATTTAGCCCATTGCCTTCATCAAAACATTCAAGATGAATGTTGAAATGAGCCTACTCCAAATGCCGATTTGCTTTTTCTCCCTCTACTTCTGTTTCATCTGTGTGCTAGATATCAATGCAAAAATCCCACTAGTGGTGAAACGTGTAGCTATAATGGGGCTCGGTCATCCTCTGAGGCTAAGGAGGCATATCCTCTGGGCTTTCCCAGGTGAGTCACTAAGACATCCCACTTCCTCTAGGACTAACTTAACCTCCCTCAAAAGACAGAAATCAGTGGGATGGCCTCAAGTTTAGGTCTCAAGGATCTTACTAAGTCAACTGAATTTGAGACAAAATACCCTATCATTTCCCAACTCTGTTTATCCTCTGGAGGCGCGAAGAGGAAAGTCTCCAAGGGGTAAACATTGAGAGAGCTTTCTTCTAAATCATAATTAGTTGGCCTCTGTGGAAAATAAACCACACGCCGGGAGAGAAATGCTCATTTGGTAAATGCATGCAGTCTCTCCCCAGACACTAGGGCATTGTTTGGGGAAGGAAAATTTCAGAATTGAATATGTGAGAAAATAAAGAAAGAGGTAACACATGATTTCCTTGGAGGGTTTGTCAGGCTCTAAAAACAACATATTATGTGCAAGAAAACACCAAATGTTTCCCTAGAAAACAGAAACAACAATCCTGGTTGATTACTTCCTTTTAAAGCTGCGTTGGAGAGGGGTGGTGGGGGGACTTGCAGGCTTTCACCAGCAGAGGGAAATACTGTCCTAGGGAAAAAAATCATTTCTCTATAACCTTTTTTTCACCATAATTCTTCTATGGTGTCAGCAAGAGATGAAGGTCTCTTCCTTGTTTCTCTCCTTTATAAGATGTCGAACAGTGGGGGGCTTGCTAGCCTCTGCCCACAGCATAATTGTTTTTGTGGGAGCAGGAACACGACTGTGGGAAGCTGAGGACAGTCATCTGGGAGCTGTCAGGCATCAGGAGATGTGTGAGGCTGAGTTAGAGACCAGCTCCAGGAGCCAAGGAAAGAGCAACTTTCCTTATAGACTAACAACTCAAATGCCCGGACCCAGAGCTTATTCTGGAAACCCCACGGTTCCTCAGTGGTTCCTCCCTATGGGAAACTATAAGCCATTTTCAGTTCAGAGCAACCTCTCATAGACAGGCATTCATAATTTGTCCTTCGGGAACCTTAGATTTTACAGTGTCTAGCTGTTGACCCCTTAGTACCAGCATGGAAACCTTATGACTTCCCCTTCCAGCATCTCTAACCTGCAAAAGGTTAAGAAACTGATTTCATAAGAGAAAGCTGTATCCTGCAGCAGAATTACATGGGAAGTGGTGTCAGGGAGCTGCTGATCGAATGTGAGATGCTGGGACTGAGAAAGCTCCCAGTCAAACCACCTTCAAAGCCCCTCTCAGAGTCACTGCAAAGGGGGGTCACTGTAAACAGTGGGGAAAGAAAGTGGAGTCTCTTCAGCAGGACACTAGGAGCACCCTCCGGTTAGAGAGAGATAACAAAGTGCCACATTATCCAGCCATGTTCAGAGCTGAGGGATGGAGGGAATAAACGTGAGGAGGACCACAGTTAGAAGGGGGACTGCCTCCCCCAGGCTGACTTCAGACCTCACTGGAGAAGATGAGGTTACAGCCCACAGGATACCAGAGAAACTTCTTGATGGGCCTGGTCCAGATCCACAGATCCAGTCTGCAGTCACTGGGCAGACAAGGTGGCTGCCTCCTGGGGCCTGGGCTTGCCACCGTTGGTGGGTGGGCACCTGGACTCGCACAGTAGCCCTCCAGACACAGGCAGAGCACAAGGAGCCTCAGCTCGTGGCCAGGGAGGGGGTCTCTAGGGTGCTGAGGGAGTGGGGGTGACTTGGAGAGCAGGCGGCCAGCAATGCGCAGGGTGGAGGTCAGGGAGGGTGCAGGAAAGTGATCACCAAGCTGGGCTGGAGCTGTGGGGATGCGGAGGGGTCATACATGCTGGGGTCCTGGCTAGGGGAGGGCACAGCTGTCTGTTTTCACACCCATACACCTGACCGATCTTACAGTCTCTGGACAAAGGAGATGCTCTTCCTGCGAGGTCCTTCTCATGCCCTCTACTGACAAAGCTGAACATCTCCTCACTGTACAGGAGACGTGTTCGCAGGCAGCCCGTCCTTTATTGCAGAGCAGATGTTTATTGCAGAGCAGATGTTAGACAGTAAATTTGAAGCTGAGAGGCACTAAACTGACAAGTGGCACATACGAATATGAATCTGTATGTAATTAAATACAGAAGGTGAGTGTAATGATTCTCAGAAAAAAAGTTCTTATTTCTCAAGTTCTAAAATCAAGTAGGCCTCCGGGTAGTACAGGTTCTTAGACTGAATGGACCCTAACTGACCATTAAAATTAAGATTCTGGAGTCGAGAGTGCCACATAAGAAGCCCCATCACAGCAATCCAGATGGATGAGCTCGATTGTTCTCTCATAATATCGAGTGTCCTAATAACACTGTGGTGCAGTTGTTAAAATCCCTATATTGAGCCTAAGGGAAGTCTTGGGATGCAGAGAAGGTTTTGTACGTGGTGATGAAGCTAGAAAATGTCTCAACTAGGAAGAGTTGAAAAGGCTTCAAAATACCCTCAGCATTATTTCTGGTTTGTTTTTAAAAAAATCAAAGGCTTTCTAACGATGACGGGTTAAAATGATCCTGCCCTAAAGGCACAAATCAAAATAAGCCACAGAAGGAAAGGCTAGTGAGGGGAGAGTTTAAGAGCTGGGCTTTGGGAGCACGGGGTTAGGATGAATCAGGGATCTGCCGCTTATTAACGAAGCCACCCTGATGAGGTGGTTGACCTCTCTCTGCCTCAATTTCCTCACTCAAGATGAGGATGATAATCATGACAGCTCTCCCAGAGAGATGTCATGGGGCCAAATGAATAAATGGATGTCAAGTACTCAGAAGAGTCAATGCTAGATAAATGTGGCCATTCTTAGGATGGATTTTATAGAATAGAAGGAAGTAGCAGGCAAAATTGAGAGAAGGATTTTTGAAGAGTGAAACCAAAACCAACCAAGGATATTGGAAAGAAGGCTGTGACAACAACGAAGAGAGACTTGGAGCTTCCGCATGTCTGGGCATTGTGAAGCACGAGGCTCCTCCCCATAAAGGGTTAGGACACTGGAGGGAATCACAGCATCCCCACATCTCCCACAAAATAAGAAAGCACTTAGGCAGATGTGAGGATTCAGTTATTCTCTCCGGAAGATAAAAGCAGAGGTGGCTAGTGGGTGCCTAGTGAAAGCCACAGTCACAAGGGATGGGATGAGCCAAGTCTGGATAAGAAACTTTACAATGCAGGTTCATTATATTTGTGGGATTCTTTTTAAAGATATTATTTATTTATCTGACAGAGGACTCAAGCAGGGGGAGCAGCAGGCGGAGGGAGAGGGAGAAGAGGCTCTTTGCTGAGGCACAGAGCCTGATGTGGAGCTCCATCCCAGGAACCTGGGAGCATGATCTGAGCTAAAGAAAGATGTTTAACCAACAAAGCCACCCCGGCACCCTCTGTGGGACTTTAGAAAAAAAAAAATATATGGTTGGTTGGTTGGTTGTACTACTGTCTTGACGCCTAAAGACTTTTGAAAACCCCTATTGTAGATAAATGAAAGAAAACTGTCAGGTGACCATGTGTAGCCTGAGGCCAAGAGGGGACAGTCACAGGAAATGCTGAACCTGAGCCTCTCCAGCCTGAGGAGTAACAGGTGAAATTTAATGGGCATCTAGTAGAATTCTCTCATGGCCCTGGATCATGGGTATCTTGTGATCAAATGTTATATATTTAGGAGGCCTATTGGGTATTTTTTGAAGCCCATTTTTAAACATTTTTTGTTCTCATTTATAAGACTTCTTACTAGGGCTTTTATTGCAGGTTTAGAATTTGCAGCTCATCCAGACTTCTCTAACATAAATCGTCACCTGCAGATTACTAAATAAGTCCATCCCTGACTTAACCTCAACGATCATGTTATTTGTGTTCATTTCTGTTTATTAAAAATGAGGGAGTTATGTGCAAACATTTTGCATCTAGTCTTTAGATATTGTAGGTAAGCATACTCATTTCTGAATATTTCCATTCACTCTGACAATCCAGCTGTTTCAATTGGAAATTCCTTGATGTGTTCCCAACTGTAATAAGATACTTTCCTACTTTGAACTTCTATTGAACGATAGCACAATTGCACGCACTGCTTGTGAAGAATAATTGGAGTTGGTCATGCTTGCTTTCTTAGGCAGCCTCAATTTCTAGGAAGCAAACCAGTGGAATACAGATCCTGCCCTTCATTTGTGCAATCTAACATGCTTGAAATGATTGCATAGTCGTGCATTCTACGAGGACAATTCCATCAAATGTCTTATACCTTGTTCTGCAAGGATATCAAAGACCAGTATTTTCTTTTTCTGGTGCATGTTCATCTGTTTTTTTTCCACTAAAATTCTATTTTTTTCTTTTAAACTTTTAAAAAGTCTGCCTACTTATTTTATATTCTATTAAGATTGTATGTTAATAACATAATACATATTATACAGATTAAGATAACCTGAATCTTTCTGTATTTAGAGGAAAATTTAAGTATACACTCATGTTTCATTTTGTTTCATTGAAACTGTTTACCTCAAAGATTGTTCTGTTAGGTAATTAAAGGGTGTTGCATGTATACCTAGCCCCTGATAAATAAATCACAAATACCAATAGAAAGTCCAAATCCAAGCCCCTACTATTAATGGATTCAACTACCCTTTGTTTACCAAATAATACATTTCAGTAAAATGTTATTTAAAAAATCATAAGAGAAAATATACTTATAATACTCCGTATATGTATGTATTGTGTGTATCTGTATATTGAAAAAATTTTGCATATATTATTATATGTGTGTTATTATATATGTTATTATCCCATAGACTCAATTCTAGACAATGACAAGCCTGGGGTGGGTGCTTAGATAGGAGGCACAGTTATTTTATCTGAGTACATTCTGCATTTTGAGCACATTTGTAAATATATATATGTTAGCATGACAGCATGACCATGTTGAAAAAGAATCGGAGGAAAGCATGTGAAAACAGGATTCCAACTAAGTACAAGAGGAAGTCCAAAGGGTTTTTTTGGTGGGGGAAGTTGGTTTGTTGTTGATTTTAGAAACTTGCTGCCCATCCAGTCACCAATAATTGAAGGCTTTGATTTATCTCCCGTCCTTCTTCTCCCTCAGCCTTGGCTTCTTCCTCTGAAGTGAAAAACCACACCACTTCTGCCTCCATTTTGTCTTGCCTATAGTCTCACGACTAATATGTGTCAAAACTGGGTCCGAACCCAGTTCTCTTTGGCCTCAGTGTTCTCTAACTGGCTGTTAAATGCCCAGTGTGCGGCTGACCTGAAAAATACAATACAAATCCCACTGTGATCTCTAATCTGGAATTCCAAAATCCAACAAAGCTCTGAAAACCCTAAGTTCATGATAAATTCATGTGATGGTAAATCTGACCTGAACTGACATGAAGATATCATTATTATTTATAGTCTTTATCTATCCCCCTTGGTGAGAACATTCATTCATTCACTAGAGGACTGCTAGCATATTTTCTTACTGTCTCAGACCCTTGTTTGTGGATATATATTAAAATATTGTATAAGTAGAGAGCAGTACACTGGGCCCCACACTCAGATCCTGCACTTGGCTTAGAGCTCTGCTGTCACCATCTTGAGGTCTTTAATAATTTTTGAACAAGAGTTTTTCCATTTTTCATTTTGCATAGGACCCTGCAAATCAGAGTTGACTCTTAAACAACACAGGTTTCTACTGCACAGGTCCACTTATATGCAAAATTTTTTCAATATACGTATACACACACAATACATACATATACACATACAGAGTATTATAAGTATACTTTCTTTTCCTTGTGATTTTTTTTATAAGTCTTTTCTATAGCTTACTTTATTGTAAGAATACAGCATATAATACACATAATAGACAAAATATGTGTTAATCGACTGTTTATATTATCAGTAAGGCTTCTAGTCAACAGTAGGCTATTAGAAGTTAAGTTTTGGGGGAGTCAAAAGATATGTGGACAGTTTTGACTTTGCGGGGGGCACTGGTGCCTCCAGTCCTCACCTTGTTCAAGGATTCACTCTCTACAGGTAGTCCTGAGTATAAATACTAGAGTACCTTTCTAAAATCTGAAAAGTTATGAATTTTTAAACACAACTGACCCTAAGGGTTTGGCTAAGGGATCTGTGTTACTACATGACCAGTATTACTGCTATTATTCCTAGCACCATGGATGAAATGCTTTCTATAGGCAAATGGCCTTCTAAGCACTTTATAGAAGTCAGATATAAACCTGTGAGGTACATATTAGCCTCTTCATTCTGAAAATTGAGTGATAAGGTTCAGAAAATTACCCTAAATCTTTTAAGTTCACCCAGCTAGTAAACGGCAGAGCTGGAATTCAAACTGAGGTCTCCCTGACTCTGGAACTCGTGAAAGAACATACACTATTCTTGGAGGTGGGTGCTTTTGAATTAGGGTGAACCACTGAGACTGCCATTATTCAATCATTCTGACAGGAAAAAAAAAAAGGCAATTTCATTTGGCTCAACCTAATAGATATAAATGACTGTTTGTAAAATACAGGCTTCCTTTATTTTTCCTTTTCCTTTTTTTAGTTTGAAAGGATGACCAAACTTGTTTTTCTGGTAAAGTAAATAAAGGTTTCAGTGAAGTCAGAAGAAAAATTGATGTCATTCAATTTAAAACTAGTTGCAGGTCTCATCCTGTCTCACCAGAAATGACATCACTGGTCCTAAAAGGGGAGGACGGTCACATGGGAAACCCTGTTTTATTGTGATCAGCTGCAGAGGATCAGCAAGGATGACCTAATCTGCAGCAGAAGAGATTTGACCTTTGCCCCTTTAGGCATGTGAAGCAGGAAAAAATGCTTCACAGGCTGAGGAATGTAAAGCAGACAAGCATCCTTCAGCCTGGTGGAGTTCATCAAACATGTGTTAAGTGCCAATATTCAAGACTTGCACATGATGTAAAAGCAATTTAGGAAAAGAACAGTAATTAGCCTGGGAGCTGAGTAGGTCCTTTGATGATTCTTAGTAACCTTCAGAAAATATATTTTTCATTTTCCAATAAATAAAGATAAGAAATGAGTTTGTTTAAAAAAAAATGGTGCTTATATGCATCTTCTGTAAATGGCAGAGTTTAAATTCTTGTTGTAATCAGCTTTCATGGGAATAGCTTAGACCTAATAAAATCAATTAGGTCTACCAATGGATAGTTTAATGGACTGTTGTGGTTGTTTTATAATTTTAAAAATCATACAATAGATTATAAAAATAATTATAAAAAGCTAATTTTTTAAAACTGTGGCAAGGATAGTAAAGATATCATAACAAGGGCCGAGGATAGACACTCATACCTGTTTAGGAATGTGTGGAAGGTCTGCAGGAGAAGTTACCTGTGGTGCATATTCTTTCCCTGTCCTGCTTCCAGTGAACAACAGACTGAAAAGCTTCCAATGATAACAGATTTCCTTTTGTTCAAAACTCTTTAGTAACTAGAAATTGCTTAATACTTCAGGATTGCGGACACGTATCCTTTGATGTAGCACTATGGGCATCATGATTAGTAGCTCCTAATGTCAGTTTAAGGAGGATAAACTAGTGAGATCAAAAGAGGTTGTTCCTATTTCCTGGCTGGTAATTGTTAATCAATATCTTCCAAATCGAAGAGCCTGAAAGAAGCAGATTTTTTGTGTTTCATTGGAGTGATGGAAGCCCTCCAAAAGGGTGCTCCAGTGCTGAAATCTGAAACACAAGAAATATTTCATCCAGTTAGAAAGGCACTTTATCATTCTAATGTTAAGCTGGATGGTTATCCAACTTCACAGGCCAACTCCTTTATGTTCCCGAGATTTTTCTCTTATTCACTGCTTTCCCCTCTCCAGGTGAAATGTATGTCATTCTCTGGGAGCTGAGAGCCTGAGAAGACCAATCGCTTTAAAAGATGTGAGAAAAAAAGCTGATGACTTAGGCATTTAGTGTTGTCATCGAGTCTCTCCATTTTTATCATTTTTGTGGTGCTAGTGGTAGTCTTTTTAACGTTTGTCCAATATATTTCTGTTTGATAAAAGACTGCTCAAAGTGAGATCTCAAGTTTCAAAAAAGTACTTATATTCCAGCAATACTTTCGGTAAGTAGAGATTAGAACTTTAGCGTTTTCCTTGGGCATCCCTCGGTGTACCAGAAAAAAATAGTCACTACAGTTTTACCATGTGGGTCCAATGGATCCTTTTTAATTTTAAATTCATTCTCAAATACTTATAGAAGGAGGCATAATGAAATAGTGTACAACTTCATTACAGAAAAATAAATTGAAAAAGGTATTGTACTTTAAAGTCTTTTTTCCCTCCTCTGTAGTTTACTGTGTTTACAGTTGGGTAAAGTGAACAGTTAAACTGTAGTTTATCCATGCAATGGAATAGCACTCTGCATAAAAATGAAATTAATACACTCAACAACATGAATGTATCTCAAAATAAATATGCTGAGTGAGAGATAACAGACCAAAAAAACATGTATGATTCTCCCAGTTCTATAAAATGCTTAGAAAATGAAAAAGAATGTATAGTGACAGAAAGCAAGGCATTGGTTGCCTGAGGATGAGGTAGAGAGGCCAAGAGAGACTAGAGGGGGGCATTCCCAAAGGACAAAGGAAAACTTTTTGGGTGCTAGATATGTTCATTATCTTGATTGAGGGGAAGATCTCAGAAATGTACACCTATGTTAAAACTTAACCAATTATGTGACCTTACGTATGTGCAATTTATTGTACATTAATGATATTTCAATGAAGTTTTTTTTTAATGAAATTTGGCATGGAAAACAAGATATTGTCATTTACCTTAGATCACAGGGCTAGGTCATGGAGCAACAAAGACTTGCAATCGGGTCTCAGACACAAGGGTTTTTCAACAGGGAAGTATTACTAGTGGAGAATTTAATGTGAGAGACAATCTTACTTTTTTTTTTTTTTTAAGATTTTCTTTATTTATTCACGAAAGACACAGAGAGAGGCAGAGACACAGGCAGAGGGAGAAGCAGTCTCCCTGTAGGGAGCCCAAGGCAGGACTCCATCTGATCCGGGATCAGGACCTGAGCCAAAGGCAGATGCTCAACCACTGAGCCACCCAGGCGCCTCCGGTCTTAACATTCTGAGCAATTTTCTCTGCAGGACCTCTAAAATAATATGATGACTTTAATTCATTAGAGAAAAATTGGTATTTTTAGTGATTTCATCTAGCTATTATTAACCAGTTAATGACTGCTTAGCAAGTAAGTCTTAAAGGATCAAGACATAAACAGGTATACTATAATCTTAGAAAATTCTGGGGAAATCTTCATGTCGTCTTCTGTAAATAGAGAAAGCTAGAAAAAACAATATACAGAAATAATGGTTTAGACTAGTGTTTCTCAACTTCAGCATTATTGGCATTTGGGGTTGAGTAACTCTTTGCTGTGGGGGGTACCTTGTGCATTATAAGATGTTTAGCAGCATTCCTGTCTCCTAATCACTGACTGTCTGTAGGACCCTTCCCCTAATTCTGACAAACAAAAATGTTTCCAGAGGTTGCCAGATGTCCGTTGTGGTACAAAATCACCTCTATCAGGAACCACTGCACCACATTTGCTGCTATATCTGATAAGAGTTCAGAGATTATAAATAAGTAAGCAATGAATTTAGAAAAATTATTTACTTATCATCAAAGAAGGTTGATATGCTCAATATATAATGTCCTTACGTAGAGTTTTTTGCAGATCAGTAAAAATGTACAACTACATGGAGAAACATAAAACCAATAACAATTTAAAAAATTCCAAGTCCGCTTACCACCAGTAAAGAGTTTTGAAAGTCAGAGTACTTCCAAGCTTGGTCCTCTCCACTGTTCAGTGTGTTAAGCAAACATTCTCAAGTCTTATCTAAGCCTGCCGTGTGCAGCATGCCAGCCAGTGGGATCAGCTGATTATTTCCCAGGGAATAAACATCTGCTACCATCAGATTTTTCCCTAGTCTTCAAACAATAGTAGCTGTAGTCTTTAGACAGCGATAAGGCCCCTCCTATACAAGCACTTAAATAAGCTAATTTGAGATATTAATACAGAAAAATTATATCACATTTGAAATCATCTAATGTTTCCAAAATCAAATGAGATATGAGTGATTCTTTCCGATTTACCCTGGACTGGCAAAAAAAAAAAAAAAAAAGCGAGACTTAAAGAAAAGCTCAGTAATTTACCCATGTAAATACAATGTGCGAAAGTTATAAAGATACTGTCTTTTTGGATTTGTATGTTTGTTTTTTTGACCTTAAATTTTAGATTCTTCTTTGGAGTAGAACAGGTCACTGTTTACAAGGTCGTTTCTGAGCCGTAAACATGATCTCAGTGTTTCCCCCCTACATTACCCCCACTCAGTCTCTGCTGACAGGATCAAACAGAAAGTGTAAGGACATTTTTTTCCCTGCATCCTTAGTAGAAACCTTAGCAGCAGATAATAACTGCTCCGAGTCTGTTAAATAGATGCAGATATCTCTTTTGCTAAGTAAAATTCCTATTTAAATTCAAAGCTTTATTGGATACGTGTATATCAATGCAGGCCATCTGAAAACAAGGGGGAGGCAACTGGAAGGGTTCAAATAATGAATAAACTAATTCATAATTCTCCTTTTGTGAAAAAATGACAGTAGATAGAGGTTCTGATTCTAAGAAAAAGAAGTACTGTAAATGTTTGGAGAAGGGCTCTAAATGTGGATTCCTCAAAGCAGCATTTGTATTCAGGGCCATTGATGAAAGATATATTATATATGTGACAATTTCAAGCCCTTCCACAAAGCAGGGGAAGGATTTATTTGCATGCTAATGCATGTCAAAGGATAAGTAATTCCTCCCTTTCTTCTCCTGCTAAATACTTATCACAAAGCTTAGATTCAGTGTCAAATAAATCTCTGAAAGCTGGTACTCAAAGTCACTGTTGGGGAAGAGAAAAGCTTTATGCCTCTAGCTGGGCCTGTGGACAAAGCCAAGGTTTGAGTCAAGTACAGGGCTTATATTCCAGCTGTGTAATCATCTCCCTCTGTGACCTCAGACAAATGACTCTACTTCCACATTCTTATTTCTTTGTCTATAAAAAATAACGAGGAACATTTGTGGGGGTGGGGGAGGGGGACAATCTCGGTGTTCATGCTCAAACTATAGATCAAATTGTTATAATTAAAACCACAACATAACCCAGTCCCCCAAACCCATAGTAGATGACATAAAATTATATCATTTGTCACTAAAAATCCACTTATATTCCATCTGGTACCGGCAAAAAGGTGATGTATTCTTTAACCAGCAAAATAAATCTCATTAGAGTGCATTCCTGGCATTGTTTTTTCTCTGCGTTCTGTTCACTCCTTTAAACAGAATGATCTTGTGGGAAGCATAGAAAAAAAAAATGGATATACAAGATGTGGAACTCTTCTTTAAGAGCGAGTTTAGTTTCAATCAAAATTCCGATTCTACTTCTAATATTATCTGAGCTCTGAGAAGATGCAGAAAGACAACTTGGATTAAGCTTTTTTCTTTAGAACAAGAAAAAATTGTTTCTGGTTCTAGTTCTTTTTCAAATACCAAGGTATGTGACCTTGGATAATTATGGCTGATTTATAGGAAAAGAAGTATGTGATTCTTGTATCATATATTTATATGAGGCTTTATAATATTGAAAATAATCGTAACATTAACTTTAAAAATCCTTTAGAATATTTTTTGGATTTTTAATAACTTAAAAAAATGTTCATAGAACATTAGTGAAAAGGCAAAAAGGGGGTACAAATTATATGTTTATTGTGACCTGAGCTTCCAAGACTAAAAAAAATGCCAAGACTAGGAGGAAATCCACCAACATGTTAACAATAATTGTGTTATTTGTTGTGGTGGAATTATAAGTGATGTTTTTCTCTTCCCTCAACTATTCTCTGAGTTATATTTTCTGATACCCATACATTATCTTATAATAATAACAATAAAAAGAAAAAAGAAAATATATGACTCCCACGCAAAGAGAATACTTTAGCTTCCACCTGTTAATTCTATAGATAGGTGCAACAGTTATTCCTGAGAATGCTCAGATAATCTTACACACCATCATCACTTCGGGGTCAAAAGATTAGTGACACTCCACACCTTGCGGAAATCGATTCCCAGGTATTGCTTATTTTTTCTGCTCATTACTGGAATCAAGTGATGCAGAGATCAGGGTTAGTGCTGAGGGAATAATTGCCCTTTGCTGTAGACCAGGAAACCGTCAACTCCAGTGGGAGAGATGGCTCTTGGAGCAGTGACACTCCGGGAAACACCTTATTAATGGGCCACAAAAGAGCCTTCTCAGTAACCAGCAGTTGTGTCAGCAAATGCATCAGCAAACCTCTGTGGCTTCACCACCCAACCCTCTTCCTATAGGAAACCACCTCCCTCTCCCTTGGAGGAATCCTCAGCGGTCATTCCAGGAGCCACCACAGCTGCACAGACACTCCGGAAAAGCTCTCCAGGGTATTTCTGAAGTGTACACAAAAAGCTCCTTCCGAGTGCAGCTCTCACCCAGTTCTTCACTGACTCTGTATTTATAGAGCACCAAGGATGTGCCAGCTCAGACACACGGCCCTTCATGTAAAATGTAAAAGTGTAGAACGAGGAAAATTTGGCTCACTCTGGCAAGTAGTATCTTGAAGTTAGAACTTGAGCTTTGCCTCAAGGTATTATACAAAGAGGTCACATTTTATTTTTTCATTTTTTTTTTTAGGATTTTATTTATTCATGAGAGACACAGAGAAGCAGAGACACAGGCAGAGAGAGAAGCAGGCTCCTCCCAGGGAGCCCAACGACGTGGGACTCGATCCCGGGTCTCCAGGATCATGCCCTGGGCTGAGGCAGACGCTCAACCACTGAGCCACCCAGGTGCCCCAAAGAGGTCACATTTTAGACTCAGGCAGATGCAGCATTGAATCCTGAAAGGAGAAATATCAGGAGTTTGACCTGGTTTATTTATAAACATTTCTGAACTTTGGCAAAGGCAGGGGTGCTAATAAGATTGATGATATTTAAAATTCCTGGCAGGGTACCTGGGTGGCTCAGTGGTTGAGCATCTGCCTTTGGCTCAGGTCGTGAATCTGGGGTTCTGGGATCGAGTCCCACATAGGGCTCCCTACGAGGAGCCTGCTTCTCCCTCTGCCTGTGTCTCTGCCTCTCTGTGTGTCTCTCATGAATAAATAAATAGAATCTTTAAAATTAAATTAAATTAAATTCCTACCAAATCATTCTGATCCTCAAAAATAGCATTTGCCTTTGTGGTTAGTAACATGTATTTATTAACAATTAAATAGAACAATAAGAGCATATTCTGGAAAAAATCATTATTACTTCAAGAGCACACAGAAAAATAGAATAAACAATGTATCTGATCAGAGCAGTACACCCCTGAGGAAATTTGATGGAGAACACCTCATTAGTCCATCAATTATTTGTAGTAAGCTGAAACCATTCTCGACTTTTAAAGTTTGTTTTAACTATTTGTGACAGAAGCACTAATTTAAGCATAGAAGCCCCCCAAAATAAGTTACTGACTCTAAAGTAAGGTATCCTAGTAGAATCACCTCTCTTTGATTGATCCAAATTACTAGAAAAAACCAGTGTCATATACTGTTGAATTTTAGTGAAAGTCAAATGTGCCAGAAATAGGAAACCAGGGCAGTCCGGGTGGCTGAGCGGTTTAGCGCCACCGTCGGCCCAGGGTCTGCTCCTGGAGACCCGGAATCGAGTCCCAGGTTGGGCTCCCTGCATGGAGCCTGCTTCTCCCTCTGCCTGTGTCTCTGCCTCTCTCTCTCTCTCTCTCTCTCTCTGTGTCTCTCATGAATAAATAAATAAAATCTTAAAAAAAAAAAAAAAAAAGAAATAGGAAACCAGCTTAACCAGCTTGAACCACACTCATCAAGGAAATAAGAATTGCTCTGTATCTCATTCATTGTTGTCTAGATAGCAGGAGATAGCAAGTGTTTCTGAATTAAAATAGAAGAGATTAAAAAAGAGATAAATTCCAGGCCCAAGGGATTAACTGGGTGGCTCAGTGGTTTGGTGCCCGCCTTTGGCCCAAGGCATTATCCTGGAGTCCTGGGATCCAGTCCCACATCAGGCTCCCTGCATGGAGCCTGCTTCTCCTCTGTCTGTGTCTCTGCCTCTCTCTCTTTCTCTGTATCACATGAATAAATAAATAAAATCTTTAAAAAAAAAAAAAGAATTCCAGGCCCGATGTTCCTGCATTTTGCTGAAGGTGAGGGCAGAAAAGAGAGCCAAGAATGAGGCTGGAAGAAGGCTGTAGGTTCCAAGCAGTAGTATTTTTATTCCTGCAGTCGTTTCATTTAAAACTTGCAACATATTCATGACCTAAGAGATTTAGAGATGAGGAAACAAAAGTAGATAAGCATTAGGGAGCTTGCCAAGGTCACTTTGCAAGAAAAGGGAAAACAGTGTCGGTAATTCAGTTTTCCTATTTTCAGGCTGGGATTAATTCCCACCATCCCATGTGACCTGTGAAATTGTATGGTATTTGTTTTTCTGTGACCGACTTATTTCACTTAGAGTAATATACTCCAGCTCCATCTGTGTCATTACAAATGGCAAGATTTCTCGACTTTTTGATGGCTAAGTAATATTCCATTTATACACACACACACACACACACACACACATATCTTCTTTATTCATCCATCAGTCCTTGAACATTTTGGCTTTCTCCATACTTTGGCTCTTGTGGACATTGCTGCTATAAATATTGGGGTGCAGGTGCCCCTTCAGATCACTACCTAGTCTTTAGGGTAAATACCCAGTAGTGCAATTGCCGGGTTGTATGGTAGCTCTATTTTTAACTTCTTGAGGAACCTCCATACTTTTCTCCAGAGTGACTGCACCAGTTTGCATCCCCACCAACAGCGTAGGTGGGCTCTCTTTTCTCCTCATCCTCATCAACACGTATTGTTTCATATGTTGTTAATTTTAGCCATTCTGATAAGTCTGAGGTGGTATCTCATCATGGTTTTGATTTGTGTTTCCCTGATGATGAGAGATGTTGAGCATCTTTTCATGTGTCTCTTGGCCATCTGGACGTCTTCTTTGGAAAAGTATCTATTCATGTCTTCTGCCCATTTCTTAACTGGATTGTTTTTGGGTGTTGAGTTTTATAAGTTCTTTATAGATTTTGTATACAAACCCTTTATCTGATATGTCATTTGCAAATATCTTCTCTCATTGTGAAGGTTACCTTTTAGTTTTGTTGACTGTTTTCTTTTGCTGTGCAGAAGTTTTTATCTTCATGAACTCCCAATAGTTCATTTTTGCTTTTGTTTCCCTTGCCCCGCACAATGTGTCTAGTATGAAGTTGCTACGGCTGAAGTCAAAGAGGTTGCTCTAGGAAAGTGGTCCAGTTTCATTCTGCATGCTGCTATCCAGGTTTCCCAGCATCATTTGTTGAGGAGACTTTTTTCCATTGGGTATTCTTTCCTGCTTTGTTGAAGATTAGTTGACCATATAGTTGCGGACCCATATCTGAGTTGTCGATTGGGTTCCATTGATCTCTGTGTCTGTTTTTGTGCCAGGACCATGCTGTCTTGATGACTATAGCTTTGTAATAGAGCTTGAAGACAGCTGTTTTGTTTTGTTTTGTTTTGTTTTGTTTGTTTTGTTTTTTGTTTTTTGTTTTTTTTTCAAGACTGCTTTGGCTGTTTGGGGTCTTTTGTAGTTCCATAAATATTTTAAGATTATTTGTTCTAGCTCTTTAAAAAAATGCTATTGGTATTTTGATAGGGATTACATTAAATATGTAGATTGCTTTGGGACATATAGACATTTTAACAATGTTCTTCCAATCCATGAGCATGGAATGCTTCCCCATATCGTGTGTCCTCTTCAATTTCTTTCATAAGTGTTTCACAGTTTTCAGACTACAGATCTTGTACTTTTTTCATTAGGTTCATTCCTAGGTACTTACTATTTTGGGTGTAATTGCAAATGGGATCAATTATTTGATTTCTTTTTCTATTGCCTCATTATTGGTGTATAGAGATGCAGCAGATTTCTGCATATTGATTTTATATCCTGCAGCTTTACTGAATTCATGTATTAGTTCTATCATTTTTTAGTGGAGTCTTGAGGTTTCTACATAGAGTAGTATGTCATCTGCAAATAGTGAATGTTTGATCTCTTCCTTGCCAGTTTTATTTCTTTTTGTTGTCTGATAGCTCAGGGTAAGACTTCCAGGACTGCATTAAAAAGTAATGGTGAGAGTGGACATCCCTGTCGTGTTCCTTTTTTTTTTTTTTTCATGTTCCTGATCATAGGGGAAAGCCTCTCAGTTTCTTTCCATTGAGGTTGATATTAGCTATGGGGTCTTTTGTATATGCCTTTATGATGTCAAGGTATGTTCCTTCTATCTCTACTTTGTTGAAGATTTTTATCAAAAAAGGATGCTGCATTTTGTCAAATTTTTTTCTGCTTCTATTGACAGGATCTTATGGTTCTTATCTTTTATTAATGTGATGTATCATGCTGATTGATTTGTGAATATTGAACCATCCCTGAAGCCCAGGAATAAATCCCACTTGATCATGGTGAATAATTCTTTTAATGTACTGTTGGATATGATTTGCTAGTATTTTATTGAGAATTTTTGTGTCCATGTTCATCAGGGATATTGGCCTGTAATTCTCCTTTTTAGCGAGGTCTTTGTCTGGTTTTGGAATCAAGGTAATGCTGGCTTTATAGAACGAGTTTGGAAGTTTTCCTTCCATTTCTATTTTTTGGAACCTTTGAGAAGAATGAGTATTAACTCTTCTATAAATGTCTAGTGAAATTCCCCTAGGAAGCCATCTGGCCCTGGACTTTTGTTTGTTGGGAGATTTTTGATGACTGATTCAGTTCTTTGCTGGTTATGGGTCTATGCAAATTTTCCCTTTCTTCCTTTTTCAGTTTTGGTAGTTTGTAAGTTTTTAGGAATTTGTCCATTTCTTCCAGGTTGCCCCCTTTGTTGGCATAATTTTTCATAGTATTCTCTTATAATTGTTTATATTTCTGTGGTGTTGGTTGTGATTTCTCCTCTTTCACTCAGATTTTATCTATTTGGCTCTGTTTTCTCTTCATTTTCATAAGTCTGGCTAGGGGTTTATCAATTGTATTAATTCTTTTAAAAAAACAACTCTTAGTTTAGTTAATCCATTCTACTGAGGTTTTTTTGTTTCTATATTGTTTATATCTGCTCTAATCTTTATTATTTCCCTTTTTTCTGCTGACTTTAGTCTTTATTTTCTATCCTTTTCTGGCTCCTTTAGATATAAGGTTGGGTTGTGTAGCTAAAATTTTTCTTGCTTCTTGACATAGGCCTGTATTGCAATATACTTTCCTCTTAGGACTGCCTTGGCTGCATCCCAAAAGTTTTAAGCTGTTGTGTTTTCACTTTCATTTGCTTCCTGGTATCTTTTGTTTCTTCTTTAATTTCCTGGTTAACCTGTTTATTTTTTTAGTACGATGTCCTTTATTTTTATTTATTTATTTTTACTTTTTTAGTAAGATATCCTTTAACCTCCATGTATTTGAGGTCTTTCCACATTTTTTCTTGCAGTTTACTTCAAATTTCATAGTGTTGCATTCTTAAAACACGCTATGATTTCAATCTTTTTGTATTTGTTGAGAGCTGGTTTGTGACCCACTGTGTGATCTATTCTGGAGAATGTTCCTTGTGCATTTAATTCTTTTTGGTTTAAACAATAGGTCAGTCAACATATTATTATCTTTTATTGAAGGTTTTCATCTCAAGCTCTTGCTTCATCTTATTTCCCATAAAGTCAAACAATCTAATGTGCTAAAGCAAATCACTGTTAAGGGAGTTCTTTATTTTAACTTACCAAGGACTCAATTCATCAAGGAATCTATAGATTCAAGTGTTTTGGATCTCACTGACCACTAGGAACTCACCTCTAAGCCAACATCCCAATGAAAAAGCAACCTACACCAGTTTACTGCCCACAAACAGTAAGGCAAAGACTTAGAAAAGTCCTCTAGACCTGGGAAAGTGAGATAAATTTATTGCCTTTGCAAAAGAATGGACAACATTGTCATCAGTTTTTCAAAATTCTTTCTGAATCATTGACTAATGAGCTGTTTTAAGAGCATTTTTTACTTGCTAAGAGGAGGATGACTCATGGTTTCAAAGACAATGCCAAGATGAAGCAGGGGAATGCTTCTATTTTATCTTTCTCGATGCTTTAAACCTTAAACCAGTTATTTGGAAAAACTGCTTAATCTTCCTCAAAGGTTCACATTAACATTGCAAGCATGAGTTCATGTTTGTACATTTAATACCACAGCATACCACCAGCAGTGGCCAAGTGGAGAATTCCTCAGAGGAAAGGGTGATGTTTGTTTAAGAACATTTCTTGTTATGAAGATGAAACAGACAAGTGAAAATATTTTCTTTTAATGTTTCTTTACCACATGAGAAAATGTAAGAGATTAAATTTGATTTTTAAGAATATAAGAATATTAGATCCATTTTCTGCTTTAGCTTTAAAATCTAACTGGTTCACAAAAATGTTAGACTGGAAATTTTTAGTTAGGTAAGCCTTTGCCATTATCTCGATTTAAATAAAGTCCAGGAGAACTAAACTATTGAGTTTGTAAGCAATTATGGTAAAATATGATGATTACATTTAAATTTATCTCCATGGATGATTAATGTAGGAAGTCATAAGAGCAGAAAGATGGATGGGGGAAAAAAAAGAAGGATAGAAAAGAAAAGAAAAAGAAACGAAAGATGAATGTAGTACAATAGTAATTTGCTTGCCTCTAGTTGCCATAATGCTTCTTCCTGGAGTAGATCAGGGCTTTTCTCCAGGTGTAGAGGAGGGAAAAGCTCTTCTGCCCTTTTCTGTGAGCGCAAAGCATCTGTCACTGGGCCAAGTTGAGAAATATTCGGAAGCACTTAATGGTGGCTGCCCATGACCCACCTAGCTTAGGAACTAAACAACCACAATTGATACTGCTTAGTACAGATTTTCTAATAGTATCCTATCACTATGTATTTAAACATCTTCTTACCAGTCATTCAAACAGAGTAGCAAAATTTTAAAATTCACCTACTAATTGATTCTTGACTTTTACCCTTGAAAATCAAGTTAATGTGTGCACTGGCTTTCTGTACAGAATCATGGTGGCCGGGGGCAACTCTCTAACAAATACCTGATAGTTCCTCTCCAAAGAAAACTCTTTGAAGGGCTTAAAAAGTGACACCTCTAACTCAACTTTTACAGGAACAGGAAATATGTAGTACTTTGTTGGTTCTCTAAAGACAGAGGCCAAAGGTAGGGCCCGGGACTTGACTTTTTCTGTATCTCACCCTTTTTCTCATTGTACCAAAAGAAAAGTCTCTTAGAACTGGAAGAAATAATTAAAACAAGTTCAGAGATTATTAAAATATTGGACTTAACTAAAAGAATGGACTTGTAAGAAAGTAATTAAAGCACTATTTTAAATGAGAGTAGAATAGCCAGATGTATTAAGAGGAAGAATATAAGTGGAAAAGAGAGAAAACAACATCATGCATAGAAAGGTATAACAAAAAAGATGAGATTTATTAATAATTATAGTTAAATTAGTATACTCTGCTAAATGCTAGTCAGGCACAGTAACTTTAATCCTCATAACAACCCAGAAAGGTAAGTATGGCTATTGGCTCCCTTTTATAAATGGGAAAACAAAGACATACAGAGGTAAAGTAATTTACCCACACAGCTGGAGTTAGTGTAACTGGAATTCAAATCCAGGCTGTCTGAATGCAGAGTCCACCCTTTTAATCAGAACACCACATTGCCTCTCAGACTCACTTTTTTTACTTACAAGGTATGTGACACTATCCCTCTGGGTCAGTTTTCTTCATAAAATGCACAGGATACATTCTTTGTGTTTGTGTATGTGCTTGGACAGGGTAGGGCACTGTTCTGAAAAAGCAGTATGAGTAATGGTTACACTAGAATAGAAGTCAGGCTGACAGGGTTCAGTTCCCAGGTCTGGTCTGCTCCCTGCTCTCTGTGTGACCTTGGACAAATTATATAACCTCTCCATTTTCCTTCATGCTAAAAATGAGGATGTCAATAATTCCTACACCGTTAGTTTGTTAGGAGGATTAAGTGAGTTATTGGTGAAGTGGTTTAAGCAGTGGCTGGCACAAGATGATCACAAAATATTTTGGTTACATAATTTTAAAAACAGGGATAAATGAAAGCCAACAAGCGTTTAAACTTCAGGACTGATGGGCTACTCATTGCTTAACAATCAATACTGACTCCCTCTATAGCCTGCATCTGCCCTCTGTTTTCTTTTCTTTTCTTTTTTTTTTATTTTTTTTACCAGAAATTTGATCTAAAAAAGTAACTTCATTTTTAAACTTGTACAAAGGTGTGAAATTTGTCCATTTCCGCCTCTCAGCACTTTCTTCTGTGTTCTTCTCTTCTCAGGCTGGTTGTTCCTGTGTGGTAGTTCCCAGCATCTGCAGGCCTCCCTAATCTACAGCTAAGAACCCCAGAAAAAGTTACTTATTACTGATAAGTGCACCTAAGCCCTGGAATTGGTTCTCACGGACCTAAATTGGGTCACATGACAATGCAGGAGCCAATCACTGGTGCCAAAGGGATGCAGTGCGCTGATTGGTCAGGCCTAAGTCACTCGGCCAATGAGAGGCAGAGCCAGCCTCCCCCATAGCACGTGAACTGCACGTGGGAAAAGGATTCAATCTGAAAGGAGATGAAGGTGGTGTTATGAGAAGAAGGAGTAACCGTGCTAGAGGGACAAGATGATAAATTTGTACTATAATGGCCGGTAGTATTTTGTGACACATACACACACACACACAAATTGCAGTAGGAAATAGAAAATGTTGTTTGCATATTTTGAAAAACAATGACAGACTTTAGGCCAAGGTTAAGAAATTCTAATGATTTTGTTCATATGGAATTTTCCCCCACTGAGAGGAAAGATGCCTTTTATAAACAGAAAATTGTGTGTGTATGTGTGTGTGTGTATATATATATATATATATATATATATATATATACATACACTTTTGTTAATCATTTACAAATCTTCTTTGGAAACTCCATGAACCTTGTTCCTTTTAGTGATCATATAAAGACAAATGAAAGACACACTCAAGGAAAGAGAGAAAGACTGAATTGTTAAGAGTTCAGTAAAACCACAGTTTTCATTTTTGTTTTTTTTAATTTTTCCATGATGACTCCTGGAAAAGAACCACTGGGATTTATATTGCTTTCCAATCCTTCCTTCCCCAGAGTGAGATCATACCTCATTCTGTCCTCATGCATTTTCCTTACATTAATGCCCCGTTTTATTTTTTTCATCTTAAAGAGAAACACTAAATGCATCCAGAAAAACTGGAGTTAGGATGAAGACAAAGAGCTTTTATTGTCAATATTCACATCGGAGAAATGTTGCTATTTTGTTATCTTTTTAAAATCGAAAGGAACAGTGATAAAAAGCCAGTTTTAGATTCATTTCAGGAAATCTTAGCATAGTTCAACAGAAGCATAAGATAAAAGTGGTATTTGGAAACTCTCTATTCTGTAGTGTGGCTAATGTCATACTATCTTATCTAGGAATTTTCTGTATTCCTCTAAAGTGTCAACCATCACATTTAAGAATTTTTATCTTCTACAGCTGTTTATTTCATCCATTTCTTAAGTTGCTGGAATGATATTTCTAGAGAGTTACTTTAGATAAAATTTGGCATTGACCTTATTTCAAAAAATGCAGGCCATTTTACAAGCTGTGGTAAATTCTTCACAGCACAAAACTGACATGACTGATTAGCCTTGGGTAGTGATAACCTTGGAGCCCACGAAGTGCACTAAATACTAATCTGCTCACATTTCCCTGGCGCCCTACTGAGCCTCCCTAATGAGCATGCATTCCCATGTGCACACTCGGTAGGTAGGCCTTTCTCTGACCTTCTCCACATTTGATTCTCAAGTGAGGTGTAAAAATTGTTGAGCTCAGAGGTGTCAGTCGCCTGGCTCTGACATGTGCGTGTTATCTCCCTCCCCATGTAGCTTTCCACAGACAGAGCATAACAAAGATGCTGATATGCTTCTGTGAGTAGAGAAAAAAACTCCTATTTGAAGCCCCCTGGTTTGGTTTTCGTGTAATTCTGTGGATGATTTAACCAAATCCAACCTCCAATTCCAGATATATTTTTTAAAAAATCCATTATCCCTCTTCTTGTTAAAGGGTGTAATGGTTTAGCAGCTTGCTCAGCCATAATTTCATTACCTCTGATGCCTCTGATGTGTCTGGAACCTCTGTTTCATAACTTTCAGGAAATGTCTCATCGAGTTAATCACCCTGACTTTCTGGGAAAATGAAAGAACCAGAGCAGGAAAGATGTCTTCTGTGATTCATCAGCATGTAATTTAAAGAAGGTAAATTGTTAGGATAATTGTTAATCGTATGTAAGAAATCCTTGCCTTGTCTCTAACCTATTTCTTATACAGAAACTGGAGTCCTCGGGTTAGCAAGAAGCTCTTCAGAAGAAATATTGGAATAATGGTAACTTTTTGGAAATTCTGTTGCCATGACTTCAAAGTAAGCATGCTCACTTGAGACAGAGGGCTAGAGTGTGAACATTCTAATATATTCATTTTTTTAAAAGATTTTATTTATTTATTTGAGAGAGTGTGCTTGAGAATGCGAGCAGGGAGGGGTGGGGGGGCGGAAAGAGAGAGAAGCAGACTCCCTGCTGAGCAAGGAAGCAGGGACCGCTATGCAGGACCCCTGGGATCATGACTTGAGCGGAAGGCAGATGCTTAGTCAACTGGGCCACCCAGGTGTCCCAAATATACTCATTTTTTAAAAAAAAAATGAAGCATGAATGGAGCTTTGTTTGTTTAACACCAGCCAATTAATAACCTTCAGGCTGCTCTGAGGAAAACAATGTCTTCGTGCCAATAGACATTGTGACCAGCTCAAAGCAAAGACAACCTTAAAAAAAAAAAATGGGAGAGGATGAACGCTATGGGGAGTGAAGGAAAATGAGAAGGGAATGGAAGCAGAAGAGAAAAAAAAAAAGAAGGAAAAGAGGAAGCAAGAAAAGGGAGAGGATAAAAGAATAAATATGTGGCCTATGTAACGGTGTCCTTGACAGTTTAAACAAGCAGCTGTTCATAAAGGAAGGAGGCCAGACCCAGATGCATGGGAGATGTGACAGTTCTCGGATCTCTGTATCCACGTGGAGAAACTTTTTCAGTTTAGACTAAGTCTAGAGGTTTGTTTCTGTAGCTCAAATCTATTATAAATTCTTTCCGCTGCCACAATACAGTTCACAACAACAACCAGAATCATACCTACTTCGCTTCCTTCCTGAATAGTATGGAATAACTTCCTGAATGACTCAGTTCAAAAACCATTAGGTGGGGTCTCAGGGAGTGAGTAGGTCATGTGGGGTGGGTAGGAAGGGGGTGCAGTGGCCTAGCATCTGATAAGAGCCCCGATGTTTGGTGAGGGGAACATTTCCACAGGGCATGGAAGTAGCTGGGTATGGGACCAAGGGATGGGTTACATACAAGGAGGATTGAGGAAATAAGTAAATATATTGGGAATATATGAGAATGATGGGAGTCAGCATTCTCCCTGTCACAGAAAGTGCAAAAACTAAAATGAATCTTGTGGTGTTGATTGAAATTGAAATTATGGGTATAAACACATAGTTTCTGATAGATAGGTGAAGACGAATGGATGGATAGACATAAAAATAGAGATACTGAAATAATCACTATAGATACTGCAGTAGCCAGGCTCTAAAGTGGCCCCCAACTTCTTGCCTCCTGGTATTCAGACCTTTTGTGGCCCACTTCCATACCGAACAGGGTTGACCTGTGTAAGCAACAGGATACTGTAGAAATGAAAGAGGCAGGCTTTTGAGGCTAAGGCATAAAAGACAGTCTGGCCTCCTCGCTCTGGGAAAGGCCAGCTACACTCAGCAGCCCTGTGGAGAAATCAGTGACATGAGAAAATGAGGCCTTCTGCCAACAACCAGTCCTGGCTTACCAGAACTGTCAATGAGCCACCTTGAAAGTGGATCCTCCAGCCCCAGTCATGCTGTAAGAAAGCTGTAGTCCTGGCCAGCATCTTGATGACAACCTCATGAGAGGCATTCGCCAGAAGCCCCCAGCTAATTTGCTTCTGAATTTTGGACCAAACTGTGAAGTACCAAATGTCCACTGTTATGAAGCTGAGCTTGTTATGGAGCAATGAATAGCGAATAGACTTGTGAATCTATGTATGTGTAGAGATTACATACTTAAATATATTTCCCAGTTCTATCCATTGACAGGGTCTGGGTACAGTGACACTTCAGAACCGAAGAGCATTCCAAATGCCCACATCTGGGTTCCTAAATGCAATTCTCTGCTAAAAGGAATGAGATCTCCTTGCAGAAATAACTGACTTCAGAGCTAAAGCAGGGATAATCAAAGGTGAGCCTAAATATTTTATTCAATATAGCAAGGAAATGGTTTAACAATTATGGAAGCTATCTTGAAAGAGCTCCCACTGGCAAATCTAGGACAATCTGAGCATCAGAATGAATAAATAATGTCAGTAAAATATAATAGCCCATTGAATAGAAGAGGAATGCATAAATTCATATGCTATAAATATATGTTAAAAATTAAATTAAAAAAATTAAATTATAAATTCTTTACAGTAGAATGCCAACTAGGAAACACAGGAGGAACAGTGAAATTAGAAAACAAGCTTTTGGCAACTATCATTGTAATAATTCAGCATCTAATAATAGATGCTAAAATTAATGAGCACAAGTTTGACAAGAAATGGAAGGTTTATGCAGTCTCAACTAAAAATGCTTATTAATTGCAAAGAAGAAAAGACTTTTCAGTGGAGAAATCTGGCAGACACCACTTAAACAAATTATTAAAATTAACATCACCAGTAAGGTGACAAATTGAAAACATGTACCACCTAATTGGATGAAATAAGAACACAAAATCACTACTATGGTATTCCAGCACTAGGAGAAGCACAACTCGAATCTAATCATAAAGAATACTAGGTAAACCCAAATTCAGAGACATTTTATAAACTATATGAAATTGTCAAAGTCATAAAAGTAAAAAAGAAAAACAAGGAAAAGTTTCTGATTTATGACAGCTAGTGCAACATGTTATCTTGGATTAAATTCTTTTTTTTTTTTTTTTTTTTTTTAGATTTTATTTATTTATTCATGAGAGACGTAAAGAGAGAAAGAGGCAGAGATATAGGCAGAGGGAAAAGCAGGCTCCACGCATGGAGCCTGACATGGGACTTGATCCCAGGACCCTGGGATCACACCCTGAACCAAAGACAGATGCTCAACCACTAAGCCACCCAGCTGTCCCTTGGATTAAATTCTTTTGATTAAAAGGAACATTATTGGGACAATTGGTAAAACTTGAATGGCATCTGTGATTTGGATAGTAGCATGTGTAAACATTACTTTCCTGACTTCAATGGTGTTACTATGGTTTTATAGAAAATTATATTTATTTGTGGAAAATACACACTGAAGTATTTGGAGTTTATACCAAAATATTTGGAGGCGATAGGACATCTTATCAACCACTTACTCAAATGGTTCAAAATGAAAAAGCTCTCCAAACTATTCTTCCAACTTTTTTAATTATTTCAAAATAAAAGAATAAAAAAGAAACACACTTCAGATCTGAGAATCACAGCCCTCATTAGGGAGAGAATATAAAGGCAGTTCAGAGACACACAATACTAAATAGAAATACACAGAAACGGCATGAATAGCAGACATCATACACAGATAAAGTGCCAACAATAATAGCACAAATAAAAGAGAAAGTAGTATCATGGAGAACAGATTCAAACAGAGACATCCACTGAATTACTTAGTTCCCAAGAGGAAACAGATGGTAGAGTCAAAATAGAATAATTTCATGACAGTTTATTTACAAGGAGACATTTGCAGAGATATGTGGATTATTGTAATTGTACATCCAAGAGTTAGTGATAGTCTGATCCCGAAGGTATTAAGAGGGAAAGGACCAGTACAGGAGCCCAGAGAAAGAGTCATGCTTGCTGCCATGAGAGAATCAATAATTCTGTTGGAGAGATATGGCCAGCGAGAGAAAATCTTGGCAGTGAGTGCCAGAGCCTCACTCCCTTTCCTCCATCCAATCTACCTCCAGAGTCTCCCACTGGCAAACGCAGACAGAAACCAGGAGCCCGGGCCACCCAGTGATGTGGTCTGCATAAGTCAGACTGTCTGGGCAGAAAGCAAGGCTCAGACAAGTAGACGGTAAATTTGAGGGGGTCAATGAAAGAGATCTGGCCTATCTACCTTAAATGTATGAAATTCAGAACAGCAACGTTGGGGTGCTTGGGTGGCTCAGTTGGTTAAGCATCCAGCTCCTGATTTTAGTTCAGGTCATGATCTCAGAGTCATGAGATTGAGCCCCAAGTAGGACTCCACACTGGGTATGGGACCTCCTTGAGAGTCTCAAAACAACAACAACAACAACAAAACAAAACCTAGCAACATTTAGCTCTGTAGAAATAACTATCAATAAAGACTTTCTGTTTAAAATCCTTGAGAAAATTTCAGAAAGAGAGATTAAAAATTCTTTAAAATGTATAACTTCTGGGCCTGAGGAGTTCAGAATTAGTGTGCCACTCCATTCTTCTCTTCCTGGGTCAGAGAAACCTCAAAAATATAGTATTTCAGATGATGTAGGTACAAAATGGTAGACTCTTCACTAGCCTGGCTCCTTGAGTGACTATGCAAAGGAGAATTTCCTTCATCCCTGGTTGCCAACTCTTTCTGGACATAAAATGTGGATAAGATTAACTCTTGGTTGTAAAAGCGTGGTGATTACAGACTGTCTGTTGGCAGGTAGCACTAATTCTCCCAATAAGGAAAATAATACCTACTGTGGGATAACAAAAATAAAAAATGCTTAAGTATGCTTAGTGAGTAATAAACAGCAAGGAATTGATATCAGATGTTGAAGAGATAATGACATGTGTTTGATGGTGGTAAAATATTTAGTCTATCACATGCAGTGACTGGGGAGTCAGCTTACGTGGATATTTAGCCAGAGGTTTCAGAGTAATATGTTGGAAAATAGAGATTCAGAATTATACATTAGTGGCTTTTTGCTGCATTTAGTAAGGTTTTGCACAAAATAAATGAATTCAGAAAGAATTGACCATTGGAAAGCAGACTGGAAGGGAATTATAGAGAAAGACCAGAAATTCAGAGCCTTCCAGATTGGAAAGTCTGTACTTTCCAGATTGGAAAGGTGTACTCCTTGTACACCTCAAAAGTAAGAAAACAGGACAAAAAAAAAAAAAAAAAAAGAGAGAGAGAGAGAGAGAGAGAGAAGCTCTGAGTGAAAAATACTGAATAAAAACCCGGAGATGATTAAAGTGCTCCAAGGCAAAGCCAGATTAAAGGTATCTTCCCATTTACATTCAGTAGCTCTGAGACACTCTGGAGAAAGCAAAGCATAGGCATAAAGAAGCATAGAAATAAAGCAACTCGAGAGAGAGAGAGAGAGAGAGAGAGAGAGAGAGAGAGAGAGAGAAAGGAATAGAAAGAAAAGAAGAGAAGAAGAAGAAAGAAGAGAAATAGAAAAGAATAAGAAATGAAGAAGAGAATAAGAAGACAAAAACGAAAAGACGAAAAGAGAAAGATCCTAAACCCGCTAACCTAAATCCCATCCATACCCTCCCGCCCTCCCTCACTCAGACCCCCTCCTAACGAACTCCCGCCCGACACTACCGCGCTTTCCTTTCCTTTCTACCTCTTCCTTTTCCCCTTTCCTTTTCCCTAGGTTTCTTTGCACTTAAGAATTTTGACAAGAAAAGCATTTGAGTTAAAACACATCTTGAACCTCTAAGCCTCCTTGATGAAAATAGGTTGTGAAACTAATATTACAGCCCCCAAGGAGGCAATACGCCCCCCAAGACCCACTTCAGATCCACTGAAGAATAAAGAGAGATGGACACAACCTGCAAAGACTTACAGACCCAATGATTCCTCCAGAGAACAGGGTCACAACCCTGGGATTAAGGAAGGCTTCTGCTACTCACCGTGTTCACTCAGGACTTTCAGGACTTCTATGCCCCAGGGCTGCCGGCCCCACTGCATCTCCAAATCAGTGTGTCAGTTGCTGCATTCCTTTCTTTTTTTTTTTTTTTTTTTTAACCATTGTCACCTATTTGGGGAGCAGGAAGAGATGGAGAAACCCTGTCTGTGTGCTCTCCGAGTCTCCAACTAAGAGGAACCACATCCTGACAGGCTCACTTTGCTAGAAGGGAACACCTGGAATCACTGCTGAGGTGATCCAGACGAAGAACAGAGTTCTTCATATTTTAAATGTTTTAAGTTCTTTTGCTGTTGGAACTGAAGCCTTTGTGTTTCTATTTTTAATAATTATTTTGGATTTTGAGAAGAATTGGGTAGAGAATCAAGGTGGGATATCCCTATTTTGTATCCCTGATCAAGAAGGAGGAAAATTGTACATGACAGCAAGAGCCGGTATTTCAGATGCCAGCCTGCTGCTGACACCTGTTCCCTGTGTTACTACACCCTCAGGTTAAGGGATAACTAGTAGTCACATTTCCTTTGGTTATGTATGACCACAACCCAACAAAAATTAACTTACACAAGAAGGGAAGTAGGTTGAGTCCTCTAGTTAGGAAGCATACTGAGATAGGTCATGACCTTGGAAGAAAAGCCACAGAGACCAATTGCTCAGAGACTGGACCGGGGACCTTAGTGCCACAGTTATATTTGTCTCCATCCAGTTCTTATTGCTGTTGGTCCCTGCTTCTCTTTACATTGGCTCCTTTATTTTCAACTCCATGAAAGGAGTCTCCACACATCAGAGAGGATGGCCACTGACAATCCAGGTCCATATCCTTAGAGTTTACTAAGCAGAAGAAAGCAATTCCTCTCCAACTCCAACTTCCAGCTCTGGGGAAGAACTCTGATTGGCCTGGTTTGGTTGTTTATGCACAACCCTGGGAGATGCACAACTGTCCAGGGGGATGTGGCAAGCTGATTGGTGCCGTCTGAGCCCTGTATTCAGATGCACCTGTAAAAGTAGAGGGTAGGTGTGCAATAATTGATACGCGTACCAGAACTGGGTGAACAGGACCAGAATTCCCCCAAGGAAAGGAAATGCTGTGGCTATAAAAAGAAAGATGGAAAAGATGAGTGGACAGAAATAAGAGTCACCAGATTCTTCTATGGTGGCCTAGATACCAACAGTAGGGCCCACCAACGATGATACCAAGAAAGCATAGCAACCAGGAGGGTACTTCTCCCCCCCCCCCCCCCAGTGCATCTCAGACTTTGGGCAGCTCGAAACCCTGTCATGGTTTCTGCAATTGGATCCACTCCCATTCTTCACTGGAATACACAGGTCCCCCGAGACAGGTAGTGGGATTACAGTGCTGTTCTGCCTCCTTCTCTTACTCTTCTAGGCTTGGGAGTGACCCCAGATTAAGATTCACAGGCTCTCATCACAGGCATTAAAACCACAATACTTACGTAAGCCTGGTGTACATTATGATCTAATGATCAAATGCTTCGTAATTACCAAATACTTTCTAATAGCTCCACCAGATTAGGTTTCTACAGTGCCACTTCGTGTCACCCCTTGATGAGAAACCCATTCTAGTTACTCCAAATGCTCCCAAAGAAACCACTAGTCCCAGGCCTTCAAAGCACACTGCACACAAAGCCCCATGTGTCTCTGCAGTCTGAGCTTTCGCTACTCTTCCATGGATGCCTGCTTTCCCATCCAAAGGTGACTATTCCCTGTTTCTAGCAAATGTAATTTTTTCATCCTTCCTCATCCATTCAGTAAAGCAACATGTGTTGCTTTCTTTTTGATGTGCCACTACTGTGATTAGTATCACAGTACTTCTACGCAGAAGAGCCATGCACTGTAAATGAGTACAATTCTGTGTGAAGCATGTTGTAAGTGAGGTCTGAGGAACTTGCTAGACCAACTGACTATGTGGAAAATTAGGGAAAGTTTTCCCTGGAATGTGATAGTTTTGTGGGACTTGAAAGAGAAGTGGGTTCGCAGAGAGCAAGAAAGGGAATTCCAGGCCTAGGTAAGAATGGATGCGAGAGTCCAGCAATGCCAAGGTACATAGCTTGTTCAATAAAAGCTTCCTTCCTTACCATCCGCTAAAACAACACTGGAGATTAAACAATGCATTGCATTGCATTTCCTGTGTAAACACTGGGTGATGTGCAGGAACACACACTAAGTGCTCATGCTAAGCAATTACTCTCCTCTTCACCCACAGAATCCTGTAGCTGCTGGTTGAGCGCTACATTTATTGAGTCAGTCGTCTCTTTTCTCAATTCTATTGCACTTGTTATTATAATTACACAATCGAATTAGGTGTTGTATGAACTAGGGTTTTTCCTATCTCAATGCAATTGGTGGTTTGGGTGAGGCAATTCTTTGTCGTGGAGGGCAGTCCCATGCCTTATAGGATATTTAGTGGCATCCTTGAGCCACTAGGAACACCATCCCCTGAATGGTGACAGCCTAAAATGTCTCCACTCGTTGTTAAATGTCCCCCAGAGGGTGCAGAAATCACCACTGGTAGGACTGGGCCACATATGAAGGGCCTTGGATGTGAACTTTATTTTTTAGGTATGCAATCAGAAACATTTCATGTTTTTTCGTAGCCGAGTAGCATATGCGACGATGCTTTCAAAGAATATATTAGCAAAGGAAGAAGAACTACTAAGGAGGCAGTTGCCATAAGGGCAAGCAGGAAGTAACAAGAGTAACTGTTAAGCACAATCACTAAGTACAATTACTAAGGACAGTTGTTAAGTACAATGGACACCTGGTAAGTACAAGGGTAGTGATGCTCAGAGGCAAATTGAAGAGAGATTTTTGGAGGCAGACACATGTCATTCATTCTACCTAGGATTTCTCTCTCCACTTTCTCGTCTTCCCTGTGCTGACCTGTTAAATCCAACCCAACCCCAGTGTCTAGTTCAAATGTTATGTCCCCAGATCAAGCCACAGAAAATGACATGTCTTCCTCCGAATCCTAGAATTCGGTAGTGTGATTTAGGGCACTTTCTGACGTTGTTAACTTAATGCCCAGATTATAAACCAGATTTTGACCCTAGATGATACAATCTCTAAATATAAGGCTGTGTTTTCTTCATATTTGCTTTCCACAGTGCCTAATTGTGTGCTTTCCAAATAGCAGATGATGAATATTATTATTGAGCAATTATGGAACTTTAGCCTAAATCGCTCCAACAGATTTACTAAGTGTCCCTTGAATTCTCCTAGCTGTAAGCATTGGAAGTTCAGCCTAGATTAGCCAGTACTGCATTCTTTACAGATCTGTTTCCCACAGTTTCTATCTACTCGTATCACTGGAGGAAGTTCATATTCATTAATCTTATAGCTTTTCTTATAAACTGCTCCGTAGAGAAACTCAGTAAAAAAACACTCACATGGTCCCTTCAAAAGAAAAAAGAAAAAAGTAACTAGAGGCTAGATGGTATCAAGCTAGTGAAAAATGATATTGAACTATGTTAAATGACATATGAGTAAGTGTTAAACAAAAACACCCATCTGGATTTTTCTCAAGGTAAATGTTTTTTTCTGCCCGTATAAATCACTAAAGCCATTATTCACTGTATTCTTATTCTGTCTCTTATAGGTATCCTTCTAGTTTCCACTGACAAGTGACAAGAAATATTAATTGTGAGCAAAGGTTTAATTATATATTGGGAAATAAGGTACCTGAGAGATACATCTCTAGTGACTGAGAGCAGATTTCTAAAACTGACTGAACCTCAGCCACTCTGTGCATCTGAATTTTCTTTCTGCATTAATGAAAATGGCCAAATAGTTCAAACAGATTTTTTTTTTTAACTGTGTACTATTAGCTTCATACCCTGTTGGCAAAGCAGGAAGTAAAAAAATAAAATAAAATAAAAAGCCAAGATTTCTGCTAATGATGACCCTACAAAGGAAACAGGTTTAATTCATATCCATGGCAGCATGAGGAGTAAGAGTGGGATGGCTTTCCTGGTTGCTGGTTCCTCGAGCTTCTTTTTTTTGTACTATGTCAACCTATGGACTATCTTGGGGTTTTACATATGTTGTCTCTTTTCCAACTAGATAACCCAGTTACTGTACCTATGTGATCGTTATAAAATGCTGCGGAGTATGCCAGTGGGTTAAGGTAACCATGATGCTAGAAAAAAATAAGCAAATACTAGATTTATCAGTGCTTAAAGTCCTTTGGCCATTTCTGTCAACTTCGCTTCAGTCTCTGTCTTCTAGCCTCTTGGTGAAGTTACTCCTCCTGTACTTCTTTCTCAAAGGTAAAAAAAAAAAAAAAAAAAAAAATTCAAGTTCTTATTACTACTGTTTTTCTATGCAGGGCATCCGCTCCCCCCCCCCCCCTTTTTTTTTGGCCTTTCTTTCAGACTCTGCTTAGGAGCCTCTCTTTTCACAATCGTGGGGATATTTTCTTAAACACGTGCAGTTACTCTGAGTAAGTAAAATTTTAGTACCACCTGTTAAGATAATGGTTGGTGTTTATCTGGCTTCATCTTAATAAGCAATATGAAGTGCCAAATGATGATAATCAAATATACGATTTCAGAACTAAGAGGACAGAAGGAAAGGCAGAGTGTTAACTCCAATCTGGAAGACAAAGATAACCTAAAACAAAAGGGGGAATAAAAAAGCTTGGAGGAAGGAACTTACACGACAGAAAAGTAAAGAAACTGAAGACACTAAATTAAAAACTATATGGTTTTTAAAGATGGGGCAGGATAAACTGAGAACCAAAGACTGTGCATATCAGTTTGAAATTATAGTGTTTATTTGCCATCAATTAATATTTAATTAATATCAATAATATTAATGACACAAAAGTAATAATGAAACAAGTAGGAATATCTACTATGTAATAGGCACCAGGCTAAGTTCTAGAGCTCCAGGGTTGAAGTACCATATTTCCTTGGTCCTTAGATACACACTTTCCTCCAAATATTAGTATATCTGAAATTAGAATTTGTCTTTTCAGCTTATGTCTCCTTATTTTCTGAGCAAGGTGTCTTTAAATAATGAGTCTTTAGATTTATGGAAATATGATAATTCCTCAGTACAAGATGCTTGCTTGCACTTTAAAGGATATATCACTGAAGGCAGTAACAAATAATAAAATAAATAATAAAAGAGTTATTCTAGTCAAATGTATCTGAAAATGGCAACTTAGGACAACTAGGGGTTACTGGTAGTGAGAGCAGAGGTAGACACAATGTGAAGGAGGAGAAGCCTTGGCCTGAGGTTGATGATACAGTAAAGGAAAAGCAGGAATGGACATACTGGGAAAATGTGTGTCATTTCAAATAATGAATAAATAGGTATCCCTGTACTTTTGGATAATTTGAATAAAAATTAAGAAATTAGTCAAAGATATTGCTAATTCTGGGGCTGGTTGGAAGATAGTTCACTGAAAACTACAGACAGTTCAGATTTAGCATTGAGGCATTGAGTTTTGCTCAGATGTTAAATAACTAAATGGAACAAACAAGTAGAGAACAAAGATTTAGAAATAAAAAATATCATGGTCATAATTGTTTAAATCTTTGGCACTTCGCATTATATTAATGTCAGTGAATTTCTAGCAAATCATCATTTTCCTTTCCTAATATTCAAAATGATGGTGTTTCTGGTGTTGAAAAAAAATAACAGCATCCCATAGTAAGACTACATTACAAACAACCTAATAATAATAATAATAAAATAAAATAATAAAAATTATTTACATTAAAATCAAATAATAATAATAATTATTATTCACTGAACACCTCCAAGTGCCAGGTACAGGATAGATGTTTTAGGATAGAATCATGAACCACGTCTTTGCCAAAGCTACTGATGGAGACTTAAAAAAAAAAAAAGAGGGTTTTTAATAGGATTTATATGCCCAAACCACAGGCTAACCACAGGCCATTTATAATCATAAAATCAGGCAGTTCCATGAGCCTAGCAATAGAAAGCTGTCGGAGAGAGGTTTTTTCACAAGTGTATTAGAATGAGATAAAAACCATCTTCAGTCTGTAATGACCAACAACAGCTTTACTAGGAAATTCATCTCAAAGGAGAATGCAGTTTAGCAGACGAGCTAACCAAGCTAAGGTTACTAACTCAAGTCCTAACACCAAGAAAAGCAAGCTTACTCTTCCATCATTTGGCTCCACTTTCCTAATCTAATTTTAACACTCTGGCTGTGAATTTTTCTGAAAATCTACAATGTAGGTTGTACAAATTCCAGGACATATACCCACTTAGGTTAACCTTTTCAGGAATTATAAGGACCAAGGATTCTAGGGAGACTGAACTGAATGAGTCCTAGAGGGAGGCATGAATCACCTCTTTGGCATGAACTCCACGACACCTGGCTGTTAACCTTTTTAGATCCACCCAGTTTGGGAACATCAGAGCATGTTCTTTTCCTTGATACTGATTTATTCAAATTACTCTTTAGTTGTAGGACGCAAAGTTTTATGTCACTAAGATACAAGGTTTTATATCACAGAGACTAAAGGAATTACAATATTTTTTTTTTTAAGATTTTATTTCTTTATTCATGAGAGACACAGAGAGAGGCAGAGACACAGGCATAGGGAGAAGCAGGCTCCATGCAGGGAGCCCGATGGGGGACTTGATCCTGGGTCTCCAGGATCACGCCCTGAGCCAAAGGCAGATGCTCAACCGCTGAGCCACCCAGGCGTCCCAGGAATTACAATATTGAGGATGAGGCACCTTCAGGATTTAAGTCCTAAGACGATGTCAGTTCACAGAGAATATAAAAATCATAATATCCTTCTTCCGTAGAGTTCTTTTGTTGGTCACCTAGGAATAAAACCTGCTATTTTATGTCCTTAGGAAAAAGATAATGGGTTTATATATATCTTAATGGTTTTTATTTGAAAATGAAAATGAACATCTTTATGGTGTGTGGAATGAGAATTGTAGGATTTAGGGCTAAGTGCTTTCTAGGGGAGTTAGTATTTTAACTCTAATGACCAGGCTCTGAGAATAAACAGGAAAATTCTTATAAGTGCAATCCATTGTAATATTTTTTCTTATTAATAATAACTCATGGTGATAATGCCTAGGCTTTAATTGGAGGATCCTACATATATTAATACATGTAATATAATACATAAAGTTAATCTTCATGCTGAACTTTCATAGTAAGTATATTATAGGTATATAGTAGGTGTATGATAATTATATCATCTTACAGGTTTTTTTTTTTTTTTTAAGATTTTATTTGTTTATTCATGAAGGGCACAGAGAGAGAGAGAGAGAGAGGCAGAGGGAGAAGCAGGCTCCATGCAGGACCCTGACATGGGACTCGATCCCGGGTCTCCAGGATCAGGCCCTGGGCTGAAGGTGGAACTAAACCGCTGGGCCACCCAGGCTGCCTCTCATCATACAGTTTAAGTAATTTGCCCAAGATCATACAACTAGCAAGTGTTGGAGGTGGACTTTGAACCCTGTCTGGCACCAGACACTACACCCTTACCTCCTATGCTGGACAGCCTCTCTACTCTAGTGGCATTTTTTTGCTGCTGCTATTACTGCCTTCAGAATTTATCATATCCATGAATTATCATGCTCTGCTTCTACAACTCAATCCATCGCTCCAATGATATTTAATCAAGGACTGTCAGGTGGGCTGCCTCCCATTTGGCCACGACTGTCACAAATTGATCTTGGTGCTATCCAAACACGAAGGCCTCTGTGTTAGTCCGCTAGAGCAGTCATAACAAAATACCACGACCAAGAGCCTCACACAACAGAAATTTATTTTCTCAGAGTTCTAACAAGATAAGGTGCCAATTAGGGTTGGTTTCTGATGAAGGCTCTCTTTCTGGCTTGTCAATAGCTACCTTTTTACGTTATCCTCTTCTGGCCTTTATTCTGGATGCACAGGGAGAAAGAAAGCTCTGATGTCTCTTCCTCTTCTTATAAAGATACCACTGCTACCTGAATAGAGGCCCACCGTTAGGATCTCCTATAACTCCTTAGCTCCTTGAAGGTTCCTATCTTCAAATACAGTCATGTTAGGGGTTAAGGCTTCAGCATATGAATTTGGGAGAGTAGGAAGGGATCAGAATTCAGTCCATAATAGCTTTCTTCAACCAAATATTCTTTCTTGAAATAAATGAAATCTCTCTATTTCGGGTGTTCCTTATGACCTGCCCTCCAATGTCACTGTCGTCACTCTAATCATTTACATCCTCTCTATATTATTCCTACCTTCCCACTTGTTTAAGTGTTTGGGTAATGTAGCCAAACAACTGTGCAAAGAATTTTCATAATACTTCAGAGTTTCCCAAGGACACTTGTGCAGGTGCACACACACACACATAACACACGCACAAACATACATATATCCATAACTACATCAGAATACAAAATGGAGGCTACTCATAATATTCAATCATTTAACAAAACGATTCTGAGCCCCCATCCCACTTGTTGCAAGAATATCCCTTTTCTATTCTCACGGTCTCCCCTCCTGTGATAACTCCAAGAGATGGATGCTTCTGCAGTTTAGGAAGTCAGGCAGCTTTAGGTTACTATCACCTAAAGGAGAGAAATCAGAAAAAAATTATCCAATAACTAAGAAGTTTAACTGTTTCCTACTATTGCTTTAGGAACACAGGTGATTTAGAAATAGATTCTCCAGGTTTGGAGTGGAAGAAATCTGTTGAGTATTATCAGATAAGGTCTACTCTAGGTTGAGATTTGCAGTGTTTCAGCAAATCAGTTCTTAAAGTTCTTCTTCTTTTTTTTTTTAAGTAATATCTACAAGTGTGTCCCTTACTGCTCAACATTTGTGCCACTCCAGAGGGGTTTCTAGAACAGAGGCCCAACACCACCATATACTCCCTATCCTCCTCTATTACCTAACTCTGAAAATAAAGACATTCCCTCTCTCTTTTGCATTCCAATACCTATCCCCTCTTCTGTCTCAGGTTGAGTAACATTTATTTCCTTGGAGAACCCTGTCTTACTGGATTTAGTTCTAGCATAGGTAGGAAAGGTACCAGTTGTTATTAATCATACTTAAGAAATAAGAGAACTTGGGATCAAGGAAGTTAAATGACTTATCCAATGATTGCACAACATTACTAAGTCACAACCTAGTCAAACTCAGGACTTCTGACATCCTATACACTCTTCTCTTTACTACAACTTCATGTTCTTTACTGTCATTGTGGGGTCCTGATATCAATTGATCTTTCTAGTAAGCTCTGACTTTTTTCAACAAAATCTTTTTTTTTTTTCCCTTGATCTCATCTGGCTACTTCCAATAACACCTACTAGTTTATCAAATGTCTCTTTTTTACATCTACTGCATTAACAAACAAGCCTTCTGGGCCTGTCACTGTTACTACTACTATTATTGCTACGCAATCACTGTTAATCTTGTCAGTGTAAATGGCCAAATTGGAAATTTCAAATAAAAATAAACTTCTAACAAAATAAATTAACTAGCAAGCTAATATGGCTGTTCACAAAACACCCACATTTGATGTCATTGGGCATGTGAGGTGTTTTGGTAAAACAGCCCTCAAATCAAAGGTTCTCAAAGGACAATATTTATATAGCACCATATATATCACTTAAGCACCATTCTTTTTACCTTTGGAGAGAGAAGATTCTGAATGCCACAGTTTTTATCGGGGAAAGAGCCTTCCCAACATTTCATGTGGACAAAACAAAACACTTCTGTGTATTTCCGCAATATGCTGCCTTTGACATAAAGGGTCCATTACTTAACCCTAAAAAGACTCTTTAAATTGCCTGAAATTATGATGACCATCTTTTCCAGAGCCTAACCAAGAGCTTTTATGATTTCTAAACTTTTAGATTAAAAAGGTCTTACAAAAGATGTAAACACTAGGCAGCTTTTGACAAGGACTCTAGATAATTTGGTTAATAGATTTTCCCCAATTTAAGTAAAATCAAATTGGTCAACATTATAATTTAATCTTGGTAATGACTTACCATTTTTAAAAATGGACATAAGTTTTTGGCATTTTGTTCACTGTAAATTTGGGTGAATTTGCCCTCCTCTGCTCATTGTGGTCTGCTTTTCAGAATTTGGCAGGAATAGGGAGTTGGTGAAATTTTTGCTTTTTTTGCTTTTTCATTTCTAATTGACTTTCAGAAAATTATTCCTGCTTTGAATTGTATTTAATAATGGAGGGTTGATGTGAACTATACTTCAATTAATATTTTTTTTATTTTAAAAATAAAATAGAATGGACTAGCTTTATACCAAAAATAAAAGTAAATATTCCCAATGTCATAAAACTGTATACTTAAGACTGGTTAAAATGATTAATTTTCTATTATGTCTATTTTACAATTAAAAAATTGTATATCAAAAGAAAAGAAATAAGGAGTTAAGACATTAATGTCCAAAGAGCTGCCCTATATAAACACAAAAAATATTTGTTTAATGTAGGAATAATCCAAGCACCCACCTGACCAAAGGCACCCACTACGGGTCTTTTGGGAACTTTTTCTAGGCATTTAATTTAATTCTACAAAATAATATGATTGTACACACACTGTTCAGTAACTTTTAATAATTAAATTACCCCACTGTTTGTTGGATTAAACTATTGTTGTCATGGTTTTATACATGAAAAAGTTAGAGATTCAGAGAAGTTGAGCTATTTACTACCTGTTTGATTTTTTTTTTGACCTGTTTGATTTTTAATAGCTTAACTCCTGTCATTTGTTTGCAGGTTTCAAAAGTTAGTACTACTTCTATGCTACATTTTTACATTACTTCCTTCTTATTGAAGTGGTGGTATTCACTGAAGTATTCCAATTTTTTAATATATTTAACATATACCACTGTATAAAATAAGGTACACAACATGTCTATTTGATACATTTGTACATTGTAATATGTCATTGTAACAATAATTATCACCTTTATCATATCACATAATTGTCATTTCCTTTTAATGGTTAGGATAATTAATACCTAGTCTCTTAGCAAGTTTGAGGATTATAATAGAACATTGTTGTTTATATTCACTATATTGCACATTAGGTCTCCAGGACTTGTTTACTACTTATTGCAAGTTTGTACCTTTAAACAATATCTCACCTATTACCCTAACCCCCAGCCTCCAGTAACCACTATTTTACTGTTTTTACCTATTTGGCTGTTTTAGATTCCATAGATAAGTGATATTATCTGGTTTTATCTAGTATTTGTTTTTCTTCAACCAACTTACTTCATTTAGCATTATGCTCTCCAGGTCCAACCATATTGTCACAAATGGCAAGATGTTCTTCTTTCTCGTGGCTAAATAGTATTCCACTCTGTGTATGTATGTCCATATACACACATCTTCTTTATGCATTCATCCAGGGTCAGGCATTTAGGTTGTTTCCACTTCTTGGCTATTGTAAATAATGCTATAATAAACATAGGAGTACATATATCTCTTCAAAATCCCCTTTTCATTCCCTTTAGGTATATACCCAGAAATAGAATTTCTAGATTATACTGTAAGCTCTATTTTTAATTTTTTGAGAAACCACCATATTGTTTTCTATAATGGCTGAAGCAATTTACGTTTCTACCAATAGTGGGATTGTAGAGGGGTTCTCTTTTTTCCATTCTTTCTAACACTTGTTATCTCTTGATGGTAGCCATTCTAACTGCTATGAGGTGATATCTCATTATGCTTTTAGTTTCATTTCCATAAAAATTAGTGACGTTTAGTATCTTTTCATATACCATTGCCAACCTGTATATGTCTTCAGTGGAAAAATGTCTCTTCAGATCCTCTATTTTTTTTAGATCAGATTAGTTTTTATGTTATTGAGTTACATAAGTTATTTACATATTTTAGATATTACCTTTTATCCAATATATGGTTTGCAAATATTTCCTCCCATTCTGTAGGTTTCCTTTTCATTTTGTTCATTATTTATTTTGCTTTGCACAGAGCTTTTAAGTTTGATATATTCTCACTTGTTGACTTTTTGCTTTTGTTGTTTGTGCTTTTGGTTTCACATCAAAAAAAAAAAAATCCTTGCCAAGACCAATGTCAAAGAGCTTTTTACCTATATGTTCATCTAAGAGTATTATGGTACCAGGTCTAAACTATTCCAATCTTATATCTGTGTTCTCTTTAGGTCGTTGTGTGGTGTCCAGCTAAAATTAAAACATAATTCAGAATATAAGAAATAAAACAGATAAACATAGAGGGAAGAAAGAAAGAAGAATGGGATGCAAACCATAAGAGACTCTTAACAATAGAGAACAGATTGAGGGTTGATGGAGGGAGGTAAGCAGAGGATAGGCTAGATGGGCAATGGTTATTAAGGAGGGCACTTGTGATGAGCACTAGGTGTTGTATGTAAGTGATGAATCACTATATTCTACACCTATAACCAATTTTACCATATATGTTAACTAACTAGAATTAAAAGCTTGAAATTAAAAAAAAAAAACAAAATAAGTACTCCCATCTTTATTACTGATTACCTGGCATAATGAATATATTTTTTTTAATAAATTGCAAAAAAAAACGATTTAGCCTTTGAAACATTCATCAACTCTGTAAGGTCTATTAGTCCACATAAAAATTAGTCTATTACCTGATTTAATTTAACTTAATTACATTCAATAAGTATTTATTGAGGGACACCTACGTGGCTCAGTGGTTGAGCATCTGCCTTTGGCTCAGGTTGTGATCCCGGGTCTGGGGATGGAGTCCTGTATCGGGCTCTAGCAGGGAGCCTGCTTCTACCTCTGCCTGTGTCTCTGCCTCTCTCTGTGTGTCTCTCATGAATCAATAAATAAAATCTAAAAAAAAAAGTGTTTATGTAATATTTAATATGTACTTAACTGTGTCAGATATTACTACTACAATGTGAGCATTATTAGTACCACATTTTATTTTTTTTAAAAGACAGTTAAGACAATTGTCTTTAAGGAAGCACATGGTGGTATTATCCACAGAACAAAACAAAACAAAACTAGTTGAAGATTTTAGACTTCTTGATGTATCTGTGAAATTCTGTGGCCCTCTATTTTCAGCCACTTGCTTGCTGGGTTTTCATAGAAGAATAGAGCATTGCGTTCATTTCAAAATAGTCTATATCAAAACTTTTAAAATTCTTTCTCCTTTGCTCTTCTCCCTTCTGCCACTGTCTCCTCTGCTTCTTCCTGTCTTCTTACCTGCTTCTTCTTCCCACCTACTAACAGTACACAATCATTACTTTTTTTTTTTACCATATTTTGTTAGCAAATACCTTTTTCTATAGGAAATATACTTGATCTACTCAGCAAATGCATTTTAAGATTGGCTTATTCTATGAGGCCATGCAGTTATACTGGGAATAGTGGGTGAAACTCAGTCACAGAAAGAAATTCTTAGCTTTTAATATAAGATAAATTCCTCATTGTCAGAATAGTCTGAAAATGGAATGGGCAGCACGAGTAGGGAGAAATTTGCCCTCATGGGAGGTAATCAAGCACTAGGTGGGAATGTTAAAAGAATTGAAACTCCAGAAGAGTATTGAACTAAGTAATTCTTAAAGCCAAGAATGTATAAGGTTTAAAAGGATGACAACATGACTGTGAGGAGGAGACAAAAGAGGAGGAAGTGGGAAAATAAGAAATAACTCCATAATTCTTGTTAATAAGTAACTCTACTCTGTGCTGGATGTGATTCCCAGGAACAGTGATGAGCAGTGATGCAGCAGCATTGAATTGGAATCAAACTTTACTCAGTTTAAATAATTGTACTTACAAGACATGTTTGTTTTTAATAAATAAGGACATTTATTGCTCCAATTTCACAACGTTGCGTGTTGAACATATGCTCTGAAGCTAGGCAATTATAGATGCAGATTATGGTGAGTGGCCCTAGGTAAGCCACTTAGTCTTCATTTCTTCACCTCCAAAATGGACCCAGTGATAACTGCATCTACCTCATAGTGTCACTGGGATTACTTAAGGAGACATGTTTAGCACGAAGCCTGGTATGTAGCATGTGAAATACTTTGCACAGTGTCTGGCACATGGAACATACTCCATAAGTGATGTGTATTATCAAATTTTTGAACAATTTTTTGAGTTAATAAGAAAATTATCTGGCACAGCTGGATTTCTCCCAGGAGGCCATTCCTTTCTAGTCTTCATCTTTTCTCATTTGGGAATTCCAATAATAAAGCCATGGCTTCATGTGGGATTCTTCTACTAACCAATTTCCACCGCATGATAAATTACTTATATAACACTCATAGATTCATTAAGGGATGCCTCATACTTTTCTTTTAGATTTACTTGCTCATCACTGATTGGTTTTCAAAGAATTTATCAACTTTTTTTATTTTAAAAAACACAAAGTCCTATTTTCTTCTCGGCCATCTCCATATGGCACTAAATCAAAAAAGGAATTTCCATAAACTCCAAACTTTTGCATTCCTAGACAGTTAGTAAAGAAACATGGTCGGTGCAGTGTGGGATTTCCAGAACATTTATATCTGCAATCAAAAAAATATTCTAGAAAAAAATAATCATTGGACAAAGTGCCCCTAATTCTGACTATACAAAAATGTTTCAAACTTCCCATTTTTTTATGCAATTTAGCTGGTGATGTTTGTTTTTCAGGCACCATTTTTTCTCATTTCAGTCATTATAATGAAATAGATACATACAAGCTCAAGGATTAGCTACTAACAAGTATGAGCACTTATTGGCAGTGGGGAATAATTTATTTTCAAGCTTAATATACTTTTCTCATAGACGTTTGACTTATATTGGAGATAACTAGTAACTTTCCATTTATCAGTTATTATAAGTTGAGCGACAAGATGACCAGATATCCCAGGTGTGCCTTTCATTCATCAGAAGGCACCCTCCTTTGTGTATCCCATATTCGCCACTAATTTTTAGCCTGGGTCAGTTTTTTTTCATTCCTACACATCCAAATGGTCCATGGACATTTCCTTTTAGAGTTCATCTTGACTAATCATTACATGTAACTCAGGCCCCAGAAGTCCAACACAAGCTTGAGTGTATAGCTAAATTGTTAAATCAATGAGAATTTCTAATGAGAAAACCTTGTAGTGGCAAACCCTTCATTGTAATCTGCACTGCTCTCTCTGAACCAGCAACGCACAAATGTTTTCATTCATCCCATGTAAAATCAGCCTTGAATATTTTTAAGACCAGAGGGATGGGCTCCACTTTTATAGAAATGATTCAAATACTTCTGTCATCTTGGGCATGCATATTACTCATCTGTCTTTCTTGGAGCTATTTCCCTAAATTAGCTAATTCAGCAAGACAGACATCCAGATCAGGATTTTTTTTTTTTTTAAGAAAATTTCCTACATTACTAACTAGTTGGTCAGTGATGTCAACGCAACTTAAATGTGTCATTCTGCTTTGCACACTGAGCAGATGATTCATAAATTTACTTCCACAGTTTTACTGCAAAAAACCCCCAAAGCATGCTACTATAAATCTACAATATATGAGGGCTTAAAGCGAAAAGTGATGAACATTTAAAGTTACCCAACAGTATCTAAAAGAAGAAACAAAGAATGACTTAATAGTATTGAAGTTGTAGATGGCTACCTCCAAAAGAATCACAAGAATCATATTTTAAACAAGGAATGACAAACTGACATTTACTGCAGCGTGCTCCAAAGCTGTTTAGTATGAGGACAAGGTACACTGGCATGTAACATTCTTTTCACAGTTCATTATATGACTTAAACTATAATTAGAACAAGATGGGATATACAACTATTTTGTGAGCAGAAAATTTATTCTCTGGGGAGAGGTTGGTTAGGATGTGTTGATACTGTTTTAGTCTTTTTTTTTAATGTGGAGAAAAAATATTATTTCAGATTATGTCTCTGTGATTGCTTCTGTACTCTGGTTTTAAGAATATTCCTCATACTAAAATTAATGAGAAAAAAACAGTGAAGCAAATGAACCAGGAGGTACTTAACTTGCTGAAGAAAAATCTGTTACAAATTAATCCAATGTCTTCAGCTCATAATCTTACCTCTCTTAATTAAAGATGATAGAATAAGGATACTATAATTCTATTTATAAACACACACACACACACACACACACACACACACACAATAATATTGAATAGATTTCCTTGGTCCTGGCTTTAGTGTCAGTCCCTCTCTAGATAGAGAGTTGATGGAAAGCTTAGTCAGATGTAGTTAATAAAAATCCCGATCCCTCATGGATCTCTCTCTTTTATTACCTTAATGTTTATGGTTGTTCATTCGCTCATGCTAGACTAAAAATTTAACAAGAGGATATCCCCTGGTCCTTCTCTAGCCATGGTCAATGTTCAGGTTTAAAGTAAAAATTTTCTTTTTCTCTGCCTCTTAAAAATGTCTCCCAACTGGACGTTCATCACTGGTTCTATATGATTTCCTATAGCCCTGTCCGCTGCTCTCTGTGGCAGCAACAGATGGGATTTTACTGTTTAAATATCTCATGTGTACTCATGTGGGGCACAACTGTAGAGTAGTAGTATTGACAAGGCTAGAAACTTCCCACTGGAATTCTCAAATACATCATTTAAAACCACTTTTTGTATTTTTTGGCAGTCAATCTTGATTATATTTTATACTGTCATCTACATCTAAATGTCTCAATTTATTTTGTTCTTTAATGAATATTATCATGGCATTAGGGTTTATAATAAGATGCATGGTAGTTTATTCTTATAAACTTTAATATTTCTCTATGAGGGGCACCTGGGTGGCACAGTAGGTTGAGAGCCCAATTCTTGGTTTTGGCTCAGATCGTGATCTCCAAATGGTGAGATTGAGCCCTACTGGGGAGTATGCTTGAGTTTCTCTCTCCTGCTCCCTCTGCCTCTCTCCCACCACCCTCTGTGCTCTCTTTCTGTTTCTAAAATAAATAAATCTTTTTAAAAACCACATTTCTCTATGAGTTCCATCTATTACAAAAGGAGAGATTTAAATGCTATAAAATATATAGAAATATTCTTGATGAAATAAGTCAATCGGAGAAGGACAAACATTATATGTTCTCATTCATTTGGAGAATATAAATAATAGTGAAAGGGAATAGAAGGGAAGAGAGAAGAAATGGGTAGGAAATATCAGAAAGGGAGACAGAGCATAAAGACTCCTAACTCTGGGAAACAAACTAGGTAGGGGTGGTGGAAGGGGAAGGAGGGCGGGGGGTGGGGAGTGAATGGGTGACAGGCACTGAGGGGGGGCACTTGACAGGATGAGCACTGGGTGTTATTCTGTATGTTGGCAAATTGAACACCAATAAAAATAAATTTATTATTAAAAAAATAAAAAAAGAAATATTCTTGATGATGTAAAAACAGTTTTAAGATAGTAGTGAATGTTATTTTTGAGAATCTAGCTTAGACCATAGGTGAGGAACTACAAATAATTTCTAAGGTCCCTTTCTGCTCTAAAACTATATGATTTTAATTTTAGGTTTTGTCTATTTTTAAAAATCTTGATTCAGCTTTGCAAGTTTCTTGAACTCATTTCCATCTTGCAATCTCTCTGAGGTCCAAAACTCAGATCTTGCAAAACTGTGGTCGTCCAAGATATTTTGTCATTTTAGAGGAAAGCAAAGTCCTAAGAAAGCCCCTAGAACCAGTTTAGATTTTCCCAAGTTCTCAAAACCATAACTCTTCAGTGCCCAACCAGACTGCTGGCAACTGCTGCAGGCTTCCTAATGTTTCATAAGCCAGAGTGATGGTCGTCTGTCCATCCTCTGCTTAGAATGACTAATTGGTAGGCTATGGGACAGAAGAGCTTTAGTCAATATAATCATTTCTACAGTGAAGCTCTAGCCCTGTCTCAGCATTCTCACTTTGCCCCTATCCCGCCTCCTCACCACCTGGTCAGGTCTTGCTTTCACCCAGCAACTTTTGACTTCATCTCTAGTTCTCAGCCCCATGTTGGGCCCTGTATTTGGCTTCTTGAGTTTTGAGCTCTGTAACTCTTATCTCTTCTGACATGGTTTGTTTTGGCTCTGCCTTAACTTACCACCTCAGGGACAAGCCATGATATCAGTTAGCTTGACCCACATCTCTGCAGGAGGCACACAGATTCCATCCTGTTTCATATCTTCTGTTCCATATCAGGCTTTGTGCTTCAGTCTCTTAACTATTCTACTAACTTGAGATCGTCTCTTTCCAATCTATTCTCCACATCTTTGTAATTATCATCCTAAAACACTTGAACATCACCTTCCAACCCCCTCATAATCTATGCTGTTTTAAGATCTAAACTCCTAAACCTAAGAGTACACCTGACCCTACCCACCTAACTGTTCTCTCTACTACCTTGTTTCAGCCCCAGTTGTCTCCTCACTTTCTCCTGAACATACCAATCTGATCCTACTTTACACTTAGTAAGCCCACCTCACCACTCTCTTTATCTTACCCAGCATCCAGGTTCTAGCTCAAGCTCACCTTCTTCATGAAACTTCTCATAAATGATCCACCTTGTTAAACTCCTACTTGAATACATCCAGCAAAGGGAATGCAAGGGTAGTATTCATTGTGATACTTAACTAAATCTAATAATTACCCTGTGTTGATATGTATGGTTATCTAATGTGCAATGTGAATGACCAGTTTTCCTAATAGTAAGTTCCGTGAAATCAAGAGCTATATCTTAAAATTCTTTCAACTGTTTGTAATACTAACAAGTAAATACTTGCTGGAAAAAAAAAAAACAACAACAAAAGTTTGAATGACTTTCAAGATTGTTGTTCTAGTCATCCTGAGTTTAAGACAAAGTATGGGCTAGATTATCTCATAAAGTGTTTTTATATTGTTACATTTCTCAGATGTTTATAGAAGCTATGATAACAGTAATTGTTACCAAAAAAATCAGATGGACTAACATCTTAGTGCATCTATTAAATTTTTCAGTTTTTGTGCATTTTTCATTTCCATGAGTAATTTATTTGGAGTCACATAAATTACCTTCTTTTTAAACATTTCTAACTTGAGCTTTAATTAAGAGGAAGAAGGATGGAATGATTAAGAATTTGGTTTTAGGTCCCTGGGTTTAAATTCCAGCTCTATTAATTATGAGCTGAATATCTTAAACAAGTAGCTTAACCTTGTTCTGCCTTTATTTTTTCATCTGGAAAATGGCAGTATTAGTAATAAGTGAAACTACCTCTTTAAGGGGTGTTAAGGATTAAATAACATATACATTAAGTAGTAATTATAAATAGTAAGCACAAAATTCATGTTACATCTAGGGACACCTGGGTGGCTCAGCCAATTTCAGCTCAGGTCATGATCTTAGGGTTCTTTTTTTTTTTTTTTTTTTTTTTTTTTTTTTTTTTTTTTTTGATCTTAGGGTTCTTGGATAGAGTCCTATGTTGGGCTTCCTGCTCAGTAAGGAGTCTGATTCTCACCGTCTCCCTTGGCCCCTCCCCCTACACATGCTCTCTCTCTCTCTCTCTCAAATAAATAAATAAAATATTTTAAAAAATACATATTAGATCTCATCATTATCAATAATTTCTCTATAGGTTAAGAATCAAACATGAAGGCAACATACAGACTTTGATGTAATTCTTTTTCTGGAACAGACAGCTGCTATCAATATTTTTCATAGTCTGATCTGATTCACAATTTTGGAGCAAGCTAAAGATAATGAGCCTGATTCTTCCCTTAGTCCCAGAAAGGGAAGGAAGTCAACTCCCTTCATCCACATAGTTCCAAAGCACAGAGACAAGGGAGCAAAGCCAAAAGACAAAGTAAGAGCAGAGGGGTTGGTTTTCTGGCATTCTTTCAGAAGTTCCTCTCTGTGAAAAGCTCAAGCCTACACATAAAGCATTGAGTAAATAAAACATCAATATTTGGTACTTCATCCATTTGATTGTGCTTTATCTAACTAGACTGGCATGTTGGTTAATTGAACTTAATGAATTTGGCACAATTGATTGGTTGTTTTTGCTCTGAGTTCGTTTGCCATATATTAGCATGGCCACAGAACTTATTAAGACAGAAACTCATTATTCGAAGCCAAACTCCATCCAAAATCTGTCTTGTTTTAATAACCGGTTATTTTTTAAAATTCAGCTCAAAAAATAAAAACCAATATTTTAAATGTTTCTGAAATCACATTCATTATTATTAACTAAATTCAATTAGAATACTAACCTGCCATAAAAATGTATTATTGCCACCAGTACCAACATTTATCCACCTGTGTCTTAAGCTACAGTGAAAACATAGAGAGTATGGAGTATAGAGAGTGAAGGAGTATAGAGAATATAGAGAGTGAAGGAAAATTTAAGTCTGAAAAATAAATGTAGATTTTGAGAAATCGGGAAAGTTAAATGTTCAGAAGGTTATTACAAAAAAATTTTATTCCAAATACATTCCCACTGGGTCATTTATCTCTCCTATGGCTTTACTTTAGCATTTCCATTCCTTCCACAAGCTTCTCCCTATACCACTTATTTGTAGCTCCTCAGAAGTCAGCAGGAATACATCATTAATACTCATTTTTATTTGGTTTAAATCAAACATTTTAATGAACTGTTTAGAAGGAAATCAGTATCTAAATCCTGCAGTACATTATTTTTTATCATAATATATCTGAATTATGAGATTTTTAAAAGCCTTATCAAATAGACCTGGATGAATTATAATACTTTATACATCCTTTGACATGCTAGGATTCAGTTCATTTCTTTCAATATTGATTTTCCCAAGCACTAGGAGGCCCATTTCTAGTACTGGCTCAGTCAGTAGCTTAGTTGTGTGATGCTAGGTAAGTTACCTAACCTTTGTGTATTTCAGACATTTTTTTCTTTTTATTTCTTTTTTAAAAGATTTCATTTATTTATTTGAGAGAGAGAGAGAGAGAGAGAAAGAGAGAAAGAGTGCTTGCATGAAGGGGCAGAGGGAGAAGGAGAGGTCAAGAATCCCTAGAGGACTCCACACCAAGAATGGAGCCCAATGGGGGGCTCCATCCCATGACTCAGATCATGACTTAAGTCAAAACCAAGAGTCAGACACTCAATTGACTGAGCTGCCCATTTGCCCCAAATTTTTCTTAAATCTGTAAAACAAAATAGCTAACTCAAATGATTTTTTCATATCTTTCATAGGACACTTAAAATCTCCAACTCATGAAATACATGACACCTGTAAATTGTGATTATGTTTCTTTTCTTTTCTTTTTTTTTTTTTTTTTTAAGATTTTATTTATTTATTCATGAGAGGGAGAGAGAGAGGCAGAGACACAAGCAGAGGGAGAAGCAGGCTCCATGCAGGGAGCCCGATGTGGGACTCAATCCCGGGTCTCCAGGATCAGGCCCTGGGCTGAAGGTGGCAGTAAACCACTGAGCCACCCGGGCTGCCCCAGATTATGTTTCATTGGCCCTTTGGCTGTTGCCCTGACTGTGGGGAGAATGAAGTTTGATGTGAGAGAAGGAAACTTTTCATTCAGATGTGTTTTATTTTATTGAAAACGTCCTTAATAGAAATGGCAACCAGGACAGCAACTTGATAATTGCAAGTAAAATACTCAGGATGGATAAGCACAGAGTTAAATATTGATAATGCGCCATGCCTTCTTTAAAGGAAATTGAACTGCTATGAACCCTCATCTGTAAATGTACACTGTGGCTGAAAATTTATTTTCAACCACACACATTCTAATTCAAAGTTAATGCTAAATACAGTGAAGGGGAAGAGATCGGTAGAGTCAGGAAGTTAAAGTTATTCTCATGTAGCTGAAACGTAGCCAAGAAGAATATCTATAATAGTGGTTGAGTGTTCTCCAGGAACACCGTGACTTACATTCTGTTGTACCAGTGACTCTGTAATGAGATTAAAGGAGAGTCTGTTGGCTCTACTCCCTGATGCCAAAAAGAGAGAATTCTCTGGGTAGCGATGGGTCGTTTATGATTCCTCTTACTATGAGAATAAGCAAAAGTTTAAATTTGACAGGAAGCCATTTGTTTAATAAAAACCAGTCCAAAGGCCTGAAGAAAACTAAGCAATGATCTTGAAGAGGTGCAACGCCCACTGCTTCATGCCACTCCCATTCTCTTCTAGAATCTCTTGGCTGGTTCTCTGCAGTTGGCAGAACTACCCCCAAATGGTGGTGCAGTTGTACACCAGAATTGTTCATTTTGCTGTTCTGTCTCTCCAAGGAGAATGGCCTGGTGGTGTGGAGCCTGAGAATCTGTCACAAGAAAACTCTCGTGTGATTGTGAAGTTTAAGAGCCACAGCGCAGGATTTCATAGTTCCTCCACGCTCTCTCCCCAAACCCTCCCCACTAGAGTGGCAAGCCTTACATCCACAAGAGAAATAACATTCAGTTTCTAATTTTGATTAGTTCTATTTTATTTTAAAAAATCAGAAAGGCCTGACACCTTCATCCTTTATCATTATTAAAATCCTTGAAGGCATCACGATTACAATCTAAGCTTTCTTTCCAAGTATAGGATGAACAGAATATTTCATTAAATGTCTGTTGATTTTAGAAACCTTATCTTCCAGACAATTTCTGAATTAAAGGGAAAGGTGACAACAATGAATTTACTCTTTCATATGGAGGAGAACCCTAGCAATATTCCGTCTTAGCTATGAAAGGAAGAACACTCTCTCTCCGTCTTCTCTCCTTTGCTTAAGTAAAAGTAGCAATAACTCTCCAGAAATTCTAACTTCTAGACAGTGGACCAGGAGCCATGTGTAACAAAAATCACTGATCTGTTTTATATCCCCATAGTTTTCCCTTTTCTAGAATGTCAGTTATACAGTATGTAACATTTTGAGACTGGCTGTTTTCATTTATCAGGGCTTTGAGATTCGTCTTATTGGGATAGCAATAGTTCATTCCTTTTTATTATTGAGCAGTATTCCATTCAATAGATGTACTGTAATTCATTTACCCATTAAGAGATATCTGGGTTGTCTCTAACTGGAGGCTGTCATGAATAAAACTGCTATAAACATTGGTGTACTGGTTTTTTAGTGTGAATATAAGCTTTCATTTCACTGTTTTTGTGTGAACCCATGTATTTATTTTACAGACCCCTAGGAGTCAGATTCCTAAATTATATGGTAAATATATATTTAACTTTGTAAGAAACTCCAAAACTCTCTTGTGGCTATACCATTTTGCATTCCCACCAACATGTATGAAAGTTCTAGTTATACATTTTTGACGCTGTTTGACATTGTCATTTGGTTTTGGTGTTGTTGCTTTTTAACATTTTAGTCTCTCTGATAGGTGTATAATAGTACCTTACTAGGGATTTAATTTGGATTTCCCTCATGACTAGTAACATTGAGCATTTTTCATATGCTTGGTTTGCCACCCATATGTCTTTTTTATTGATGTGTTTGTTCAAATATTTTACCCATTTTTAAATAGGGTTGTTTGTTTCTTCATGATCAGATGAGAATTCTTATTATAGTCTAGATGTTGGATATATGATTTGCAAATATTTTCTACTGGATTGTAATTTGTATTTTTCATTCTCTTAACAGTGTCTTTCACAGAGCAAATTTTTTTCATTTTTTTGATGTTCAATTTATGAATATTTTCTTTCAGGGATTTTAGAGTCTGAGGTAAGAATTCTTGACTTAACCCAAGGTCATAAAGAGTTTCTGTTTTCTTCTGAAATTTGTAGTTTTGTTTTGTTTTGTGTTTAGATATGTGATCCCTTTGGAGTTAATTTTTGTATAAGATATGACTTAGGCCAAAGCTCAATTCTTTCTCCATGGCTATCCAATTGTTCCAGAGCCAATTGTTGAAAAGGTTATGCTTATCCCATTGAATTATCTCTGCACCTTTATTAAGAATCAATCACCCAAAAAAAAAAAAAAAGAATCAATCACCCATATTTGTGTGGGTCAATTTCTGCATTCTCCACACTGTTCTATTGATCCATATGTCTATCTCTTTGTTACTATCACGCTAATTTCATTACTATAACTTTATAGTAAGTCTTAAGATTAAGACTTTATCTTAAAGATTCCACTTTTTCTTTTTGAAATTGAATTATTCTAGTTCCTTGCCTTTCCACATAAATTTTAAAATCAGCTTTTTGAGCTCTACAAAAATCCTGCAAGAATTTTCATTGGAATTGTGCTAAATTTATAGGTCAATTTGAGGGGAACAAACATCTTTATTAAGTTTTCCAATCTGCAAACACAGTATGTCTCTTCATTTATTTAGGTTCCTGGAAGAATTTTCTTTCATCATCATTTTGGTTTTGGGGTTTTTTTTTCCCTCCAAGTTCTTTTTTAAATTCTAGTTAGTTAACATATACGGTAAAATTGGATTCAGGTATAAAATTTACTGATTCATCACTTACGTATGACACCTAGAGCTTGTCACAAGTGCCCTTCTTAATCGCTATCACACATTTAGCCCATCTCCCCACCCACTTCCTTCCATCAACCCTCAGTTTGTTCTCTATAGTTAAGAGTTTCTTTTGGTTTGCTTCCCTCTTTGTTCCTTACCATATGCTCATCTGTGTTCTTTCTTAAATTCCACATATGAGTGAAATCATATGATATTTGTCTTTCTCTGTCTTATTTCACTTAGCATAATACACTCTAGCTCCTTCTACATCATTGTAAATGGTAAGATTTCATTCTCCTTGATGACTAATATCCCATTATATGTGTGTGTGTGTGTGTGTATACACATATATATATGTATATATATATATATATAAAATTCATCAGTCAATGGGCTCTTTCCATAGTTTGTCTCTTGTTGATAATGCTGCTATAAACATCGGAGTGCATGTGCCCCTTTGAATCTCAATTTTTGTATCCTTTGGACAAATACCTAGTAGTGCATTTGCTAGGTGATAAAGTAGTGCCATTTTTTACTTTTTGGGAAAACTCCATACTGTTCTCCAGAGTGGCTACATCAGCCTGCATTCCCACCAACAGTGTAAGAGGGCTCCCCTTTCTCTGTATCCTCGCCAACATCTGTTGTTTCCTTTATGGAAGGAACATCGGTTATTAACCTGTTGTTAATTTTAGACATTCTGACGGGTGTCAGGTGATGTCTCATCATGGTTTTGATTTGTATTTCCCTGATGATGAGTGATGTTGAGTATCTTTTCATATTTTCTGCCAATTTCCTAACTGGATTATTTATTTTTGGAGTGTTAAATTTTATAAGTTCTTTATAGATTTTGAATGCTAACCCTTTACCAGATATGTCATTTGCAAATATCTTATCCTATTCCACTGGTTGCCTGTTAGTTTTGTTGATTGTTTCCTATGCTGTGCAGAAGCTTTTTATCTTCATGAAGTCCCAATAGTTTATTTTTGCTTTTGTTTCCCTTGCCTCTGGAGATGTGTCTAATAAGAAGTTGCTATGGCTGAGGTCAAAGAGGTTGCTGCCTGTGTTCTTCTCTAGGATTTTGATGGATTCCTGTCTCACATTTAGGTCTTTCATACATTTTTAATCTATTTTTCTGCATGATGTAAGAAAGTAGTCTAAGGGTGCTCTGGTGGCTCTGTTGGTTAAGTGTCTGCCTTCAGCTCAGGTCATGATCCCAGGTTCCTGGGATCCAGCCCCACATCAGTCTCCCTGCTCAGCAAGGAGCCTGCTTCTCCCTCTCCTTCTGCCTATTTCCCCTGCTTGTGCTCTCTCTTTCTTTCTCTGTCAAATAAATAAATAAAATCTTTTAAAAATTTTTCTTTTTAAAGAAAGTGGTCCAGTTTCATTCTTCTACCATTTGTTGAAGAGACTGTCTTTTTTCCATTGGATATTCTTTCCTGCTTTGTTATATCAGTGTGGGTCTATTTCTGGGTTCTCTATTCTGGTCTGTTGATCTCTGTGTCTGCTTTTGTGCCAGTGCCATACTGTCTTGGTGATTACAGCTTTGTAATACAGCTTGAAGTCCAGCATCATGATTCCTCCAGCTTTGCTTTTCTTTTTCAGGATTGCTTTGGCTATCTGGGCTCTTTTGTGGGTCTATATAAATTTTAGGATCATTTGTTTGCTCTGAAAAATGCTATTGATATTTTAATAAGGATTGCGTTAAATGTGTAGATTACTTTGGGTAGCACAGACATTTTTCTAAGATTTTATTTATTTGGGAGAGAGTAAGGAGAGAGAAAGAGTAAACGGAGGAGGAGGGGCAGAGAGAGAAGCAGACTCCTGCTGAGCAGGGAGTCCATTGCAGAGCTCAATCCCAGAACCCTGGGATCATGACCTGAGCTGAACGTAGATGCTTAACCAACTGGAGCCACCTCAGCGCCTCTGGATAGCATGGATATTTTGATAATATTTATTCTTCCAATCCATGAGGGTGGAATGTTTTTCATTTCTTTGTGTCCTCTTCAATCTCTTTCGTAAGCGTTCTTTAAAAGACTCTACCAAAAATTTACTACAACTGATATACAAATTTAGCAAAGTTGCATAGTATAAAATCAATGTACAGAAACCTATAGCATTTCTATACACCAATAATGAGCATCAGAAAAAGGAAGTCAAGGAATCGATCCCATTTACAACTGCACCAAAAACCAGAGTAAACATAACCAAAGAGATAAAAGATTTGTACTTTCATTATCATTTTTTAGTTATCACTATATAGATCCTATACATCTTGTTAGATTTATATATAAGTAGTTCTTTTTTTATAGAGCTATCATGTGTTGTTGCTTTTTTTTTTTTTTTTAGATTTATTTAATTGTGAGAGACAGACACAGAGACATAGGCAGAGAGAGAACCAGGTGCCTCGCAAGGACCCTGATGTGGGACTCAATCCCGGACTCTGGGATCACACCGTGAGCCAAAGGCAGATGCTCAACCACTGAGCCACCCAAGTGTCCCATGTTGTTGCTTTTTAATGCTACTTCTTGGTAATAGGATTATGTTTTCCTTTAAAGTTAGCCTGTTTTCTGTAATTTATATTTTCCAAATTATGGAAATAAAAATGGGAATTGTAAACCTTATATGATGTCGATCCATATTAAGGCATACTATTTGACTTACAAAAACATTAGTTTCATATGGTTCAACTTAATAATTTTTATAATGTGATGCATATAGTTTTCCTTTAATCATTTCCTCTTAATATCCCATTTCAGTATTTAGGATAACAAAGAAAGGGGGGAAAATGCATGATACAGATCAGAGTCAGCAATATGACTCATGACCAGATGATGCTGTAGGTCCACTAAGTCTCCCAGATAAGAGAACAAATTTTTTTAGAGTAGATTAAAATAGAAAGACAGAACAAGGAGAAGAAGGAGGAGGAGAGTGGCAAGAAGGAGATGGAGGGGAGGAGGAGGACTATGACAAAGAGTAGGAAAAGGGTGGGGGAGAGGGAGGATTAAGAGGAGGGGGAGGAAAGGAGGGAAAGAAGAAAGAAGGGCTTGGTGGGAGGAAGGAAAGAAGAAAAAGAGAATGAAGGAAGATGAAGCTTTGAGGAATTCAAATTTTCTAGAGTGTCCAGGATATCAGGAGTTCAGGATATCAGAATGAGCAAGAAGATCATGCCAAAGATAAGGCCTCATGTAAAGGCTAGTTGTGTTGGTTTTGTTTTGTTTTAACTTTGTCTGGAAAGCAGAGATAATAATGTCTAGCTTGTTCCAGAGATCTAACTAGATAACATATGTTGAGTGCCTGGCATAAATTAGAAGCCCAGGATCTCAGTTCTCTCTCTTTATGTTTTTATTTTTTTGTTTATTTGAGAGAGAGAGAGAAAACATGAACAGGGGGAGGGGCAGAGGGAGAAGCAGGCTCCCCAATGAGCAGGGAGCCCAAAGTAGGGCTCAGTCCCACGATCTGAGATCATGACCTGAACCCAAGACAGACACTTAATCAGTTGAGCCACCCAGATGCCCCTGTTGGTTCCCTTATTCCTCAGCCTCTAAGAAAGTAACTGCTCTGAAAAATCCTAGTGTTAAAGGAGTGATATATGTCACTGTTTCAATCATGAACTTTGGAACCACAGAACCTGTATTCGGATCTCATTAGCTACATTACTATTGGCAAATTACGTGACCTCTCAATGCTTCAGTTTTCTTTCTACAAAAGGGTATAGCAATACTGTATCTCCTCTTAGGGTTGTTGAAAAGATTAAGTGAGCCAATATATGTAATGTGCTTAGAACACTGCCTGGTACATGGAAGGCACTATAGAAGTGCTATCTTATTAGTGGTATGAGAAGATTGATTGGGATTCAAGGACATTTAATGTTTTAGGAAACATGAGTACCAGGGGAAGGAAAGGAGAAGAGAAAGGAGGGATGGGAAGGAAAAAGAGAAGGGAGGGAGAGGGAGGAAGAGGAGAAGAGAAAAATATATTAAGAACAGTCTTTTTCTAAGAAGTTGAGAGAGATACTAGCAATACTGTATAAGACAGGATGCTTGAAACATGAAATGTCTTTGGTAATAAAACCGTAAAGTATTTTTCTTATTGTTTGGAAGAAAAAAAGCAGGCAATGAGGAAGGTCCAGAGAAAAAGGTTTTCACAAGCAGTGAGTGAGAATATAGGTAAAATGGACAGCAAATGGAGAGGGGTAAGCTGCTATACAGCTGTCATAGCCATCGTGGATTCTGTTTCAGAGAAGAGAAATCACAAGTGATAGATAATCACTTCATTCGCTTCTTAGTTCTCTGGAAATAACCCTTGATGAAAGAGTATCTTTCAGAGGCTTCTTAGTGACTTTTCTCCTTAATGGATTGATGTCTTTATAGTACAGGTTGTAAAAACTGGCTTTGCTTGGTCTGCTGAATGCATAACCTTTTGGTTTCTTTTTTAATAACTGTTGGCAACTAGGTCTGCATGATAGCATTGAACACAAATGCCACTGATGGTGATGAATGGATGCAGGGATGTGGGATGCGTTGTACTGAAAGGGCAAAACGTTATGTCTACTTAACTGCGTCACCTCCCTTAGGAGAGACAAAGTTCAAAGAAATGTGAACACGGGTGATTCACACGACATGTTCTTTGTGGTTACCCAGAATTCATTTCTCTAATCACATGAACTTTTCTGCCTTCCTCACTCATCACCTGTGCAGTTGGGGTCAGAGCATGTTGGCAGAGCATTCAACCACTTGCACACTTCTATTTATTGCAGCATCTTCCCAAAGACAGAGCACTTAAAAACATTAAAGGGGTGGGAAAACATCCGCTTGAAATTGGGCTTTCAACATTTTTACAAAACATATGATAAGTAAATCATTTAGAAATTTCATCGTAAGTTTCATTCTTTCAAATTTAATGGCAATGTTGCTCATTATGTGCTAATATGAGTTTGGGGAAGCCTATAGTAATCTGATGTTTTTTAATTAACAATTTTGTGGGAAACGTCTTTTTGGCCAAAACTTACCTTTGAAAAGCCAGATTCTTAAAACAACTTTGTTGGAATGGTATTTCCATTAATATAATTTCCCATCAGATGTTCAACAAAGAGTCATCCAGTCACTTCCTCAAACTTCTGAAGTTTGAGGACATGGGGAACTCATGCATGAGGAGGCAAGCCCTGACCACTGTGGAAGACTTTGAACATTTAGATGTTTTCTTCTCAGTTTTGAGCTGAAATATTAACTCTTTCTTGACCTGAAATGACCTCTTCCTTGGGATCATTCTCGGAATATCTGAACACTCTTTTTACATGGCCTCTTTGACAAGCTTCTGTCCCATTTCATATGAAGTGATCACTGGACTGAATATTATTTTGGCTCGTATCCTAGACATCTTGAGTCTACTGGTGTTATTTGTAAACTCTGGCACTAGGCTTAGATGAAATATTCCAGCATAATCTATTGGTTACAGTACTCAGAATACAGTGAAACATTTACCTGTTTTTTGCTGAAATCATGTTATTCTTTGCCAGAAGTCTGAGATCGTGCTAACCCTTTAAGAGCTGCTATTCATGTTCAAATCCAGATGATAACCAACTAAAACCCTTGTCTTTTGCCATATAGACTATTATAAAATCTGTATTTTCCTACCTACTCTACTCACCCCTTTGTTTTAGCTAATCTAAGGAATCTAATCTAAGGCTTGACTATTATACCATGCCTAGGGCATCAAAACATAATGGTTAATGCATGCACTTTAGAGCCAGTCTACTTGGGTTCACACTTTACTCTAGTCTTGCTTCACTGTGTGGCTTTGGGCAAGTAGCTTGATGTCCCCATGTCCCAAATTCTTCATCTATGAAATAACAATTAAGTGAGCTAATATATGAAGAGCACAGGAAGAATGGCTATAGTAAGCACTAAACAAGCATTTGCAGCCATGACTTTATGTTCATCCATTTCTCCCAGCATCGTGTCATCTGTAGACTGATTTGTATTCATTAACCCAAGTGGTTGATAAAAATGCAGAGAGGCTGGCAGCAAGAACCCACCCTAGAATTCCCTCTCAGATTTCACTTTAAGTTTGAGTTCCAAGAGTAGAGTGGACATTTGCCTAGTTTTCTGCCTGGAATGTTGGAAGATACAGCCTCACACAGTAATGAGAAGGTCTAGAGAAAGAGTGTGTGTGGGGGAGAGAGAGAGAGAAGCATAGCAGATCTAGCCAATAGGGGGGCATAAGTGTCCATCCTCATCCTCCCAAGTTGTCCAAGACCTAAAGTGATATAAAGAGCATTTGAAAGTTACTGTAGGCCCTGAATAGAGTGTAGAGTTTTGATGAAAGCTCTCTAGAAAGAAAGCAAGGTAATGTGCCCAACCAGAGTGTTGCAGTCTAGAGAAGTGCATATCCAAAAGATGCGGATTGGTACTTCGTTTGTCTATTTGGATTAGGATTCGGCTGTGTCTGCAGATGGCAAAGGCAAAGGCAGAACACAAGCTGGGTCGGTTGCCTACAGAGTATTCGTTTGCCAATGGAGTCAGAGCACTTAATCACTCCTGTCAAGTACCAAACCAAAAGAGCTACCTCTGGAGCAAAAGGCCAGCAAGGGGTTGGTCAAGACCTAAAAGCAGACACTTCCCATGCCGGTGATGCCTTGAGGCAGTTGTATTATGTACCCTCCCAATTACCTTTCTTACATACTTGAGTTTGTCTGAACTATTGTGATTCCATAGTCTATACACTGCATAACTAAGGCCCCTCACACACACTCCCTAAGTTTCCCACCGCCTCCTCTTTTTGAATGCTAGCTCTCCGTAAGCATTCGCTATGATTGTTTTCTTTTTAATGTAGTATAAACTACTGGCCCTCACACTTTGAGGGTCACCACATCTATTGAGATAAAATTGATTAAAAGCAACAGAAAACCTTGTTCAAGCTCGTGCAGACAATAACATTTATTAGTTACAGGAGAGGAAGTTCAGATGTAGGTCAGGCTTCAGGACATTGTTGAACCATTGGCTCAAGAATGTCTTGAGGATCCCAGTTTTCTCCATCTCTCTATTCTTCTACCCACAGTGTCAGATTCATCCTGTCATGGTTGTAGGCTGGTTTCCAGGCTGGGCCGTGTGCTTCCTCAGACACGTGTGTTTAGAGGAAGGACCGCTTTTTCTCTCTCAAGAGTCAGAGAAAAAGCTGAGTCTTGAGTACATCAGGTTTGTTTTCAATTCTTTCTAATATCAAACCAGTTATTGCAAAGGGGCATGGGATTGTCCTTAGGTCAAGCACATCACTAGAGCCCCAAACTACACCGCTGCTGCGCAATGAGGGAGCCACAGAAGGAATGTTGGAGGCTTAACGTCCATGACCACTCTTGTACAATCTGAAGAGAGCAATGGAGTCTGTTCCCAGAAAACACAAATATACACCAAATTTTTCACATAATTTCAGAGTCGTCACAGGGCCTCCCAAAGCACACTGACAGCTCCTCTAGGAGTCCCTTGACCTCAGGGTTATGAATGTCTCATCTCAACACAGATCCAGGAGGTGCAGTCATTGTAACAGTCTGCCTTCTTTTTATCATTCCGGGGCCAGAAATTGCCACTGTTTTCCCTTTGACCTCCAGAGAAGCAAGGGGACTGTGTATACACCAGGATCGCCTTTGGTGTCAACCTGATATGGAATCAACTCCTCCAGGAGTGCCAGCTTCATTCTTTCTCCTTCCTTCATTTTACACTCTTCTTCCAAATCTCCACACATTCCTTGGACTCCCATCTAGTTTTCAGGTCACACTGATCCATCCTTTCTCTCTCTCTTAGCTTCTTTTTAAAAAAATTATCTCTTTAGGGCAGCCTGGGTGGCTCAGCAGTTTAGCACCACCTTCAGCCCATGGAGTGATCCTGGAGACCTGGGATCGAGTCCCACGTCAGGCTTCCTGCATGGAGCCTGCTTCTCCCTCTGCCTGTGTCTCTGCCTCTCTCTCTCTCTCTCTCTCTCTCTCTCTCTCTCTCTCCTTCTCCCTCTCTGTATCTCATGAATAAATAAATAAAATCTTTAAAAAAATCATCTCTTTAGTTCTTAGACTCTGCATCAGCTACCCCAGATTTTAATGTACGACTCTATCAAGCACTTATGGTGGAGTAGACATGCTAGTCATTTTATCTACATTAAATTGTAAAATCTTCACAATAATTTCATAGGGAAAGTTGTATTTGCTTTGCTCTAAGATGAGGAAGTCCCTGCACAGAAAGTTTAGTCGGCAAGGGACACAGCTGGATTTGAACCCAGATTTCATTTGACTATAGGTCATATGCTCTTTCTGCAGCCCCATCACATCCCTAGACTTTTTATGCTCCCCTTCTGCCTTTCTCGATCTCAGTTCTGGACGTGACAAAAAAGCCACTAACTCCCCAAAGAAGTTCTGATTAAAGACCTCTTAGCAGTTTAAATATTTCAGATCTCACATTTATATGAAGTCATGAAAATACTGACTCTTGAAATCCAGAGCTCACCCTTCAATTCACAGGTGCTATAGGAGAGGAGGAACTTCATCCTGATTTCTTATTTGGTGCTCTCAAAAAAGGGAGGTTTTTTTTCCACCAATCACAAAATTTAAATTTTTTTCTACTGCTTTCTGAAATGTCTTAATTTCACCCAGTAATCTGAAATAGTTGGCTTATAGTTTTGAAGCAAAAGACACAATCATTCTCTACCCTTTCTTTTTTATTATTCATAATGCACAGTGAAATTCTTCTCTAGTTTTTCTAATCTTACTCGTGGAGACCGGTCATCATCTACACATTCCAGTCAGAGGAGGCAGTTCACAGGCAGAAACAATCTTTCTATAATGCTGTTATTACAATGAGAGACAGAGCTCTTCTTTCAAAGCCATTTACTTAGAGTAACCGTAATCAATGTGGTTCCATGAGGCTGATAACAAAATCAAATATCTTCTTCTCCTTGAGGGAGAAAAAAATATCCTACCGTTTATGATGTGTATATAACTAACATCTACAAAACTGAATGGAACACACCTCTCTGTAGGGATGAAACAAAAAACTGAAGTTTGGGTATCTGCAATATTGGGACTGGACTCTGATAGTATGACAAAATAAGTAAAAGAAAAAGGGACTTTGTCTATAGATAGAGAAAAGGCTGGGGTAGGGTGATACGGCACAGCTCCTATCCCAACAGATGCCAGCCTTAGGCCTGGGACAGAGTAGAGGCCTCCAGCCACACCAAGGGTTAGCAGTTTGGATGCCAAAGGGTAGGGAGGTCTGGAGAGTCCTGGAGGCAGTGACATGAAGCGAGGGTGTATTTGGGGACAGTAGGACAGTAGCTACTTGTTTACTGCATGTAAATATTCCAAACATAGCTTCTCCCTTACAGATGTGAGCTTGTTCCTTATCAGTTTAGAGAAGGAGAAGGAAAGGTGATCACACACCCCCAGGGTGCCCAGCACAGTCCAGTTTATACCTGTTATTCTAGTCTCATTTTCAATATCATCCTTGAGCTAGGATGATATATAATATACCTCAAAGTGTCCCTGATTGGACAATATATGATATAGCCTCTCGAATAAAAAGACACAAACTGCAATTCTCTCTCTCTCTCTCTCTCTCTCTCTCTCTTTTTTAAAGATTTTATTTATTTATTCATAAGAGACACAGAGACAGAGGGGCAGAGACACAGGCAGAGGGAGAAGCAGGCTCCCTGCAAGGAGCCCAATGTGGGACTCGTTCCCGGGACCCCAGGATCACGCCCTGAGCTAAAGGCAGACACTCAATCACTGAGCCACCCAGGCATTCCTGCAATTCTCTTTAAGGCAAAGTCATAACCAGGGAAAGACCTTGACATCTGGAAGGAGAAAAAAAAAAAAAAAAAGGGTAAGTAAGGTAGAAACATCACCACTAATTACCTGACAAAGACAAAGGTTATTATATTCGGTGTTCTATATCCTTTTCTAGGGCTCCAGGTTGTATATTTATTTATTGTGTTCAGTATTTTGCTTCTTAGTTCTTAAGGAATGAAGCAATTGTGGAATCCTTTTTAATATCATCTTACAGATAAAAAAAATTCACAGCATGTTTGTAACTTTTTTAACAGCACATGTATTTAAATCATTGCTATAGTAGTTAAAGTTAAGTTCATTATTTAGGCATAATATAAAAACTTGTAGTTCATGACAGATTGCACTTATTAAAAATATTTCATTGTAATATGTAGAATCACGACTTGGAAAGACTTGGGAAGACAGTTTGATCCAGTGCTTTCAGACAAGGCTATTTTGTTGTTCAATTACATATGATGATAATAATTATTTTACATATAAAAAAATATAAAGCAGGTCCACACTGAACCTGTGTGGGTACATGAATGCAAGTTTTCAGGGTCATGTGGGGAGTCAAGGACACAGCCAAAGACAGTGCAGGATAACACAGCTGCCAGTCATTCCCATTGCCAATGCTCCAGGAAAAGTGAGAGCTGGAGGAAAGGCCAAAAACACGGGGAAACTTGGTAAGGAAACCCTTGCAGCCACAATGAAACAAAACAAAAGACAACTCAAAGAATGGCCTGGGCTGCCCTGTATCAAAGAGAGCCAATGCACAGACTATGATGTGAATGCCACGCTCCAGAATTGACCAGTTCACAGCCTATATGTGGCACTCTCAAAAGGAGCCTTATTCCTGTTCTCTGTGTCCATACATTGACCTCATTTTGGATATATACACTCTTTATGAATTAAATTTCTTTGCTGAAACCCTTAAAATCTCTTCAATTGTTCAGATGATTTGTTCAGGTTATATGCAAAAAAAATTCCATGGTATTAATTATTTGGCAACCTTGAAGAAGGGTAATCTCTTCATCGTGCCATCAAGAAAGAATGTATGTCATTGACTGCATTTCCAAAATAAGGGAGATAAAGTGATGGTTAAAAATTCATTAGGGATTCTCCTGCACTCCCCAACAATTTGCAAAGTGCACGCTCTTATCTGTTCACAGGATGTACCACTTCCTTTGTATAATTTCCTTTTGCTTGACAAAGAGTGCAATTAAAGAGCATCACACATTATACAGTGGGCAAGGATAGTCAAGGAGATTGCATTTATTATAATCCTGATATCATTAAAATAGGCATCTTTCAAGTCATCATGGAAAATAAAGATGTACGAGTATATTCCAAGCTCTCTCACAGACAGCGAGTACAAATAAGGAATTCATTTACATTAATACCCTCAAATTGTAATATCTTCAAGTCCCTACTTGCATTGCTCAGACTAAATGCAGAAATAATTTTTTTTCCTGGCAAGAGTATTGAAGGTAGCTAAATTAAAATGTAAATGAGGGACCTCAATGATCTAAAATGATATTTTGACAGTTGTCAGGAGCTGAAAAAAATTAGCATAGTTTATACAGTAGCTAATACCTCTTTAGATCACACCCACCTTCATGACTTTGTACCATTTTCTTCTTTGATAGTGTCCTAACCTTTCAACCTAATGAGATCCTACCCATTCATAAAGTCCTTCTCTATGAAGTTTTCCAGATCCCTTCAGCAAAATGCAATGTCTCTCTCCATTACATCTACATCTATTTCATGGTATGCGGTGGACTCCAATTTGCATCATAAATATTTGTGCTTATCCAGTCATCTCTAATAGGCTCTAATAGAAGCTTCTATTAGAGCCTATTAGAGAGCCATTCCTAACTCGTATTTATATCTTGCTATAGTATTAGGACAATATCTTAGACATGCTAGAAATGACTTAATATTTAATCAGATTAGGAATTAGAGAATAGCAGGCTCATATAACTCTGTATTCAGCATTCATGAAAGGGACTGTTATACCAATTAAAACAAAGTCTTTTTCAGTACAAATGCCTCTTAAAAACATTCAGTGTGGACCTGCTTTATATTTTCTTTCAGCAGCATTATCTCCCTGCTGCCATACACGTGTATCAGTTAGAATCGCACTTTGCTGTAAATATCAGAAACCTGAATATATAAAGTTAAATAAATAGAAGTTATTTTTTATTTTTGTCCTGTAAAGTGGGACGTAGGACAGAAGCTAGTGGTAAAACCTGGAAATAGAAGGGTGACACCTAGAATCTAAACAATAAGAGAATTTTTGAGTCCAAAAGAGTCAGTCCTTTCATCTGTACGTTATTCATTCATCAAACCTTTATCATAAACCTACTGTAGTGCTATGTATTGTCAAGCAGCAAATAATTCAGTATAAGCACATGTATAAGATGATTCACAGTTAAGGTAAGCTTAGATCTTAAGGAGTGGTTTACAGATTCCTTCATGACAAGATTAAAAAAAAAAAAATCCAGCTCCTGGAAGAGATTCTCTAAAATCTTAAGCATATACTAAGAGAATCCAAAAGTGTAAAGAGATATTTATGATTTCCAGCTAACTCTTCATAGTTTATTGTATGCCATTTGCTCACACCATAGAGAAGTGTGGGTGCGCTTCATGCAATTGTACACAGCAAACTGCACAAAACACGGAGGAGGAAGCAAGGAGGGGCAAGTAGAGATAGATACCAGCATGACTTTTGACATAGCAATTGTCTCTTCTGGGGTTATGATATTAAAGGGTTATTCTAAGATCAACTGGTGATTGAAAAGAAATGCTATCGGGACCCCTTTAATTTTGTCGCAAAATTCCTGTAGGTTTCTTTAGCAAATTTCACAGTTTCATGTTGCCAAACTGGCTCAGTAGAAATTAGCTTGCCACTTCCCAGGTTAGCTTGGCACCATGTCAATGCATGCTCTTGCCCACTTAGTAAGTAGCTGTTGAAATGCAAAGAGGGCCATGAGATGTCAGGAATATCAGATGAGGGTAACCACTGACCAAACCTGCCATACGTAGTGCCTCCCACAGCAGGCCCAAGACAAAATTTAAGCAGCATAGATAGTAATGATATGGCAGAATGTTCCAGAACCTTAGTGAAGTTTCAGAACATTCCACTTAATGTTTAGATGACACTGTGGCCTGGTCTTTTGGTCTGTGAAAGAACACTAGAGATCAGTATGAAGACGTGTACTTATGCAGCACCCCCCACCCCCATCCCACTCTACTCACCCACTCAACACCATTTTCAGCTCTGGTTTTTAAATTCTGGTCCTCTGCCTGGTGTTCCCTGGATCTATAAAACTCTAGCCTTTGTCCTTATCGATACATACCTTCTTAATTCTTCTAATGTTTTGACATCATTTTCAGAGTAGGAGGAAAGAATAAATGTTCATGGTCAATTCATTTTTTTTTAAGATTTTATTTATTTATTCATGAGAGACACAGAGAGAGAGACACAGGCAGAGGGAGAAGCAGGCTCCCTGCAGGGAGCCGGATGTGGAACTCGATCCCAGACTCCAGGATCATGCCCTGAGCCGAGCCACCCAGGGGTCCCTAATTCACCATTTTTAACTGGAAATTAATCTCCCAGATTCTCCAAGCCTTTGTGGGACTACATTATGCAAAGATGAGCTATGCCAGTACATTCTCTGAATGTCAAATTCAACCAAACAACTCCAGAATCTAAGCTTGTGCACCTCTCAAAATATTAAAGGTTTGAATTTTTTTTACCAAGTTTCAGAAAACTCAGGAGATAAAATGGACACTTACTAACAGTTTCCAAAATAGGCATTTGTATCAAATAACAATTTTGTGACCAAAAAAATAGCGTGCTTTTATTAGGCGTTTTGTTGCCTGCCGGTAGAAGGCTTTGGAAAGAATTTAGGTCACTGAATGATATAAGCAAAATTCCCAGAATAACTATGGAGGCAGTGTGGTCAAGTGGAAAGCACACGAGCACTCACATTAGACAGGCCTGGAGTCTCAACCCAGCTGAGTCCCAGCCTAATCACTGAATCAGTGTGCCCATGTGTTAATAATCATACTTCACGGAAATGCCACAAGACATCAATAATATCATCTGTGTAAGATGCCAAGCAGAGGTAGGGGCTCACTAAACCTGAATCCCCTGCCCTTTGTCTTCTGGCCACAGTCCCTGAGCACGGGAGGTGGCCAGCATTAGAGTGCAGGACTCTTCAGTTGCTACAGAAGAGTACCTCATCCTGGTCACAAACGGCCTTCCGAGGATCCTGGTGACAGGAAATTGTGTACAACTAATTCCTACCATGAGAAATTGTACCCACTGTGACAGGTGACCTGCTTGCTCAGGACAGAGGGGCCCATTAAGCAAGCACCACATTTGACCTGTTGCTGCGATTTAGACACTGTCTGCATCTGGGCTTGCTGCCCATCGCTCCTTGTGGCTGTGAATCAACATTGTGACAGAGAGGGCACTGGGTCAACCGCATTCCACTAATGGTTCAGAGTGTTTCATTTAGAGTCTTGCAGCAGAGGAGAAGGAATATGGAAGATATACAGCTTAGGACGGGCACAAGTTTGGCAGAAATAGACACAGAGGATTTTTAAATGTAAAGCTGAAAAAGCCAAAGACCCTAATGAACTCACACAGCCTCGCTGTCAGAACTAAATGTCCTAACCCAGTGGTTCTCAACATTTTTCCTACCATTATTGAAAGGAAACCACAGATTTCCAAGAAGTCGGAGAGCCCCGTCAGGTGATTCTGTTGGTGTTCACCATCCTAGCAGAGTAGCTCCTTTTATCCCATAGTCCATAAAATCGCGTCATAATTTTTATGCATCTTGTTTTTAAATCAATTTGGAAACCCGGTAGGGAAAAATTAACATTCTTTGAGTAGGGTGTAGAATTCAGAGCTTCTTTGCATTTTTTTTAAAGAATGTTTTACATTCTCCAATTCAGATTCTCTTCTCCTAAATAAGTCTTCGTATTGTCTTCTCTTCCACAGTTTTCTTATCATTTATTAGCTACATCAAGTTCACCAGAGCAACTTTTAAAGAAAAATATTTAGAGACTATTCATTTTACTTTTCATGAGTGTTAGCTACCTCTTGTACTCATTTAGTTTGGGAAAATAAAGGTGAGGGTTATTTCACATGATGGAATAGAGTAACATACACACTTATGAAAATGGTTCCAGGGCCAGGAAGAAATGAGTAAAGAAAATAAATTCTCTAGATGCCAAATATATAGACATAAATGTTGGGAAGTAACTTTCAGAAGAGAATATGTGATTACAGATGGGATTCGAGTGTAATATTTTAACCTATCTTCAAACATGGCTCATTTGTTTCATCTTGTTTTCCATTAGGGCACAGATGGTGTTTAAAAATTCATTCTGGGCCGTGTCTAACTATAATTTCTTTAAATGGATGGCTGCCATAATAAGTATGCATGAATGACTGAGTTTGGAGAGAATCTCAGTTTAATTGTACGCACTGTTGCCGTTATTATTAAAATAAAACCCTGGGTGCTGATTCAGCATGGCTTTCTGGTGGGGACATTATTTTGTAGGTGATTTGGTTAATCCCATGCATATGTGGCTTTCTAAGGGCATCTACGGTGAGTGGATTTATTTCAGTTGTGATAATGAAGTAGTTTTTCAATATTAGTTATTTATCAATATGAGAATAATAGCAAATAAGAGAAAGACTAAAGTGAATTCTGAGTTACCTTATGTCTGGTCATTGGTTTTTGGGGAATAAAACCACTTTTATTGTTTCAAATCAAACAGCTAAACAAATAGTTAAATTATCTCATTAAATGGAGCTGTTACTATCTGAGGGTCTTCCAAATGAGTGCTAAGGAAATAGGAAATTTGGGGAATAAAACCACTTTTACTGTTTCAAATCAAACAGCTAAACAAATAGTTAAATTGTCTCGTTAAATGGAGCTGTTACTATCTGAGGGTCTTCCAAATGAGTGCTAAGTAAATAGGAAATCCATGAATTTTGTTACTACATGACTGTTTGTGATTCAATAATTTATGTCTTTTACCAAGGCCTGCTCTCATCGTCTCTTATAGTCAAGTGAGTAGCATCAAATATACTGATTACATGCACCAGAAATGAAAGCACCTCCTTCAGATTTACAGGTGGGAACCAAGCATTGATTTAAAGGGATAACTGGTAAATAAGGCCAGATAGGTGGTGAGAAAATAGTCTTCTTTATTCAAAATTCTATGAGCACTAGGCCTCTACAGTCCTTCAAGATTCTTTTTTTTTTAATTAGCTAGGTCAGGGAAAGTATATTCTCTTTTATTTCCCTCCCAGGAGTTACCTTGGTCTGCAACGAATCCTTTAAAAAATCTATGACATTTTTACTCATGCACTGTTAACTATGAACAAATGGTTGTACCTTCCAGTCAAATGTAAAGTATTACTTATATTGGCATTAAAACCTGATTATCAATGCAGAAGCTCCTGGAAGGTAAGGTTAATCTGAACAACATATTATTATTTCCTTTTAGTCCACAATCTGCCATTTTAAAATCATGGTTAATAGAAATTCCCAAATAGGGACACCTGGGTGGCTCAGCAGTTAAGCCTGTCTGCCTTCAGCCCAGGGCATGATGCTGGAGTCCTGGGATCGAGTCCCACATCGGGCTTCCTGCCTAGAGCCTGCTTCTCCCTCTTCCTCTATCTCTCTGCCTCTCTCTGTGTGTCTCATGAATAAATAAAGTCTTAAAAAAAAAAAAAAAAAGAAATTCCCAAGTAAAAAGATCTGTTTAAATAAAAATGTAGAATATATTATGCATCCCATTTATATCTTACTGTGTTAAAAAGCAGGCCAACAGCTAGTCTATGAATGTGATATAAAGAAGATGCTATCCTTCTTTGTTTCAAAAATCTTAGGTATTCCTTTTTAAAACTGCATTTCCAAAGCCTTGCTCGTATTTAAAACATTCGTTCCTATTTTATCAACTTATTAAATTTAAAGCATCTAAATTAAAATTTAATTAAAGGATTCAAAGGAAGAGTTGCCTACATAAAGAAAAAAATCCCAGTTTCTATTTCTATTCTCTTGGTTCTTAGAAAATAAAAAGGAGAATTATTGTACTATTATTTGCTTGTCCTACTGTAATAAGTGTCAGCTGTCTGGATGATTTCAAATCCTCTAGCTTGCTACAGTCACCTCATCCTTTTATATTTAAAAAAAAAAAATTGTTCAAGGTGGGGGGTTGGGTGAAATAGGTGATGGGGATTAAAGAGGCACTAGCTGTGATGGGCACCAGGTGATGTATGCAAGCATTGAATCACTTAATCCTGCACCTGAAACCAATATTGCATTGCATGTTAACTAACTGGAATTTAAATAAAAACTTAAAAGCAAACAGCAAAACCACAAAATTGTTCAAATATCCCGACTTACCTAGGGATGAAAGCCTTTTGCCAAAAGGATGGCAGGCAGCGCAGGGGTTTAAGCTTCTCAAAACCCACTGGTTCTAGGAATCTCCTGCTACTTCTGATCTTTTTCTCTCTGCTTTCATTTCACTTCCCGAGGGCACTGCCCTTTTCCATGAAGAATCAATGAGATGGACATCAACCTGACCGTTCTCCCTTTACTCGTAAGACCCTCCTTCCCAGAGTTTCATCCAGTCAAGGCTTAAACTGTGGTAAATTGGAGGGAGAGTTTGGGGAAAAGCCTAGGTAAGGGGTGGGGTGGGGTGTTACAATATAGCACATACAGCAAACAACTAAAGCATTTTTTTAAAATTAGATATCTCTATCTTTCAAAGCATCTTTGCACTCTAACCACTGGGAAATTTTCACTGTTTTTTCACTTCTCCTGAGCTCCAGCTTCCAGCCACGTCATGGCCTGCTTTAGGTCCTCTGATCTCCCTCATCTCCTCCCTGACGAGGTTACCCTCCCCACTCCAAGGTCCTATTTGCTTCTTTCACTGAACAGCCCTGGGGCTCTTCATCTAGCCCCAGTTCACGAAGGCATTGCTGGGCCAGGGTTAGGGGCCATGAGGGTTATTTTCCAAACTAAGTGCACCCTTGCTCTCCGGGTCAGCACAGACAATGTTCTCCTAGAGGAGAATTGTGTAGTCATCAGCTGCTGTTTCCTCTCCCTCCTACATTAGGTAGCTGTTGTGGAATCCAGGACCTAGAATTTGGCGGTGAGATGAAAGCAAGCGGTGGAAAATGAGAATTTGGAAAACTTGTCAAACTTTGAACCCATCATAAGGTCCATAAATAAGGCAATAGAGGCCTAGAGGGGTTAGGAGCCTTGCTGGAGGCCATAGAGTGCTTTTAAATGGAAGTTGGATACAAGAGTCTGGTCCAGAGCGGTTTCCATGATCTCATGAAACAACTCAATTTTTCAGAAGCCAAACAGCATTTCAGCTCTGTGTATTTAATTTTCAACTGTGTTGCCAGCAAAGGTCCCACAGGAAAGAATCCAGGCGTATAGCAGGGGAGGCACGCAGTTACTGCACACCTAAATCTTATTATCTTAGATACTCTGGTATGTTCCCTCTTCATTTTTTTACTTCTCTGTTACCATTCATGAAAAATTATTTCATTTCTAGGTATGAGGTTGATGTTATAGAGGGCAGTTTTCACATGATTTTACTAAACTCTTTGGCAGCCTCCCTCAGAGATAAAATACCAGCCTGAAGCCTTCTTGTTCTGATCCACAAGACAGTGAGTTTTTATGTTACTAGAAAAACCAAAGGGTGTTGGTGGGGGTGAGGAGTAGAAAGAGAAAGAGGGAGATGGCTGTAGTGGAGAAAAAAGGCAAATGGCATATGATCAAGGTCTGGCGTGTTGCTGAAATATGCCAAGAAAAAAGTATTTAACCATTATCCACTAGCAGAAATTAAATATCTCCTAAAACAAATTAAAAATTAAGTTTCTAACACTTTGGTCTTAAATTTGCTGTGCTACCTAAATAGTTTATAAATGCTAAGAAAATATGAATAATAAACCTGAGAGTTAGATTTGAATGAAAGGAGTAACTGAAAGAAGCTACAAGATGAAGAAAAAAAATGTATCCAAACCACTTCTGTTGACAAAAAGGAAGAATGTCTCCTCAGCAGAATTCAGACTTTTAGCAACAATCTTGGTTGCAAACATTTGTCCAAACAGTCAACAGGACAAAGAAAACGCTCCTGTGAGAACAATAACCAGATCTGAGGGCTCTGGTCTTTGAAGTTTCAAATATTTCCCCAGAACTGCCACATTCTTCTCCCTCTCCTATCCCATTGGAAGATCACAAAAGTAAATTCTCGTTTGTTCCCTCTTTCTGGTGTCCTGCCAAAAATACACACTCACTGATAAAGCCCACCAGTGATTCATTACATACCACCATCCCAAGGTTTCCAGTATAAATGCCATATTAAATGAATCTCTTCTGCTTTATTAATGCCTAACAGACATTTAATAGCAATGATGGTGCCAATGATTCTTACTGTATCACACCATCAAAACACAGATGTTTCTGTACGAACAGAAGCAAAGGCACCAGCCCCTGGGTTCTTTCCCTCCATTCTCATTTCCTTAGCACTGGCAGAGCTGGGATTCATTTGGAAGCAGAAATAACAGGCTATAACCGTTCTTTCCATATTTTCATTTACTCTATAGAGCAATTGCATTTTCTGTATTCCTACCCTCACTATTGATTAAGGGAAGGAAGGAAGGAAGGAAAGAAAAGGAGGGAGGAAGGAAGGAAGGAAGGAAGGAAGGAAGAAAAAAGGGAAAGACGAGAGAGAAGCCAAAAAGGAGAACAAGTTCTGGTGAATTAAAATTTCAGTTAAGACCCCATCTGTTTGTTTTTTTAATTCCTTAACATGGAGCAAACAAACATAAATATATTCAAACAATACGTGTTTTAACTTCCTGGTGTTTCATATATAATGCCATATGTTCTTTTCCTGAAGCTCTAGTCTTCCCCAGAGCCTTCATCCAACACATCAGTTCATTTACCGATGAATGGAGATGACCATGGCTGCCACAAGTCCTAGCACATGTCAGTAAATGGGTGTGCAATGAAGACCCTGTTCAGTTTGTGTTTTCTCTGTTTGGCTTGTCCCCAAGGGAAGCTCTAAAACTGTTTGAAACTTGGTAGGAAAGAGCTGGAACCTGGGCTTGCCTTGTGGAAGCACTCCAGCTTCTGGGAACCTCTGTTATCACGATGGCCTCCTCCATTCCTATCCACTTTGGGTCCTGATTAGAATCCCCAGATCCTACCTAGCTCAGCCATCTGAGACATGTGGGTAAAATGATCCTGGACAAGTAGGGTTCCTATGGCCTCAGCAGATGTTAACCCCCAAACATACCCAAGTCCCAGAGGTAAGGAAGATGACCACGTTGACTAAAGCAGCATGCAAGGGGTGAGAAAGGTACTGTAAACTCTAATTCCACTCTCTCCAGGCATTGTCCTAGAAGTGAATGCCTGTTATATGACATTGGTGTGTGGTCCCACGAGGAGATTTTGTCATCACAGAGCAATCTTGCCATTGCTTTTGCAACTCAGTAGAGTGACAATGCTCAGAAGTGAAGAGACAATCAGGACAGAAATAGCACAACCATCTCCCACACCCGTGTTATACCTATAATTCCCCTATATGTATATAGCACTAGGGCCTCCAGAAGTATTCTCTAGCCAGAGTTCCATATGCTACAGTGCCAAAGCAAAACCCAGGAAGCCGAAGCACAGAAATATGGAAATTGTCGTAGAGTATCAGTCACCAAGAACTTTTTATTTCACCTCTTTAAATATAATCCCAATTTGTCCCTTCCTCCTTCATCCCTTTCCTGCCACCGACCTCATTCAGAACCTCTTCACTATTCTATTCTCCACTTTCAATAACCCTTTAAAATACCAGTCAGTAAAAACAGGGATGAAAAACATGTAAGTACTCTTACCTCTTACTTTAGTTGTGTAGAGTTGGCATCTTTCCATGCTGTGTTGGCAAAGAGGAGTTGAGGGGACGATAGCCCAGGTTTTGCCCGTTTCAACAAGGCTTCTGGAACGCTGAGAGTTCACAGGTGAATCCTCTGCCTCTGATGCAGTTCCAACAGAATGCCAGCCTGAGATTCACAATACCTTGCTCTGCCCCCACTTCTGTGGCAAGGTCATCCATCATTCAGTGCCCTTGGAAAGAGACTGTCCAACAAACAAGATGGGTTGTCTCAGCGAGACTATTGCTGCAAGTCTTAGTATGTGACTGACTGCTTGGCCACATTAGCACATCCTGTTTCATGTGTCCAATACTGAGCCCATGATCTTATCTTCTCCTTCCACATCCAACCAGTTCCCCTTATCAATATTCCTTTGCTGTGTGAAAGGCAATGCTTTCTACCTAGAAACCTGAGCATCTTCCTTGACTCTTCCTTACTCCCCACATCTATCGGTCTCTACGTTCATGAATATCCTTCATGTCAGTGTCCCTTATCCAAGCCCACTGCCACTGCAGTTCAGATTCCCTGTCACCGCCTTTGATTATACAAATCACTGGACTAGTCAGATGAGCTCTTCCTGGCTTCTCGTCTGGCTCTCACTCCATTCTATTCCTGCCTGGTTGAGCTTTTTAAAATAAAAACTTGGGATCCCTGGGTGGTGCAGCGGTTTGACTCCTGCCTTTGGCCCAGGGCACAATCCTGGAGACCTGGGATCGAATCCCACGTTGGGCTCCCTGCATGGAGCCTGCTTCTCCCTCTGCCTGTGTCTCTGCCTCTCTCTCTCTCTCTCTCTCTCTGTGTGTGTGACTATCATGAATGAATAAATAAATAAAATCTTTAAAAAAAAATAAAATAAAATAAAAACTTGAAAATGTCACTCTTTCTTAGAACCCTTTTGCTCTTTCACAGCGTTCGCAAAATAAAATTCCAACTCCTTGGCCTGTCTTAGATCTTGCCCCTACTAACTTTTCCAGACTAGTTTTCAGTTCCTCCTGTCAAATCAGCAGTAGTTGACCCCATTCCACTCCCTCACGATAGACTGCGGTGCCTGCCTGGAGCTTCAGAACACCTTCCTCACTTTGTCTTTTTATTTAAGGCTCAGCTGGAGTTTCATAGTCACCATAAAGGGTTTCTTGACCTCCTTCTACTGTGGTATCGTGGCACGAGTCTAACTTCCAAACTGATGCTGACAGCAATGATTTTGTTCACTTCCTCCACAAAATGTAGGCTCCTCCTACTGAAATTTATATCCAGTGCCTACATGAGTCCCATACCACAGTAGGGTCCAACAGACATTCCAAAATTGCTTATTGGATAAACTTGGTAGAAGAGTTGAATGCATGAGGGCTTTATAGTGGAGTTGAACAGAATGACCTCCAGAGTCCTTTCCAATTCTTAGCTTTTCATTTGAAGGTACTAGTCCCTTCCATGGTTTTGAGTATCACATCCGTTTATTACTCTCACCCATGACTTCAAGGTACTCCTCAACCTAAACTTTGGACCAAAATGTCCACCTGTTTCAAATACTAGCAGCTGAGTGAGCCTCTCAAATTCAGTACGTCCGAAATTACTTCACTTGCCTGCACAACCCAATCCACCTTTCCAGTTTTCTGTATTTGTGGATGACACCATCCTCTTCTTAGGGGCCCATGTTAAAAACATTTTGGATGGCACCTTTCTCCTAAAACCAATCGCTGGGGCAGCCCCGGTGGGCCAACGGTTTAGCGCCGCCTGCAGCCCAGGGCCTGATCCTGGGGTCCCGGGATCGAGTCCCACATCGGGCTCCCTGGGTGAGGCCTGCTTCTCCCTCTGCCTGTGTCTCTGCCTCTCTCTCTAATAAATACATAAAATCTTAAAAAAATAAAATAAAACCAATCGCTGCCTCGTCCTGAGGATTTCCCTCCCCCACCAAACCAGTTGTCCTTGTCCTTGCATTTACCCACAGTTTCCATCTCTCACGAGCATTTGTTGCATCCTGACTTTCACGATGTATTTCCCTCTCTACCAACACTAGATCCTGGAGGATTTCTGTATTAGGGCTGTTAATCCCACAAGTGTCAGCATAGGGCTTGCAAGCGCATAGCAGGTGCTCAACACCTCTTGGAAGAATGGCTGAACGAATGCTGGGATGTTAGGTTTAAACTGCTGTGGGGGCATGGATCGTGCTATATGTGGTTTTGTTTTTTTTGTCCTGCTCCCAGTAGAGTAAAATAGTGGAAGGCATAGGAAAAAAGAAATACATATTTTTTTGAATTGAACCCTGTATTTTTTTAAAAATTTAACTCGGAGTTGCTGCAGCAATCGGCTGTAGTTTTCATTTAAAAACAAACAAAAAAAAACAAACGCCACACACGCTCTGCTTTTTTTTTTTTTTTTTTTTTTTTTCCTGTAAAAGGTTTCTCAGGCGCAGGCCCCAGCGACGAGCCTCCAGGAGCCTGGGCGCCCACCCCTCGCGGTGGCCTGATGCGCGGCGGGGAGGAGCGAGGCGGGCGGGGCAGCCCGGAAGGCCCGGCGAGGGCGGGCGGCCGCGGCGGCCGGAGCGGCTCGGGCTGCGGGCCCAACAATGAGCGGCGCGCGCGCCGGGCCGGGGGGGGCGGGCGGGGCGGGGCGGGGCCGGGGGCGGGGCCCGGGCGGGGGCGGGGCGACGCCTCCGTGGGCTGCAGGCGATTGGAGCCGAGCGACGGGGGGCGGCCCAGCCCCGGGAGAGGGCCGGGGAGCTAACGGGCCGCCCGCGGACGGAGCGCGCCGATTGGAGGGCGCGGAGGGAGACGCGCCGGAGCCGGCCGCCGATTGGCCGCGGCGGGCCGGGGGCGTGGCCAGTGCGCGCCGGAGGGAGCGCGAGGGAGCGGGCGGCCGGCCTGCCAGCCAGCCCCTCGGAGCCCGGGCGTGTGCCGCGAGCCGGGCCGGCGGAGGACCGCGGGGCGGGAGGCGCGAGCCCGGCTCCCGCGCAGCCGCCCGCCGCGGCTCCAGCGCCCCGCTCCCTTCGCTCTCCCGCCGCGCCCCGCTCTGGGGTCTCGGGGAGGGGGAGCGAGGGCAGGACCTGAGCGGGCGGCGAGAGCGGCGAGAGCGGCGAGAGCGGCGCGCGGGGCGGACGGGGTCCCGGCGCGGGGCTCAGCGCGGCCGCCGCTCGCTCTCCCGCCGCCGCCGCCGCCGCCGCCGCCGCCTCGCCCCGGGCGCCCGCACTATGCAGGCGGACCGCCGGCCGCCGCGATGGGGAGCGGGGCGCCGCTGAGAGCCGGGCTCAGCCCTCCCGCTCCGCGACTGCGGGCCGCGGCCGCCGCCGCCCCCGCCCCCGCCCGGGCCGCGCTCCCCCTCTCCCGCCCTCTCCCTCCCCGCGGCGGCGGCTGCTCCTCCTCCCCTCCTCCTCCTCCTCCTCCTCCTCCTCCTCCTCCCTCTCCTCCTCCTCCTCCCCCCCTCCTCCTCCTCCCCCATGCCTCTGTCCCTCCTGCTGCTCCTTATCCTGGTCCTGCTCCTCGAGGACGCCGGAGCCCAGCAAGGTGAGCGGGGCCCGGGAGGGTGCGGGGCCCCGGGACGTGAGCCGGAGGTGCAGATGCACGGGGGGGGGGGGGGGGTGCCTGGGACCCGGTGGGACCTCGCGGGACCGGGCGGCACCCGGCCGGACCCTCCCCTCGCGGGCTTCAGCTGCAAAGGTGGGCTCTGCCTGTGCCCCCCCCCCCCCCCACACACCTGGCGCGCCTTTACTTTTTGACAAAGCCTCTGGCTTTCCTGAAAAGAGAGAAGCGAGACCCGGCTAGGAAGGCCTCCCTCTTGGTAGTGGATTCTTCTCGGGGGAACCTTTGGGAGGAAAAAGAGAAGTTTTGGAGGCGTGATTCCCGAAAGTTAGGCTAAGATGATGGAGAGCCCAGGAGGGCAAGATAATTAAAGAGCGTCTTAAACTAATTGAAGGCAACTGGCGACACTTCTCTTTCGTGGAAATGCTCAGGTTCACACGCGAATGGCCCTGACTGTGGGTAGCTTTGAGCCTTGGGCTCGGGCCTTGCGGTTCAAGGCCCCTTCTGTGACCCCTGGTGGGCTGGGCGGCCTGGGTGCCCCGCCTACGAGCTGTGCTCCCAGATGGAGCACTCCGAGTTACAAGGGTAAGGAGCCCTTTCAGAAAGTGACAAAACTTTCTTTCCCCTACAGACCTTGAAATACCTATTTCAGAATCGAGCAAAACTTATTGAATAATGATCATAATGGAAAGAGAATGCAGGGCCCATTCCTACCCCCCCCCCCCACACCCTTTAGTACTATTTTCAGGCAGCGAACCGCAATGTTTTAATCAGTTTGGCATCAGTTATTGAACACATTTTTCCATTGCATTTCCGTTTTTACTGCAGTGAGAAGGATATGGCTTGGTTTGTTACTTATTGCTGGGAAGATTTTTAAGTTGATCTCCATGTTTAAGTCCAGCTTAAATGTTGCTCTCGAATGGTTTTCAGTAAAGTGTGGAATCATGGCCATAAGCCTGTCATTATGAAGATGCTGAAACTTTGACAGGCATGTGGAAGTATAATCTAACAATAAAGAGAAATATATTTTGCAAACTGACTTCTTTTTGTTCTAGGCACATTCCTACATGTCTAACTTAAAATGTAGAGGCTTAGCGTTCAGGTTTTTAGTTAGATCGTCTTCTTAAATAAATTCTTAAACAGCAGCATTTACTAAATTAAAATGTTGAATCCTTACCCCCAACTGAAGTTTTCGAGTGTATGCTTATATTTTCCTTCTAGTAGGAGGAGGAAAAAAAAAAAAAAAACCAGGAAGGCTTATATACGACCAGCGCTAATTGGGACTTAACTTTGTGGCAGGCGGGCACAATGCTAAGTGGTTTCTCTGTATTAAGACACTTAATCCTTACCATACCCACCTGAGATAAATCGCCTTATCCCATTTCAAACAGAAAGGAACTGAGACACAAAAAATATAAAGTACAGAAAGGAATGTAACTACATAAACAGAATAATCTATTCCTTGATACAGAAAGGAATGTAGCTACCTAAGCAGAATATTCAGTTTTGCTTATTTCTAGGGTGAGAGTGTTTCTATCATGTTTTTAAAAAAATCTTTTTAGAATTTCCTGAACTTGGCCTAATTAACATGCAAATATTATTACCTCATTTTCTTTCCAGGTGTAATTTCAGTTTGTAGCACAGCATTTTAACGAATACATGGTCCTCTTTCACAGTGATGTCTTATATAAATTGTGTAGATTAACACAAATAGAAATCATGGTGGTAATTTAAAAGACCTCTGATTTCTAGTTCTTCTTAGTTGATTGGGTAAATTTTGTGAAGTCATTTCATTTCTTTGTCTATCAGTGATATGAGAATACGTATCTATTTTGTAGCCTAACAAAAGTGAAATGATAGTACATAGGAGTGTTGCAAATGGAAAAGCATAATATAGCTGTGATTATTGTTATTAATTTTGAGTTTATTAAGCTGATAAATAAGAACCAGTTAGGTGGATATCACTGGACACGCAGGAATTGTGTGAAATTTCTATTTTCTAATTTTTAAAAATTCTGTTTTTTACCCAAAAGACCCTGATGCAGACTGTAGTGGAATTGCTTTTAGACCAGTCTTAATTAATCTGACACATGCTTTGGGGTGCACTTGGTATTCTCTCACATAAACTGAGAAGAAGTCTAATTTCAAAATGAGAAGCAGTGTTTTAAAACACCTATAGAATTTTTAATAATGGGATTGTCGACATATTGTAGTGTTAGGTGACAAACTTGAGTTTTTACTATTATAAGAAATCTTAGGAAGAAGACTGAAGAGAAGTAATAAAATAATAGTTGTCTTTGGTGGTAGAGTTGTGGGTAATTTTTGTATGCTTTTCCCAATTTTCTGCAGTTAACAAAGAATCAAAATGTAAGCTGTGAAAAAATGTTTTGCGATGCTTAGATTTTTCTTTCTTTAGTCTCGGTAGAAATGCGTTCAGTGTATATGTTGAGGAAGAACTGTGCTTCAGGAATTTTTAAAAATCTCTCAGACATCGTTTTGAAGTAGCAGAAGGTGTTCACTCTCATTCCAATTGTCGTTTACCCTGGAACCACACAGGTTTCAACTGCACAGATCCATTTGTATGCGCCAGTTTTTTTTTCCCCAATAAATATATTGGAAGCTTTGGGGAAGGCTTACAACAGTTTGAAAAAAGTTGCAGAGGAACTGCATAGCCCAGAAGTATTTTAACAATTAAGAATAAGGAAGGTATTATTTTATAAGAATACAGTATATAATACCGGTAACATACAGAATACATGTTAATAGGCTGTTTATGTAATCTGTAAGGCTGATCAGGCTTCTGGTCACCAGTAAGCTGCGAACAAAGTTTTGAGGGAGTCCGAAGTTACAGACGGATTTTTGACTACACACAGGGAGGTCAGTACCCTTAACCCCTGAGTTGTTCAGGGATCAGCTGTAATGCTCTACATACCTATTCCTGAGCGGGTTTTCTGCTGTCAGAGTGATTTTTCTTTTTATTTGGCTCAGAATAAAATTTATCATTGGTCTGAAAATTTGTCAACCTTTCATAGCAGGGATGTATTTTAACCAATATTATTTCATTTATTTGTAAATAGATTGTGTCTCTGCACATTTAATTTTCTGTGATGGTGTTTTAGATATAGCTTACGTTTTTGTATTTTTAAGTTCTAAGTTTGAGTTGAGTTCATCTTCAGAATATTTTTGCTGTTGAAAGCATTTTTTTTTTTCCTGTAACACGTCCCAAAGACTTAATTTGGTCAAATTTATTATGATGATTGCATATTTGCTACTGTAATAAATGTATTTAATAGGAAGTTCAGAGTCTACTGTGAATAATTCTGTGTCTCTGATTTACATCTTGACTAGAAATTTGTGTCCCCTCATCTCAGGAGCTCAGCTTCCTCCTTCGTGTCCTGGAGGGTTTGGCTACCTTCTAGGTTAGATTATTATTGGAATGTGGTAAAATATCAGGGAATTAATTTTTTTTACGATTTCCTTTTTTTTTTTCTTTTAAGATTTTATTTATTTATTCATGAGAGACACAGGCAGAGGGAGAAGCAGGCTCTATGCAGGGAGCCCGACGTGGGACTCAATCCCGGGTCTCCAGGATCACGCCCTGGGCTGAAGGTGGCGCTAAACTGCTCAGCCACCTGTTTATGTCTATTAATATGAAATATTTGTGAAAGTACTGATTTTTGTTTGCATAAATATACGAAACAAGTTCAGTCTTAATCATTCAACTTCACAGTGATGTCAGAACTAATGTGTGGGGAAAAAATTGTTTTCTGTCATGTAGTGGCTTTATTTGGTTGTGAGGCAGGTAAATAGTTTTCCAACAGTATTTGTAAATTGTCAGAAATGAAGAGCACATCTCCCTCAGCAATGGTCATTTGTAATTATTTCTAATATTGACATTAGGTTAATTTAGAATTTTCCACTGTCTTGTCTTGGCAAAATAAAACATTAGACTCTTGGGACTCCTGGGTGGCTCTGTGGTTGAGCGTCTGCCTTCGGCCCAGGGGCATGATCCTGGGGTCCCGGGATGGAGTCCCACATCGGGCTCCCTGCATGGAGCCTACTTGTCCCTCTGCCTGTGACTCTGCCTCTCTCTCAGTGTCTTTTGTGAATAAATAAATAAAATCTTAAAAAAAAAAGGCCTCTTACATGTAGTTTTGTTCAGAGGTAAAAATCAGAACATCCTTCTTCTGCTATATTTCTGATTAATTTTGCCGAGTGAAAATTAGAAATACAGCATAAATTCCATATTTGCTAATGATTAGGTTTAAAATCCACATTTTAAAAACTCAAATGAAAAATCAATTGTAGAATTGTAAGTCATTGATTTTAGGTAGATTTCCCTATGCTTTAAGCAAAGAGGAAACATTAATTCCCTCTGGAGATGGTTAATAACTCTGTCTGAACATCTGAGCTTCATTCTAGAAGACCCAATAATAAAAAAAACTACCTTAAGATCGTGAAATTGGTGTTAAGTGAAAGTACCAGCGCTACAATGAAAATGACAAATGAATTAATTTCCAAGAAGAAATCATAAGGATATATATGATGAGGAAAGGCTACACGTGTATAGAAGTGGTTTTAAGTTTAGGATTATACTTAACAAAATGAACCATGAACCTAGGATGGGAAAGCTCAGGTAGTAATGTTGGGCATTAATGGAATGCATGCAAATAGCTTCTATTTGAGCTTCTTAATTCGTTGGAAGGATGTAGCATGATGACCTAAAATTGTCAGGTTTAGGAAAAGCTTCGTAGAGATAGTGAAATGTGATTGTTGAAAGACGAAGTGAGACAACTTGGTGGTTTTTCTTGTGCGGTTCATGGATTCAGTTTATTACTTTGTAACAACCTTACTACACAGCCTTGCCACTTTATTTATTAAATATTGTACAGATAATTACAGTTGTTTAAGACCAAAAACTTGATCATTATCCACAGTTCTACCCCCTAATCTATCAGCTTACTATTCATATGTTTCTTCCTATTCCATATTCACACTCCTACATAATAATCTTACATGGTTGTAATTTTAATCGTGTTATGTTCCATAGGGGTGTTGTGTTGAAATTAATTGTGTACTGTGTAGGCTAATTTAGCACCCATAGGAATACATAAAAATACAGCAAAAAAATATTCAAAATGTAAAAATTCATCACAAGGCATTATGAAGTAATTACTCTATTGTTTGGAATTGCTGTTACAGTATTTTCTTTAGTCCATCTGATTGAATTCTTCATCTAGGGTGGAGTCTTTTAAGAAGATATTTCTGTGCAAAATATTAGCTTAGAAACCTATGTAATGCAAATTTCCCAGATCATTATGTGTATTAAATGCCTGCTAAAACATTACCTACTAATCATCCTGCACGCTGAAGGATATGTAGCTGGAAGAAAAATGTTGATTAGCCACTTGAATTATGGAGATGCTGGTTCCCTCAACTGCCCTCTGAGAGTGGGCAAGGCTTTTGTTGAGTTGGGTGCATGCAAGTTGGGGGCAAAACTGAATTGCTTGGTTGATAAGGAAAAGATGCTGGTACTCTTTATCATCCTTTCATTGAGAACCTGCAGCATGACGTAGTACCAACTATGAGCTTCCAAGCATGTGTGCACGTATGTCCTGAGACATTTAGAGAAGAGTAAAACATTTTGTCTTCAGAGAACCTACCGTGTAGTTGGGGAAATAATTATCTTTAAGTTGCATATATAATTCAAGGGAGGTTGCATTTTGCTGTGGGTTTGCAGGGAAGAAACACTTGTGGTGCCTAAGGAGGTAGAAGCCTTTTTTTTTTTTTAATTTTTTTTTTAATTTTTATTTATTTATGATAGTCACAGAAAGAGAGAGAGAGGCAGAGACACAGGCAGAGGGAGAAGCAGGCTCCATGCACCGGGAGCCCGACGTGGGATTCGATCCCGGGTCTCCAGGATCGTGCCCCGGGCCAAAGGCAGGCGCCAAACCGCTGCGCCACCCAGGGATCCCTTTTTTATAAAGTTATTTTAACTGAGTGAGCTTTGAAGGATTTGTAGGTTTGTAGGCCACAAGGATGACAGACGTTTGAGAAGTAAAGATCACAGTATCAAAATAGCAGGGAGTCAGGAAGGCCTGGGTGTGGAAGCCTAGCCTGTTGCAAGACTCTAAGCTCCTGGTCCTGGCTTCCTGCCTCCTTCCTGAGCCCCAGGCCTTGCTCCTGCCTAATAATCGGGTGGATATTGACAGGTTGGTTACTGCTGGCCATGGTTCTGGGGCACTGGGGTATTGCCTTTCTGAAGCAGTGTGGCTGGCAGCCTCTTGATCACCTGTAAGATATAATCCAAACTCCTTTGCATATTATACATGTAATTTTTTCACAGCATGGTCTCTCCTTTCCTCTCTGACCTAATCTCATGCCAGCATCTGTCACCTTTTATATGTAGCTCACGGGTAAGACTGAACTACTTTTTATTGCTCTAGAGTATAATTTCATGGTTTTTTTGCCTTGTTCCCTATACTGACTTCCTTATACATGCTATTTTCTCGGCTTAGAAAGGCCTCTTCCTTTCCTTGCCTGCTTGGTAAACTCCTAATATCCCTTCAGAACCCTTCTTGGGTATTATCCCTGAGAGGAGTTCTTTGACTGTCACCACACACTCATCTCCAGATGGGACGTTTCAGTTATGTCTATTCATTCATTAATCACACTGAAAATTAGAGATTAGTCCTGGCAGAGAGTTTTACTCATTTTCTTGTTTCTAATATGCAGCATGATGTCTGTCATTCAAAACACATGAATTAAGAAGGCATTTCTGGAGTGAACCTGCTGCCCCAGGCCCATGATTTGGTGTTGGTCTCTGGGCATCTCCTCCCCAGGCTCCGTTAGCGTCAGAGCCTGCACTTCTCGGGCTCATGGGAGGAGAGCCCGCTCTTGCACCTGACTACCTCCTTGCTCAGGGCCTAACATTCCGCCTAGGGTCTCCCAGCTGCCCTCCGTCTGGGACCTAGGTAGGCTACTCTGCTCCCTAGGTGGAAATTCCACCAGAACTCTGCACACAGCCATGGCTATTCTCAGAAAACACTGCCGTGCCCACCTTGTCCGATTGGTCATCTTGAAGAGCAGCAGCCTAAATCAGTGTCAGCAGATGGGGTGCCCTTCTTGGCCCTGTCTTTCAAACTCTGATTTGAGTGACTGCCACTGGCATTATCAGAGTCCCCCAGTCATGGTTCTAGTAGTTGCCTTGCCTCCTCTTTCTTTGACGGCTCCAATTCCTGGAGAATGTTCAGGTAGTTTCAGCAATCTGGTGTCAGAGGAAAGTTCATGAGAAATGAAGGCAGAAAAGTCCAGTGGGAACAAGATCGTGGAGGACTTTCCATGGAGGGCCAGACAGGAGTTTGTCCCTGAAGTGTTAGCCAGGCATCATCCTTAGGTTCCTCTGCCTTCATCCGTTCCACTTGTCTCTCTCGAGGTTCACTTTGTCATCCCAGCCTCCCGTGTCCCTGCTGCCTTTGATGCCCTTCTCCTTGTCAGATCCCATATGTGGCTACGTGCCAGTCCTCCCGGCCTTCTCTGATTCTGGGTAGCTCAGGGCTATTGGAGAAAGTCATGTGGCCAGTGGGACTGGATCTACCGCAGTGAGGACTACTGAGCAAATCTCCAGCTGTGTAGACCAAACCCCGGCCCTGCTTGCATCCCCACACAGTATAACTGCCTCCTTCCTTTCTTCCCCAAACCATCTCTTCCTCTTGTCCAGGACACTGCTGTGTCAGGGAATGTAAGTCATGTTATAGTATAATTTTTTGTTAATGTTTTAGTATAATTTAAACTCGAATGGTGTTTCTTATTCTGTACCTGGAATCATGCTCAAAATACCCACTGGCTCATGTACATCTTTCTTCTGGGCTGTTGGCTTTCCAGGTACCTAACATCTAGGCTTTTTGGAGTGACGACCGTTCTCATGAGTAGACTCCATCCGTGCTGTGCGTTTTCCTAGTATGTGGCGCGCAGCAAATACTCATTAAATATGGATTTCCTTGCAGCCTAGTCTCCATTCTCCTGCAAGTATCATTTAAACTGCCAGATTTTTTTTTTCCTTTTTTGGTTTTGGCTTGTGTTTACTCTAAAAAACCTGAACACTTTCTTCGTCTCTACTGTTTCATACTTTGGTGGACTTTGAAAGTATGGAGACTTTGGAGTCAGATGCACCTGCATTTAAATACTAGGCATGTCAATCGAGGATATCTACTACTACTCTTATTGTTGTTAAATCTCGAAGTCCCCTCTTTTTCTAGAATGTTTGGGGGCTGGGATCAAACCTGTTTGGGTAGTCAGTTTTTCTTGAATGAATCTGTACGAGTGGAGGTGGTTAATACATAAGCAGGTGACAGCTTTGAGGACGAGGAGAAGGTTGTAGACTCCATGGTAACTGAAAACTAAGTAGGGAGATGCGCAGAATGGAGGAAGACCTGAGCAGCAGCAGCAGTCAGTATTAAGATAAGTCCATGAAGATGCTGGAGAAGTTGCAATTAGTTCAAAGAACTGAGCCAGGGAAGAATTTTAAGAAGGAGGGAGGGAAAATCGGAAGGAAGAAAGATGGGAGGGAAGGAAGGGTCAGCAATGCTAGATAATCTGGAATGGTCACAAATGATAAGGATGGAAAAGTATCCACTGACGTTTGGCAGCTTGGAAACCACCCACTTGGGTGAAGAGTTTCCTTGGGGAGGTAGGTCTGTGTTTTGTAGGGCTGCCATTGCAAATTAGTACAAATTTAGGTGGCCTAAAACAACAGAACCGTGTTGGCATATAGTTCTGGAGGCTAGAATTTTGAAATTGGGTTATCAGCAGGGCCATACTCTCTGAAGATGCTAGGGGAGGCTCTTTCCTGGCCTCTTCCTAGCTTCCGGCCGTTTTAATCTTTAGAGTTCCTTTGTATCAGTCCAGTCTCTGCCTCTATAATGTAGCAGCCTTCCTGTGTCTGTATCTGTGTCCAGATTTTCACCTTTTTATAAGGACACCACTTTTTATTAGGGTCCACCCTCATCCAGCATGACCTCATTGTAACTTCATGACGTCTGCTAAGACCCTGTTTCCAAATACAGTTACATTCATTGGTACCAGAAATTAGGACTTAAACATATCTTTTTGGAAGGGATGCAGTCCAGCCTTTAACAGTCCGGAAGATGAATTGCAGTGCTTTGAAACTTAGAACAGGAGGCAAAGAAGTAAGATGTCAATTATGGAGAACAGAAGAAATTTCTCTGTAAAAGAAAGGAAAAGTGAGCAAGGAAATGGTAGATGTTGGGGGACACTAGATGGAACGAATTTTCTGTGGTATTTTGTTGTTGCTGTTAGTGTTAGCGTTCTATGATTTGTTAAAGTGCAAAACCTAGGACCCACCGTGGAGCTATTTTACAGGTTATAATTTGCAAAAGAGGCAAAACTATACCTGCTTTGCAAATATAAAATGAACACATGTCAAAGATTTTATTCAATTCATTCATTAATGAGGGAGCCACTAATGTTAAGTCCTGTCCAGAGAGTATTTGAGATACTAAGTGGTGTTTATAATCATAGGATATGATCACTAGATTAGATGGCTAAGGCCAGTAGGGTCATAAACAGTAACCTTCGGGATTATCTTTTCAGCTGGACAAAAGTGATCTGTATCTCTACTAGACAACAGTCGGTATGTTAACATGCAACCCAAACTGGGACCTTTAAGCAGTGATAAATACCAAGTCCAGCTAACTGTTTTGTCCTATAAATCTTTGGGCAGCTTTTGGCTTTTGTGACATTGAAAAGATGTGCTGCTCACCTTTTTTTTTTTTTTTTTTTTTTAACCAATTTCCAAGTTTAAGATCCTTTTTCTGATGTGTTTATTAGAATCTAGGGAGATAGAGAGGGGGGAATCTCAGAACCTTTACTTAGCCCTTAGGTATTCTAATGTTGATCTGAGAATCACTGAATAAGGGTGAAACTGAGTGGCATTGAGTGCCCATTTGAGATTGGAACCCATTACTTTTTTTTTTTTTTTTTTTTTTAAGATTTTGTTTATTTATTCATGAGAGACCCGGAGAGAGAGGCAGAGACACAGGCAGAGGGAGAAGCAGGCTTTTCACAGGGAGCCCGTTGTGGGACCCGATCCCAGGACCCCAGGATCACACCCTGAGCTAAAGGCAGACACTCAACTGCTGAGCCACTTAGGCATCCTCCTGGAACCCATTACTTTAATGACACCTATCCCCCTGGAGTTTGTGACTCCCCCCCCCCCCCCCCAGTAGTGCTCAGCTCCTTGGCAGATCATATGATCCAGGAATGAGGGTTTGGGAGGGAGATGGTCAGGAAGGACACAAAGGCTAGGAAGTAAAGGTACCAGGAAGAGGTAGTTAGTGCCAGATGTGAAGTCTAGGCTGGGCAGGGAAAGCCATGAGGCCAGAACCAGATTGATAGATGGGGAGAAAAGAGAGACGTCAAGTTCACAGAAAGTATGTGGGTATGAGAGAGCTGCAAGGTCAGGACACCCACCGACCAGCAGAGTGAGACCGCAAAGTTTCTGAGTGTTCACAGGTGGGTGGGCGTGCCTCTGACAGTGGCAAAAGTCAAGTCCAGGTGGTGGTCCTGAGAGAGTTACTGAAGGTCATCGTGGAGAGGAGGAGTGAGAATTACTTTCTCACTGATTTATGCTTTTCACAAGACATTCCACTGGACTGTTGTTACTTTAGGTTGTGGCCAGATGCCCTCTATCTACCTAAGATGGGCAAAAGCCTTTCTGGGCTTTTACGACTGTAATAGTAGCCTCCAGCAAGGAGTGTTCATGGAGCACATTATTATAGGTAAGGCCCTCAATACTAGATATTTTCATACAATATCTCATTTAATTTTTACCCTGTGTGTCTGAATTGTTAGTACCCCCATTTTACAAAGCCGAGGTTTAGTAGCAATAACTAACCTGAAGGTCACGGTGAGTGGTGGGATAGGGCATTTAAATTCATTCTGTGACTCCAGAGCTCATTTGCTTAACCACTGTGTTCCAAGTTGGGTGTGTGCTTGGTGGGGATTAAAGAGGATTTATACATCTCACATTCCTTCATGTAATTCAATTTTGTAAATTATCACACATGCAGAGAATAGTTCGGGCTTAAAAAAGAATGAAGCTGGGAGCTATTTCTTTTTCTAAAAATTGCCACAGTGACCTTCTTGAGGCTTTCAGAGCATATCCATCTTGTCTAGTATTTAAAAAAAAAATGAGTGAAATTAAAGCAGTACTGCGAATTATTTATTTGAGATTTGTGGTGGTGCAACTTTAAAAATTTAATAGTAGTAAGACTGATGTAATCCTTTAGTCCAGAAATTCACAGTGCTAAATACTGCATTAAAAATCGTCATTGTAGCCAGATGAAATAGGATGTATTAGTTAATTCTTGCAAGTTATTCCTTTGAATGCCTTTCTACTCTGAATGCCCTTTTTTTTTCAGCTGATTTATTATAAGATTTCACAAATGCATTATAAGATGGGATAGAAGTGACATTTATAGGAAGTAGAGTCAGACTCAGTAGGGGTTAATCCTTGAAAGCTCACTGGAAAAGTATAAACTGTTCATAGTTTACACTGATTGTAATGAAAGTTACATTGCTCTACATTTGTGGCATGTTTGTGCAAGCTTCTGCATTTGCGTATGGTATTGTCACAGTGTATTTAGAAGTCACACAGTATTTATATTAATACTCTTCAATCATTCAGATAATTTATATTAAGTATTAGTAGTAATGTGGCTAAAATATGGGGGTGGCGGCAGGGTTACATGTAATTGGTATCATGAGCATGTGCTTATTAGAAAAAAAAACACAAACACTTGAAGTTTAGAGCAGCCTAAAATAATACGTTCTTTGTTGTATTCATTCATTGTTACTTATATATGTTTAACGTTCTTTCTGTTTTCTCTAGGGATAAGTAGTTTAAAAAAATACTGTTATTTTCCTGGAAAAATACCAAAATTTATATCTGGCTTAACACATCTGACCTTAGACTCTTCAGAGGAAGTGAACACATGTTCTGTGAGCAATCCCCCAGATAAATCGGCAGCCAAACAAAGGAGCAGTAAGATCAAATTCCAGTGTTTCTTCTCCACTGAAATTCAAAAATCGCACCAACGGGCTTCTGTCCTTTATGGCCAGTTATACTTTGGTGGAAACCGTCTAGCGGAGGAGACGCTAACAGTGATGGTGGTGTTGATGTTGGAGAAAGATGTGGTGGTGGTGGAGTTACTGGTGAGGGCGCACGGATTGGTCCTAGGATAACCATTGTGAAAGGGATTTTTCCCGTCGTAGTTATGCTGCCTTTGTCAACTCTGCCTTGAGAAAATGGCTAACGGGAGGTGGTGTTGGCTGGTCACAGGTCATCATTATTCTTTCTAGCTCACAAAGTTAAGCAGAAAATTTGGAGACTTACTCCTGACCCTATTAGCACCTTTTTCTTTCTTTTTTTTTTTTTTTTTTTAAAGATTTTATTTATTCACATGAGAGAGAGAGGCAGAGACACAGGCAGAGGGAGAAGCAGGCTCCATGCAGGGAGCCCGACGTGGGACTCGATCCCGGGACCCCAGGATCACGCCCTGGGCCGAAGGCAGGCGTTAAACTGCTGAGCCACCCAGGGATCCCCGCGCCTTTTTCCAAACCCTAATTTTAAGAGCCGTTGGCCCAGGAAAGAGATGACTCCAGGGCTGTAGGCTAATGAAAAGAACATTCTCTTTCCTGTAACTTCTGTTTACTTGTTTTAAAAATCAGGAAGCGGGACTCCAGAACTCTCGTTGAACTGCTGATTGTGGGAGGGAAGTGTTCTTAGGTTGTGTGTATCTCAGTGGCCAGAACAGCGTTAGCCTTCGGGCCTTCGGGCCGGACGGAACCCAGCCGAGAAGGCTCTCAGGCCTTCCTCCCGAGACGTCCTCGCCTTTGCTCTAAGTCAGCCTCCTCAGTCTCCTCAGCCTCAGGACGACTGACAAGTTTAAGATCAATCGTTCTTTACTCTGGGGGGCTGTCCTGTGCACCTCGGAGGATGTTCGGCAGCATTCCTGGTTCTACCCACCAGATGCCAGTAGCACGCCCCCCGCCCCCATTGTGACAACCTAAAATATCTCCAGACATTGCCAATCGGGAGGTAAAACTGCTCCCGTGGGAGCCTCCCCGTCTCCCCCCCATTCGAGCACCACCGCTCCAAGTGTAGTAGGTGCTTAGACCATAAAGAATTTTTTCCAGATTTTAGTCTTACTTTTTTAAATACTTTGGCATTTTAAGTATTGGTACGGAATAGGATTTGCTCATAACTGGAAAACTGGAGGCACGTTTTCTAATTTGAGGGTAAAAGTGAGGATAGGGTCTCCCTGGAGAGTTCAACCTAACGACCTCTGGATGCTTCCTGCAGTGGTTTCCAGAGTCCCAGTAATCTTAAAATAAATCGCTGAAAAAGGGCATTCAGAGTAGAAAAGCATTCAAAGGAATAACTTGCAAGAATTAACTAATACATCCTATTTCATCTGGCTACAATGACGACGTTTAATGCAGTATTTAGCACTGTGAATTTCTGGACTAAAGGATTACATCAGTCTTACTACTATTAAATCTTTAAAGTTGCACCACCACAAATCTCAAATACTTCGCAGTACTGCTTTAATTTCACTCATTTTTTTTTAAATACTAGACAAGATGGATATGCTCTGAAAGCCTGAAGAAGGTCACTGTGGCAATTTTTAGAAAAAGAAATAGCTCCCAGCTTCATTCTTTTTGCGGGGGACCCTTTAGCGGGTCAGGATTGTGCAGGCAGGAGTGTACAGGATGCCAGCGTAACATGTATTTCTTCCTTGGGAATAACTGAGAAAAACATTTGAAGATTGCTGGCCTAGTGATACTGTATAAGCCCAGCCTCCCCTTTCAAACTAGAATATTCTAAACATCCTCTTTGCAGCAGTAGGTGTTTGTCGAGGCCAGCACATCTATTTATCTGGTCAGGTTAAACTTATCAAATTGTCTTGGAAGTATGAAACATTCAAACTTGTACATCGTAGTAGTAGACTTGAGACCTTCTTTTAACTTTGGGTTCTGGTGCATATCATCTTTTTTGCTAGGGGAGGAAGCTCTGAACTCCATCACATATTTTAGAACATTCTTGGCACAGTCCTTGTGGACTGTTCATGCCCTCCCCCTACACAAGATACTGAAAAAAGACGGCTCCATCTTAATTGTTTTCTTCATCAGCGTGCATGCAAAAGTCCTGTTTTTCATCAGTTAGTATTTATTTTGTTAAATTGCACTTTATGGAGGAAAGGGCAAGAGACATTTTGCATATTTATTGACAAACATAAGTATGAGCATAAAGACATCTAAAAATTACTCCTAACACTGCTTATGCTCTTTGTAAAATTCATTTTAAAATGGCAACCGTAAGTTAAATAGTAGCCTGTGGGGAATACATTACATGGGACAATCTGCCATTACTAAGTCATGAATTCAGCTGTTAATAGGAAATTCTTGGGTTCCTGAAATCCATCGGCACTTCCAGTCACTTAAAAAGCTGCCTTAGTGTCTATTCACTAAAGAGAATACATTTATATTTTGAGTTATTTTATTTATTCAGTGGCTACTTTTCAAAGATTTAAACACTCCAGAAAGCACATTTTCATCTTTTCAATAGCAAGAGAACATTTCAGACTAGTTTCGTAATGTTGAAAACTCTGTCTTAGGGGATAATCTTTTTTCTCTAAGGAAAAATTGTAATGATTATTCAAAAGTTATTTATGTTACAATTCATTTATTTTCACAGTGAAGGTTTTATATCCCTGTGTTTCTAATTTAGATGATTTTCAGAAGAGATATGCAAGGTATTTTCATCATACTTGCGGAGAAAATTTGAGTGTTTTTTTTTTCCTTCTGAGTTGTATAACATTTAAGTTTTATATTTGCAGAAGATCAGTGGGTGTATCACAAAAACATGTTTATTTCATGGTGCCTCTATATAGTATTGAGGGATTATGCCTAGTTTCTGTGTGTAGATTGAAAGCAGGTGTAGGGATAGCTGAAGTTCAGTGTTGCTCACAAGTTGAGCTTTATAAGAGAGGTTTGTTTAGGAAGCCAGATTGCTAGTATTGACCTTTAAAAGTGGGCCAACATTACTAGTAGGGATTTGAGAATAAAATTTCTTGATCAGAAAAGGACATGAAGTACTGTCGTCATAATGTACGTACAGAATTTTTCCTTTATTAAAGTGAGTTTTGAGACGGGTTTGAAATTACTTTTTCATTGGTACTTGTACAGTTTCCTTATTCACTGAATTAATAAATATTTTTTTTGCAGCTACTTGCCAGATACTATATTAGCTTTTAAAGCTTTCATTCATCTGTTGTAGTAAATAATATCAGCACTGCATTGTTCTTAAAAATAATAAATCAACATAATAGAAAATCCTTTTACAGACATCTGTATCCATATTGACTTTTAAATTCACCACTGTCACTTTTGATACAGTTTTTTTGTGTAAGTACAGAACTATTCCAAAGGTGATTATAAATGGCTATTTTGGAGGAAAAAAATACTATAATTTTAGTATGATGTTTTCATCTTCCTTTCAGAAGGAGATTCATTTGAATCCCATCATGAAGGAATGCTAAATGGTACAATGGGAGCAGCAACTGAAACTTCTCAGCATTGCTTGCCTCTTCTAGATGCTCAAACACCAAATTTTAGGATAAAAGGTGGATGCAAATAATAGTATGTTAAGTTACCTGAGTTCCCGTAGTGAAGGAATTCTGGAGCAGATAATGCTGCTACCAAGATATGAAGGTTATTTTTCCTAATCTTTACTAATTCATTAAACTGTTATTTTTTCTTCATCATTCTATAGGGGGAAAATGAAGTTTTTGGAGAGGGATTACTAACAAGTCCAATTTCAGTAGAATGTAAAATTAAATTTCCTTAAATATTGCTTTAATGCCTTCAACAATGAATGCCTTGAAATACTGTCATATGGTCTGTGACCTGCGTAACCTTTAGTATAAACTGTTTTTAGGTATCCTTCAACTTCTCACAGAGCTTTTAGAAGGGTTTGTGATGAATGGATGGAGCTGATCACATACTTTTATTTTTATAGTTTACATTTACTTTGAACAATATATATGAATTGATACTCTTTTAAAGATTAAATTTATTATGATATGTATATACATTTATTGTAACCTATGTTTACTTCTGTTTATTGAGATTGGAAGGTTCTTTGAACTCACTGGGGTAATCATTGATTAATTTGACCTTACCTGACATCTTTTGATCCCTGTGAGGAGATATACTAAGAACCCCGTTATCCCTTTTATCTTGTATAAGGAAAGTGTTGGTATAAAACATGTCATACATATTTTAACATTTTCACCAAAAAATCCTGATTATATATAAAGTTAAAAGTGTAATGAAGATTCATCCTTTTAACTCTTTTTTTTTTTTTTAAGGTGATGGATGTGGACATACTGTACTAGGCCCTGAAAGTGGAACCCTCACATCAATAAACTACCCACAGACCTATCCCAACAGCACCGTTTGCGAATGGGAGATCCGTGTAAAGATGGGAGAGAGAGTGCGCATCAAATTTGGTGACTTTGACATTGAAGATTCTGATTCTTGTCATTTTAATTACTTGAGAATTTTTAATGGCATTGGAGTTAGCAGAACTGAAATAGGTAGGACATTTTCTTATAAATGTACATGTAATACATCACTTCCCCGAGTTTTAAAGCGATCTTTTATACTTACACTGAATAAGCAGGCTATGTAGGATGATATGCAGGAAATTATTGTGTGGATTATGTGTGGAAATCTCAAATGTGAATCTTTCGGGAAGGGGAGATTCTCATCTGTTCATTTACTCTCCACATGAGCTTGTCAGTACTTTTACAAGACGACACTGTACTGCTTCTAGAACATTAATTGTCTCATTTTTTAGTTTTTTCTAATCATTTTATTTGCAATTAAAGAATAGAAGTATAATTCATGCTTAGGAGGCACTGTATCATGGTGATTGAGAGCATAGATTTTGGATCCAAACTGCCTGGTATCAAATCGTCACTCTGCTGTTAGCTTATGTGTGACTTTGGACAAGTTACCTGACCTCTTTTTTCGCTTGTAAAATAGGGAATGAACCAGTAACATGTAACGTGCTTAGAACAGTCCATAACACGTAATATGTGCTTACTAATGCTAGCTGCTGCTGTTATTCTTCACTAAGATCAGCAGTTCTCAATTATGGCTGCATGTTAGAGTCACTTGGAAAGATTTTAAATAATACTAGATTCTAGATAATACTATATCCCCATCCTAGACCATTTGGGTCAGAATTGATTGGTAGGACCCACACCTCTGTATTTTTAAAAGCTTCCCAGCAGAATCTGCTTTGTAGTTATGTTGAGAATCTTTGGTTTAGAAACCAGTCCCTTTGTCTTAAAGGTGGAAAAATGTTTACGACTATTTGAATGAACTAACATCATAAAATCTTGAATTCTCTGTGAATTAATTTGGAAACATGTATTGGTACCGCTGTATAAAATATCTTTCAGAATTGTAATTGGAACCCAGTGTCTTGTTTAAGCATGATGTTCATCCTCCAGAAGCCTCCTCTCCATCTGTAGTCAAATCCTTTATCTCCTCTACTTTTTGGCCTCTTACCTAGGAGAGAAGCAATTCCTGGCCAGCTTCTCTGACTGCTGATTGATAACCTCTGTTGCCTCTCAGTCAGCTCTTAATTAGTCTGGTAGCTTGATCACGGTGTGTATATTGCCATGAATATACGGTCTTGGATAAGCTTTAAGGAACTCAGATTGTCTAAGGATCTAGAAACCACTGTAACACTAATAAAGGGCAGCTGGATATTAAATGTGTGACGCAGACAGGAGTAATAATACCACCTGCATGGTCTTGTAACAGCAATAAAGAAAGGTGAGCCAGTGTCCCGTCAAACTCAGCAGTTTACAGGACAAAAGGAGCTAGAGAAACACATTTTATCAACTGTAAAGACTGTATATAAATAGCATTTTTAAAAAAGAAAGGGAATTGTGATACTTTAAGAGCTACATCTTCCAAAACTAATATGTAGATCTTGTTTTGATCTTGATTCAAGCTGCAGGAGGACATTGTTAATCAGAGAAATTTTAAGAGGAACCAGGCATTCAGTGGTAGCAGGAATGATTGTTTTTGGTGTGTTAAGGTTATAATTATTTTTTTAAGATCTGATTTGTTAGAGACGTTCCAAAGTTCAAATCTAATATACTGTTGATAGTCTTTTCTACTTTGCTTTCTCCCCACCGAACAGGGGAATCATTCCAACAGCACTGCATAGACATAGCTTTTAATTCTTCTTAACAGCTACAGAAACTCCATAGTGTGGAGGTACTACGGTTTATGTAACCTCTCTTTTATGCATAGATACTTCCAGCATTGTGCAGTTATAAACAGTGCTGCAATAAATAACTTTACACTTCTGTTTTCTTATATTCTTGGAGGTACATCTTCAGAATAAATTCCTGAAGTGTGATTATTGGTTCAAAAGATAAATGGAGATATAGCTTTGTTAGGTATTGCCAGATTCCCCCCTATAAGGGCTGTGCCAATTTGCATTTCCATTCAGCAATGCATAAAATTGCCTGTTTCCCCACAGCCTTGCTGGTGTATGCATCATCATGCTTTTGAAGCTTTGCCAGTTGATAGGTGAGAAATGGTATCTCAGTATACTGATAATTTGCATTTCTCTTACTATAAGTCACGTTGAACATATTTTGTTTGTATGTTGAAGATTCATTTTTTAAGTAACTTTATGTTTGCGTCATTTGCCTATTTTTGTCAGATTTTTTTTGGTCTTTGTCTTTCTTCCGTGCTAGGAATTCTGATACTGTCTTTTAGTGATAGTACCGCCATATGATTACATGGTGCAGACAATTTCTCCTTCTTTGTCAGTTGTCTTTTGACTTTGTATATGGAATTTGTTTATATGGATCTTTTCTTTTTTTTGCCATGCAGTTTTTTTTTCAGTGTAACAAATTTATTTCTCCTTTGCATCTGGATCCTGAGTCCTAATTGGAAAGCCTCTCCCCACATGTTTTCTTCTAATACATGTATGTGGTTTCATTCTTTTTAATAATTAGATTCTTGGTCCATTTAGGGATATTCTTTTGTGTGATGTGAAGTATAGATCTAATAGGATATCTTTTCCAAATGACTAATCACTTGTCCTAACGCTATGCATTTGAAAGTCTACCTCTGCCTCAGTGATTTGAGATACTGACTTTGTTATATCCTCAAGTTCTGTATATACTTGGGTCTGTTTCTGGGTTTTGTGTTGCGTTCCACTGGTCAATATTCACATATAAGATCTTATGCTTTAGGGGATCCGTGGGTGGCTTAGCAGTTTAGCACCTGCCCTTGGCCTAGGGCGTGATCCTGGAGACCCGGGATCGAGTCCCACATCGGGCTCCCTGCATGGAGGCTGCTTCTCCCTCTGCCTGTGTCTCTGCCTCTCTTTCTTTCTCTGTGTCTCTCATTAGTAAATAAAATCTTTAAAAAATAATAATAAAAAATAAAATTGTTACAGATTAAATGATAGAGGTTCTACAATATGTTTTAATGTCTAGTCTCTCTTTATGGATGTTCATTTTTAGTGTTTTCCTGGCTGTTCTTGCCTGTTTATTGATCCATATGAAGTTTTTTTTTTTTTTTAAGATTTTATTTATTCATGAGAGACACACAAAGGCAGGGACACAGGCAGAGGGAGTAGTAGACTCCCTGTGGAGAGCCTGATGTGAGACTTGATCCCAGGACCCCAGGATCATGACCTGAGCCAAAGGCAGACGCTCAACCACTGAGCCACCCCGGCGTCCCAATTCATATGAAGTTTAGTTATTAGCCTGTCCAAGTTCATAACAGTGTTTGTTGGTGTTTTTATTGTGATTGTATTGTTCATAATTTGTCTTTGTTTTGTTGAGTCATCCTGTTGGAGAACAAGAGCTGCTTTTTTTCCTATTTGTTTGAATTTAATTTCATTGTTTTCAAAGGTGTTTTGAACTTTCTCATATAGATTTTACACATTTTTTTTTGTTCAAGTTATTCCTAAATATCTTCTCTGTTGCTGTTATAAGGGGAGATGGTTTGGTTTAGTTTTGTTTTGCCATTATGTCTTCTTACCAGCTACTAATTATGTGACGATGATTCCTTTCTATATGATGATTTTATATCCTACTACTTTACTGTTTTTTTTTTCTTTTCATTCAGTTTTACTCACTTTCTAAGAATTTCTGGGTACACAGTCACATCTGCAAATAGATAGTTTTACTTCTTTTCCAGTTCTTGTGCCTGTGATTGATTTTTCTTATCTAATTACATTGGCTATTACCACCAGTAATTGCTATGTCAAACAGTAGTGGAGGTAGTAGGCATCTTTTCCTTGTTCCTGATCGTAATGGAAAGGTAGCTCAGATTACCATACAAACTACCATATACTGGAAACTTATTTTCTCACAGCTTTAGAGTATGGAAGTCTGAAATCAGGGTGTCAGATTGATTTCCTGCTGAGAATTCTTTCTGCCTTATAGACAGCTACTTTATTTCTATGTCCACACATGGCAGAGAAAGAGAGGGAATGAGTTCTCTCTCTCTTCTTACAAGGACACTAATACTATCAGATTAGGACTTTACCCTTATGGCCTCATTTAACTTTAGTTGCCTCCAAAAAGGCCCTGTCTTTAAATATGTTCCCATGTAGTGGGAGGAGGCTGCAACAAATTAATTTGGGGGAGTACATAGCAGGAAATATTTATTGATTTCAAGTTTCTTGAGTGGTTTTCATTAGGAAAGAATTGGATTGTGTCAGAAACCTTTTTTTTTTTTTTTTTTTTAGCATCTGTGGAGATGGCTGTGAGATTTTCTTCTGAAAATCTATGTGATAGATTATATTAATAGATTTCCTAATATTGAGCAAACTTTGTGTTCCTGGAATGAATTTCCCTTTGTTGTGTCATTCTTTTACTGTGGCATTGGATTCTGTTTCCCAATAATCAATTTAGTGTTTTTTATAAATATTGATAAGCAAAAATTATAGTTTATTTTGCATTGTCCTTATTAGGTTTAGGTATTGATGTTACATATGTAAGTGCAAAGAATTAAAAGGTTTTCCTTCATTTCCACTGCTCTGGAAACATGTAAGAGACTTTTTGAACAAGCTGGTATTTGAAGGTTCCACTCTGTGAAACCATCCAGGCCTGGTGCTTTTCTGGTAGGTCCTTATTTTATTTTTTCTAAGGAGAATGATCTCTTTCAGATTTTATCTTTAAGTAGTTCAGTTTCAGTAAGCTCTTAGCCTCGTAAATTCCCCAGTTCACCTGGGCCTTCAAATTTATTTGCAGTGATGTCTGCAAAATAGAATCATATGATTTTTTTCTGATGGTTATTTCAGTGTTTTTTTCAGTGGTTATTTCCTTCATATCATTTTTGTCTTATCTGTGCTTTCTCTTTTTTTTTTTTCCTGATTATCTGCTAGTGGTTTGCCTATTTTGTCAATTTTTTCCAAAAAAATGTATTTTGATTTATTATAATTAGGTATGTTCTTTTTTTCTCCACCTTACTAATTTCTGTTTTTAGTTATTTTCTTCATTATGCTTGCTAAAGTTTTTTGTTGTTGTTGTTACCTAGCTTTTAGCAAAGAATCTTAATTCATTTATATTTATTTTATCATTGTTATTGATAAATGTGTCTAATACTGTGGGGTTTACTTGGATCACATCTTTAGGATTGATACATCACAGATTGATTTACAGAATCAGTATTTTTTTGGAAGTCTGTAACTTTGTTTTGTATTTCCTTTTTACCCAATAGATATTTATAATTTGGTTTATAGTACATAAATAAGCTTGCAATTGGAAGTACCTTTTTCTGCTGTTAAATTTTTACTACATTGTAGTCGTAAATATCTCTAAATGTGGTTGTAATAGCTCTTCTTAATGGAGCTTGCTTATATTTTCTGTATAAACCTCATATGCAACCTTTATTATGAATATCCCACATTCAGAAAAGATTTGTTCTCTAATATCAAGATGAAAGGTGTGGTACGCATTCAGGTCTGTCTTTTTTATTGTTTGGATTTTCTTTTCCTTATTTTTAACTACTTGATCTCTTACTGGCATGTCTCTTTTATTTTTTTTTTTATTTATTTATTTTTAATTTATTTATTTTTTTTGCACCAAACACATTCGCATTTATTTTTTTTTTAAGCAAATGACAAAGATGGCATGTCTCTTTTATTCCCCCTTGTTTTTCTTTGGGTTTTGCTTTTATAAAGGTGGTTTCAGTGTTGTTGTATAGATATTCTTTTTTTTTTTTTTTAAGATTATTTATTTATTAATGAGAGAGACACACACACACACACACACACAGAGGCAGAGACACAGGCAGAGACACAGGCAGAGGAAGAAAGGAGCAGGCTCCATGCAGGGAGCCTGACATGGGACTTGATCCTGGGTCTCCAGGATCAGGCCCCAGGCTGAAGGTGGCACTAAACCGCTTGAGCCACCCAGGCCACCCTGTATAGATATTCTTAACTGTAATATCTTTATTTTAAATTGTGACTTCCAGCATTAAAAAGTTCCTCCTTTGTCGTGGCTAATATGTTGAGTTTGAATTTTTTGTGTGTCTGTGACAATATCATCTGTACATCCTCCTCCACATCTCTTACTGTATTCATTTGCCTAGTATACCTGCTTTTGCTCATCCTTTATTTTTAACTTTTGTGAATCATTTTGTTTTCAGTGTTTCTTGTATGTAGCACATTTTTGGGTCTTACTCTGTGAACCTAATTGAAAATCTTTTTTATTTTAAATAGCTGAGTTAAGCCCATTTATACTTATTTATAAAACTGACATGTTTGGTCTCAACTCTATTGTATTTTAAGTTGCAATTTTATGTATTTGTTGTGCTTATTTACATTGTTTTCTTTCCTTCCATTTTTAAACTGATTTTGGAGTTTAATAAATCTTATAATTTTGTTCTAAGTATTGTCTGTAACTCCTACCAATTGTATAACAACATTCAGTGAACTGTTCTACTTTCCTCTCCCTTCTTTCCCTATTTTCACTCTGTTAGAACATAAATTCATAACGTGTAGCCTACATAATGTAACATCTTATTCTTCAACCCACCTCTAAGTTTCCTAAATTTCTATTTAAAAATATTAAATGTTCACTCTCTGTTTTTTTGCCCAAGTTCTCCTAGTCATATTATGAGTGGATGAAGTTCATCTTGGAATAGATTGATTCCTTAAGCAGGATTTACAAGTGCAGAATTTCTTCCATGTTTAGAACTGCTTATTTTTAAATTTGTATTATGTGCAGACTTGAGGGACAGCTTGATTATATATAAATATGTCCTTGATTCACTTGTTCTTTCTTTGAGTTTTGTTTTTGTTTTTAAGTACTCTTCTGTTGCCTGGCTTTTTATATTGTTTTTTGAGAAGCTTATTTGCCTTTAAAGTCTTAATTATGTTATAAGGATGTGTGTTGAAAGTGATCATTGTGGATTGGTTTTCACTGGTATCCAGTAAACTCTTTCAATATATAGTTTCGGGTCTTTTATTTCTGGAAAGTGTTATGGGATGATAGTTTTAATATTATTTCTGTTCTATTACCTTGTGCATCTTTTTTAGACACATTTTAAGCTAAGAAACTTGGATATTCCTTGCCATTTCAACCATATTCTCACCAGTGCTTTTCGTTTTTCATTTCTTTTTCATTCTATTTGGTTCTTTTTTCTTTTTTTCAACATTCATTATCATGTTTCATTGGATCCATTATTCCTTGCGCACCCTGTAATATGGTCTTCATTTTTTATATAATTTTGTCATTTTTAAAAATATTTTGTGAGATCAGCTCTTAGTTCTTTCTGGATATTTTCCATTTCTACTTTTAGCCTTTGAGCTTCTGTTTCAAGGGGTTTTATCATATCCCCAGTTTCTTGAGGACATTTAATTAAGTTTGGAGTATTCCAGTTTCCTTCTGTTTTATCGTTGTTTTTTAGAGGGAGAGGGTTTCCATAAACTGAATTGTTGGGATTCTCATTTTTTTTAATATATATATTAAAGATTGATTTTTTTTGTATTTTTTTTAAAGATTTTATTTATTCATGAGAGACAGAGAGAGGGACAGAGACACAGGCAGAGGGAGAAGCAGGCTCCACGCAGAGAGTCCAGCACGGGACTTGATCCCAGGACTCCAGGATCATGTCCTGGTCCAACGGCAGACGCTCAACCACTGAGCCACCCAGGCATCCCTAAAGATTGATTTTAGAGAGCAAGAGAGTGTGTGTGTGTGTGTGTGGTGGGGAGGTGCAAAGAGAGAGAGAGAATCCCAAGCAGACACTCTTCTGAGCCTGACCCTGGGCTTAATCCATGACCCTGAGATCATGACCTGAGTTGAAATCAAGAGTCGGATGCTTGATTGACTGAGCCATTTAGTCGCCACCCTCCCCTTTTTAAAGTAGGTTCCACGACGCCCAGCATGGAACCCAAGGCAGAGCATAAATTCACATCACTGAGATGAAAAAAAAAAAAAAAAGAAAAAAGACCTGAGATGAGATCAGGAGTCAGACACCTAAACCACTGAGTCCCCCAGAGGCCCCTTATACTGTATATTTTTTAAGTAGATAAAGACTGTGTCTAGGTATTTGTGGGGACAGAGGTGGTGATTTGCTGTGGTTTACTTTATAGTTTGTGATATGTTCATAATAGCCCTCCTTTGTCAGAGTAGTAGATATTCTTTTTTGGAGAAAAGGTTGTAGTGGGAGAGGAGTTGTAGACTTTTTTTCTTTTTGGTCTTGCAGGACGCTAAATTTCCCCCTCTTTATTTCTTCTCCCCTTCACGGTGCAGTTTCCAAAGTATTCCTATTTTTTTTTAAGACTTATTTATTTATTTGATAGAGAGCACTCACGTGCAAGCAGGGGCAGAGGTAGAGGGAGAATCAGGCTCCCAGCTGAGCTAGGAACCCAATGCAGGGCTCCATCCAAAGGCTGATGCTTAACCTACTAAGTCACCCAGGTGCCCCTCTCCCTATTACTTTTAACTTCTCCCCTTGACGTGTTTCTTTTCCAAAGTTGTGCTACTGGGGATTTCTGCGCTCTTAAGTTCCTTCCCTGAAGTCAGTACTCTCATCTACCAATGGACATTTTTCCCCAGGATTTTCTGGCTGTGCATGGAATACCTTGATCATCTTTGTCTCCTTCAGTGGGTTTTTCCTTAATTTTAACCACTACCGTTATTCTTAGACTCTGTGAAATCTATTGCTGTGCTTTAGGGGTCTGTGGTCCTAGTAAAAGCAGAATACTTCTTGTCCTTTGAGTTTCTTCCTGTTTCTTTTAAAATTGTCTTGGTAAAAAATAATTATTTTATGTCAAATTAAGTCATCAGTACTATTTCATTTGAAAGAAGGAAGGGTATTACAATGCTATCATCATCATTAACATTTTTCCTTTAGAATAGTTTTCCATAGGCAGGAATTGAAAAAGTGATACATAATCTTTACGAGTGTAGGTATCTTAAATGATAGATGTAGGAGCCCCAGAGTTTTATGTGAGATAAAGTCCTTACCTATAAAAATGTGTAGTCAGGAAGGCTAAAGGCATCTCATATCTGTTTGTCATGAAAATACATTGATGACTATGCATGGTTTTCATGAGAAGGATCAGAGGCAACTTCAATTTAACTTGGATTTTTCCCTGATGAGGAAGTATCGTATGAGGTGGTTTGTGGCATTGCAAAGTACAGAAGCCAAACACAATTCAAAAGACCTTAGTGAATCTATGTGCCCTGGAATGGTCAAGCTGGTTTGTGGCCTAGAACAGAAAAGAAATACAGAAGCTTTGTCTCTATAAATGATGTCATCACTTCAAAATGTTTCCTCTGGTGTTTTGAGGCAGGTCAATGAGGAATTGACAGCTGTCTCATTTTTCAACAGCATTCAACTGGATAAAACCTAATCTATGCCATCCTGTCCAAGAATTCCTATTTGTGGGCCTTTACCGGAAATATTAAAAAGCTCTGACATTTCCTAAGTGGCGAAAAGTTTATTTTTCTAAAAAAGTCTTGAAAGATATTTCATGGTATGTTCTGTATGTCCCACCTGTGATGCTTAACGACACATCTGGTTTTACTGAAATCTACACGTTGTTGTGACTCATTGCTTTTTACATTAGTATCCTTGGTTTGAGGAAATCTGCCAACTGTCAAGGAAGAAACTGTCAATTTAATAAAAGCCAAAGCCTTGAGTCATTACTTTTTCAAAAGTTTTTATTAAGAAATAAAAGCAGAATAATGACGTTCTCTTCTGTCCAGAAGTTTGCTGGTGGTTATCCAGAAGGTAAGTCTTAAAACTCTAGAAGTGTATGTTTCATAAGAGAGACAGCCCACTAAGAAAAATTTGATGGGGAAGATTGGTATTGCTTTGTGGCTGGCTATTTTGGTCCGCATGAATGTTAAAAAATTTTCCATCAAGGCTCTTTGGCCACCATCATGGATAGTAATAAAAAATTGTGTGCTCTTTTGTCTAACCTGCCATTCTGGAAGAGAGTATTGCAGGAGGCAACTGTGCTTATAATCAAAGAAATGCTAATTTTTATTTTTATTTTTTTAAAGAAATGCAAATTTTTTAAGTAATTATATTCCCTCCTTGAATTTTGAATTAGTAAAAAAAAAAAAAAAAAATTTGCTATGCTGACATGAGTATAGTGAAATTGGTACTTTTTTTTTTTTTTTTTTTTTTAATTGAGGCTCTCTAGTTGATATAGCTCACTTGGCTAGCAGTCTGGAAGTATATATTAAGAATAATTCTTAAGGAAATATTTCAAAAATAGAAGTTGTTGTGTCAGGAAGATGTCTCTTCCAGCACCATTCACTGTATAGAAAAATTGGAAGAAATTTCTAACAATAAGGAACTTAAGACATGTCCATCATATAACCAGTTCTTAGCTCTTACTGATTGTTATAAGCATTTTCTTACCTGCAAATGTACAATTCTACATCTAGAAGAGGAGCTGCTGGGTCTCTGGTGTGCATTTACCTCTGGTAGATATTTTTTACCTTTGGTAGATATGGCTAAATGCATTTGTGGTTGTACCAGTTTATACCTACCTCTAGTGTATGAGAGTTCCAGTTACTTGTCTCTACTCTTGCCATATTACCCATTCTGTGTGTGTGTGTGCTGATACCACATGGTAGCTCGGTCTTGCATTTCCCTGATGCCTAATGATACTGTTCTCTTTTCCAATGTTTGTTAGCCATTTGAATATCTTTTATGGAAAGTGTTGCAATTTTTTATGCATTCTTTTAATATTAGGTGATCATTTTTCTTATTTGTAGGAATTCTTTCTATATTCTGGTATGGGTTCTTTGGGGTTGTATATATTAAAATATATATTCTCCCTTTCTATTGCTTTTCTTTCTACTTCCCTTATTTGGTTTCATTTGATAAAGAGACATTTAATTTTTAATGTTCAGAATTACAAATTTTTTTTTCCATTTGTCGGTACCGTTTTTCATGTTCTCTTTTAAAATCTTTGCCCACCCATAGGTCATGAAATTGTTCCCAAGGTTTTATCTAGCTTTATTGTTTATCTTTCCACACATATTATCTTCAGTCCATCCACAGTGAATTTTTGTGTATGATGCAGGCAATTCTTACTATACAGGCGTGCCTCAGAGATATGATAGGTTCAGTTCTGCAGTGCTGCAGGAAAGCAGGTATTGGGATAAATTGAATCAGATGAGTTTTTTGGTTTCCCAGTGCATATAAAAGTTATATTTACGCTATACTGTAGTATACTACAGTATTGTAGTCTACTTAAAGTGTGCAGTAGTGTTATATCTAAAAAAAAAAAATTTACGTACCTTAATTTAAAAATACTTGATTGCTAAAAAATGCTAACCATCATCTGTGCTTTCAGTCTTTTGAGTAAGTTTTTTTTTGCTGGTGGAGAATCTTTTGTCAGTGTTGATGGCTGCTGACTGACCATGGGGGTGGTTGCTGAAGGCTGGGGTCACTGTGGAGTTTCTTAAAATAACACAGCAGTGAATTTTGCTGCATCAGTTGACTCTTCCTCTCATAAAAGGTTTCTTTATGGCATGTGACAGTGTTTGATAGGATTTTACCCACAGCAGAACTTATTTCAAAGTTGGAGTTAATCCTCTTTGTCAACTAAGTTTATAAACTTTTTAAATCCTTTGTTGTCATTTCAATAATCTTCACAGCATCTTCATCAGGAGTAGTTTCTATTCAAGAAACCACTTTCTCTGTTCATCCATAGAAGCAGCTCCCCATAGAGTCAAGTTTTATCATGAGATCGCATCAATTCAGTCACATCTTCAGGCTCCCCTTCTAATTCTTGTTCTCCTCCTATTTCCACCACATCTGCAGCTGTTTCTTTGTGGAAGTCGTGAGCCCCTCAAGGTCCCCTATGAGGCTTGGAATCAACTTCTTCCAAACCCATTCATGTTGGTAATTTGATCTTATCACATGAATCATGAATGTTCTTAATGGCGTCTAGAATGGTGGATCCTTTCCAGAAGACTTTCAGTTTGTTTTGCCCAGATGTGTCAAAGGAACCACTGTCTGTGGCACCTGTAGCCTTATGAAATGTATTTCTTAAATAATAAGACTTAAAAGCCAAAATCACTTCTCATCCATGGGCTGCAGAATCAGTGTCACGTTAGCCGGCATAAAGATAGTATTAGCCCAGTGTACGTCTCCATCAGGGCTCTTAAGGGATCAGGTACATTGTCAGGGAACAGTCCTATTTTGAAGGGAATCTTTTTTTCTGAGCAGAAAGTTCTTAACTGTGGGCTTAGAATACTTCACAAACCATGCTGCATACAGATATGCTGTCATCCAAGCTTTGTTCCATTTCTAGCACAGAGGCGGAGGAGATTTAGCTTCCTTCTTGAGGGCCCTAGGATTTTTCTAAATGATGAAATGAGCTTTGGCTTCAACTTAGTCACCATCTGCCTTAGCCCCCTTGACAGGAGAGGTAGTGTGGTCTTTGAAGCTTTGAAGCTAGGTATTGTTTTTTCTCCTCTCTGGCTGTGAAGGTCCTAGATGGCATCTTCTTCCAATAGGAGGCTGTTTTGTCAATACTGAAAATCTGTTGCTTAGTGTAGTCACCTTCATGAATGATCTTAGCTAGATCTTGTGGACAACTTGATGCAGCTTCTTTGTCAGCATTTGCTGCTTCTCTTGGCACTTGGACGTTCTAGAAACGGTTTCTTAAACCTTATAAACCAATTTCTGCTAGCCTTCTCACCTCTCTGTGCCTTCACAGATTCAAAGAGAGTTAGGCCCTGGCCTAAGAGGATGTTGTGGCTGGTTCGATCTTCCCCTTAAAGCCCTAAAACTTTCTCCACATCAGCAGTAAGGCTGTTCCTTCTTACCATTTATATGTTCACGAGAGTAGCACTTTTAATTTCCTTCGAGAACTTTTCCTTTGCATTCACAGTTTGGCTGTTTGATGCGAGAGGCCTAACTTTCAACCTCCCTCAGCTTTTGACATGAGTTCTTACTAAACTTGGTCATTTCTAGCTTTTGATGTCAAGTGAGAGAAGACATGACTTTCTCATTTGAATGCTTAGAGGCCATTCGTCGAAGAGTTATTCATTGGACTGATTTCAATATTGTTGTGTCTCAAGGTAAAGGGAGGCCTGAGGAGAAGGAGAGAGATGGGGAATGGCTGGTTGGTGGAGTAGCCAGCCAGAAGGCGCACAACGTTTATTACGTCTACCTGTCACATGGGTCTCATGGCACCTCAACACAGTTAGGATAGTAATATGCAGTCACGGATCACAGATTACCATAACAGACGTAACAATAATGAAAAAGCTTGAAAAAAATTGCAAGAATTACTGAAACGTGACACAGAGACACAAAGTAAGCAATGGTTGTTGAAGAAATGGTGCTGATAGACTTTGCTAGATGCAGGATTGTCACAAACCTTCAGCCTGTAAGAGAAAAAGGCAGTACCTGCCAAGCAGAGTAATAAAGCGGAGGGCAATAAAATGAAGTGCGCTGGTGCACCAAGGTAAATTTCTGGCTGTGTTAGTTTTCTACTATCATCGCAAACCCAGGAGTTTTAAATAGCACAGCTCTCTCCGTTTCCGTAACCTGAGGTCTGGGTTCAGCATGACTGGATCATCTGTTCAGGGTCTCGCCTGGCTGGACTCCATGAGGATGGTGGTTCCCAGCTAAGCTGAAGGTTCTCTTCAAGCTGGCTGATGGTTGACGGAATCTACTACTACTTTCTTGCGGTTGTAAAACTGGTGTCCGCATAGTCTTGCTACCTGTTTGCCCAGAGACTTTCAGTTCTTAGAGGTCGTGTGGAGTATTCACCACATAGGTTTTTTTTTTCTTTCTAGACCAGCAGGCATTTATTTGTCTAATTTCCAATTCTGTGACTAGCTAGAGAAATCAATCTGCACCTAACTGATTAGGTCAGGCCAACCCAGGAAAATCTCCCTCCTAGAACATATGCTATATACAGAGAGTTTAAAAACATTTTTAAGGGTAGGGATGCTGGTAAGAAAATAGTCTAGAAGCATAAGAATATCACCTACCAGAGGAAATGTTAAACTAAGCACACATTGGAGAAGTTCGCCTTCACTAAGAGAACAGCAGATTACCAGTTTCTTTTATGTCTAACACTACTGAGCGGGGTGGGGAGAGTAAGTTGATACAGCCTTTCCACAAAGCAGTTTAGTAGGAATAGTTGATGTTAAAGTCACAGAGCCTAAAAAATAAAAAAATAAAGTCACAGAGCCACAGCACGAGTGGAAGAATGAAGAGGGAGATGATACTGCGCCTGCGCATAGGTATGTGCACCCTATACGCATATTCATGTTCATTTAATGATGACTGTAGCCCTAGAAGATAAGCACTGTTGTTTTTATTGGACACCTGGAGAGAGCTGAGGCAGAGAGAGGTACCCTCCCAGGTAGTATTAGCTGCTCTCTTGGTAATAGGATTTTGTGAGAATGATTATTGTTTTTTTTTTTTTTTTTTATTTTATTATTATTTTTTTATTTTATTTTATTTTTTTATTGGTGTTCAATTTACTAACATACAGAATAACACCCAGTGCCCGTCACCCATTCACTCCCACCCCCCGCCCTCCTCCCCTTCCAACACCCCTAGTTCGTTTCCCAGAGTTAGCAGTCTTTATGTTCTGTCTCCCTTTCTGATATTTCCCACACATTTCTTCTCCCTTCCCTTATTTTCCCTTTCACTATTATTTATATTCCCCAAATGAATGAGAACATATAATGTTTGTCCTTCTCCGACTGACTTACTTCACTCAGCATAATACCCTCCAGTTCCATCCACGTTGAAGCAAATGGTGGGTATTTGTCATTTCTAATAGCTGAGTAATATTCCATTGTATACATAAACCACATCTTCTTTATCCATTCATCTTTCGTTGGACACCGAGGCTCCTTCCACAGTTTGGCTATCGTGGCCATTGCTGCTAGAAACATCGGGGTGCAGGTGTCCCGGCGTTTCATTGCATTTGTATCTTTGGGGTAAATCCCCAACAGTGCAATTGCTGGGTCGTAGGGCAGGTATATTTTTAACTGTTTGAGGAACCTCCACACAGTTTCCCAGAGTGGCTGCACCAGTTCACATTCCCACCAACAGTGCAGGAGGGTTCCCTTTTCTCCGCATCCTCTCCAACATTTGTTGTTTCCTGCCTTGTTAATTTTCCCCATTCTCACGGGTGTGAGGTGGTATCTCATTGTAGTTTTCATTTGTATTTCCCTGATGGCAAGTGATGCAGAGCATTTTCTCATGTGCATGTTGGCCATGTCTATGTCTTCCTCTGTGAGATTTCTGTTCATGTCTTTTGCCCATTTCATGATTGGATTGTTTGTTTCTTTGGTGTTGAGTTTAATAAGTTCTTTATAGATCTTGGAAACTAGCCCTTTATCTGATATGTCATTTGCAAATATATTCTCCCATTCTGTAGGTTGTCTTTGAGTTTTGTTGACTGTATCCTTTGCTGTGCAAAAGCTTCTTATCTTGATGAAGTCCCAATAGTTCATTTTTGCTTTTGTTTCTTTTGCCTTCGTGGATGTATCTTGCAAGAAGTTACTATGGCCGAGTTCAAAAAGGGTGTTGCCTGTGTTCTCCTCTAGGATTTTGATGGAATCTTGTCTCACATTTAGATCTTTCATCCATTTTGAGTTTATCTTTGTGTATGGTGCAAGAGAGTGGTCTAGTTTCATTCTTCTGCATGTGGATGTCCAATGTTCCCAGCACCATTTATTGAAGAGACTGTCTTTCTTCCAATGGATAGTCTTTCCTCCTTTATCGAATATTAGTTGCCCATAAAGTTCAGGGTCCACTTCTGGATTCTCTATTCTGTTCCACTGATCTATGTGTCTGTTTTTGTGCCAGTACCACACTGTCTTGATGACCACAGCTTTGTAGTACAACCTGAAATCTGGCATTGTGATGCCCCCAGATATGGTTTTCTTTTTTAAAATTCCCCTGGCTATTCGGGGTCTTTTCTGATTCCACACAAATCTTAAAATAATTTGTTCTAACTCTCTGAAGAAAGTCCATGGTATTTTGATAGGGATTGCATTAAACGTGTATATTGCCCTGGGTAACATTGACATTTTCACAATATTAATTCTGCCAATCCATGAGCATGGAATATTTTTCCATCTCTTTGTGTCTTCCTCAATTTCTTTCAGAAGTGTTCTATAGTTTTGAGGGTATAGATCCTTTACATCTTTGGTGAGGTTTATTCCTAGGTATCTTATGCTTTTGGGTGCAATTGTAAATGGGATTGACTCCTTAATTTCTCTTTCTTCAGTCTCATTGTTAGTGTATAGAAATGCCACTGACTTCTGGGCATTGATTTTGTATCCTGCAACGCTACCGAATTGCTGTATGAGTTCTAGCAATCTTGGGGTGGAGACTTTTGGGTTTTCTATGTAGAGTATCATGTCATCGGCGAAGAGGGAGAGTTTGACTTCTTCTTTGCCAATTTGAATGCCTTTAATGTCTTTTTGTTGTCTGATTGCTGAGGCTAGGACTTCCAGTACTATGTTGAATAGCAGTGGTGAGAGTGGACATCCCTGTCTTGTTCCTGATCTTAGGGGAAAGGCTCCCAGTGCTTCCCCATTGAGAATGATATTTGCTGTGGGCTTTTCGTAGATGGCTTTTAAGATGTCAAGGAATGTTCCCTCTATCCCTATACTCTGAAGAGTTTTGATCAGGAATGGATGCTGTATTTTGTCAAATGCTTTCTCTGCATCCAATGAGAGGATCATATGGTTCTTGGTTTTTCTCTTGCTGATATGATGAATCACATTGATTGTTTTACGGGTGTTGAACCAGCCTTGTGTCCCGGGGATAAATCCTACTTGGTCATGGTGAATAATTTTCTTAATGTACTGTTGGATCCTATTGGCCAGTATCTTGTTGAGAATTTTTGCATCCATGTTCATCAGGGATATTGGTCTGTAATTCTCCTTTTTGGCGGGGTCTTTGTCTGGCTTTGGAATTAAGGTGATGCTGGCTTCATAGAACGAATTTGGAAGTACTCCATCTCTTTCTATCTTTCCAAACAGCTTTAGGAGAATAGGTATGATTTCTTCTTTAAACGTTTGATAAAATTCTCCTGGGAAGCCATCTGGCCCTGGACTCTTGTGTCTTGGGAGGTTTTTGATGACTGCTTCAATTTCCTCCCTGGTTATTGGCCTGTTCAGGTTTTCTATTTCTTCCTGTTCCAGTTTTGGTAGTTTGTGGTTTTCCAGGAATGCGTCCATTTCTTCTAGATTGCTTAATTTATTGGCGTATAGCTGTTCATAATATGTTTTTAAAATCGTTTGTATTTCCTTGGTGTTGGTAGTGATCTCTCCTTTCTCATTCATGATTTTATTAATTTGAGTCTTCTCTCTCTTCTTTTTAATAAGGCTGGCTAATGGTTTATCTATCTTATTAATTCTTTCAAAGAACCAACTCCTGGTTCTGTTGATCTGTTCCACAGTTCTTCTGGTCTCGATTTCATTGAGTTCTGCTCGAATCTTTATTAACTCCCTTCTTCTCTTGGGTGTAGGTTCTATTTGCTGTTTTTTCTCTAGCTCCTTTATGTGTAAGGTTAGCTTTTGTATTTGAGTTCTTTCCAGTTTTTGAATGGATGCTTGTATTGCGATGTATTTCCCCCTTAGGACTGCTTTTGCTGCATCCCAAAGATTTTGAACGGTTGTATCTTCATTCTCATTAGTTTCCATGAATCTTTTTAATTCTTCCTTAATTTCCTGGTTGACCCTTTTATCTTTTAGCAGGATGGTCCTTAACCTCCACGTGTTTGAGGTCCTTCCAAACTTCTTGTTGTGATTTAGTTCTAATTTCAAGGCATTATGGTCCGAGAATATGCAGGGGACAATCCCAATCTTTTGGTATCGGTTCAGACCCGATTTGTGACCCAATATGTGGTCTATTCTGGAGAAAGTTCCATGTGCGCTTGAGAAGAATGTGTATTCAGTTGAGTTTGGATGTAAAGTTCTGTAGATATCTGTGAAATCCATCTGTTCCAGTGTATCATTTAAAGCTCTCGTTTCTTTGGAGATGTTGTGCTTAGAAGACCTATCGAGTATAGAAAGAGCTAGATTGAAGTCACCAAGTATAAGTGTATTATTATCTAAGTATTTCTTCACTTTGGTTAATAATTGATTTATATATTTGGCAGCTCCCACATTCGGAGCATATATATTGAGGATTGTTAAGTCCTCTTGTTGAATAGATCCTTTAAGTATGATATAGTGTCCCTCTTCATCTCTCACTACAGTCTTTGGGGTAAATTTTAGTTTATCTGATATAAGGATGGCTACCCCTGCTTTCTTTTGAGGACCATTCGAATGGTAAATGGTTCTCCAACCTTTTATTTTCAGGCTGTAGGTGTCCTTCTGTCTAAAATGAGTCTCTTGTAGACAGCAAATAGATGGGTCCTGCTTTTTTATCCAGTCTGAAACCCTGCGCCTTTTGATGGGGTCATTAAGCCCGTTCACATTCAGAGTTACTATTGAGAGATATGAGTTTAGTGTCATCATGATATCTATTCAGTCTTTGTTTTTGTGGACTGTTCCACTGAACTTCTTCTTAAAGGGGAATTTTAAGAGTCCCCCTTAAAATTTCTTGCAGAGCTGGTTTGGAGGTCACATATTCTTTTAGTTGCTGCCTGTCTTGGAAGCTCTTTATCTCTCCTTCCATTTTGAATGAGAGCCTTGCTGGATAAAGTATTCTTGGTTGCATGTTCTTCTCATTTAGGACCCTGAATATATCCTGCCAGCCCTTTCTGGCCTGCCAGGTCTCTGTGGAGAGGTCTGCTGTTACCCTAATACTCCTCCCCATAAAAGTCAGGGATTTCTTGTCTCTTGCTGCTTTAAGGATCTTCTCCTTATCTTTGGAATTTGCAAGCTTCACAATTAAATGTCGAGGTGTTGAACGGTTTTTATTGATTTTAGGGGGGGATCTCTCTATTTCCTGGATCTGAATGCCTGTTTCCCTTCCCAGATTAGGAAAGTTTTCAGCTAGAATTTGTTCAAATACATATTCTGGCCCTCTGTCCCTTTCGGCGCCCTCGGGAACCCCAATTAAACGTAGGTTTTTCTTCCTCAGGCTGTCGTTTATTTCCCTTATTCTATCTTCATGGTCTTTTAATTGTTTGTCTCTTTTTTCCTCAGTTTCCCTCTTTGCTATCAACTTGTCTTCTATGTCACTCACTCGTTCTTCCACCTCGTTGACCCTCGTCGTTAGGACTTCTAGTTTGGATTGCATCTCATTCAATTGATTTTTAATTTCTGCCTGATTAGCTCTAAATTCTGCAGTCATGAAGTCTCTTGAGTCCTTTATACTTTTTTCTAGAGCCACCAGTAGCTGTATAATAGTGCTTCTGAATTGGCTTTCTGACATTGAATTGTAATCCAGATTTTGTAACTCTGTGGGAGAGAGGACTGTTTCTGATTCTTTCTTTTGAGGTGAGGTTTTCCTTCTAGTCATTTTGCTCAGTGCAGAGTGGCCAAAAGCAAATTGTATTGGGAAAAAGAGAAAAAGAGAGGAGAGAAAGAAGGAAAGAAAAGAGAAAGAGAAAAAAAAAAGGGGAAGAAAAGAAAAAAAAACGAGAAAAAAGAAAAAAAAAAGAAGAAAAAGAGAACGAAAAAGAAAGGAGAAAAAAAGGGGGTGGGGGAAGGAAACAAATCAAAAAGCAAAACAAAACAAAAACAAAAACAAACAAAAAAAGAACCACCGGGGAGTATCTTCTGATTCTGTGTACTTTAAGTCCCTTGGCTTCTCCTGGAAGTTGTCCGTCTAGCTGGTCTTCTGGGGGAGGGGCCTGTTGTGCTGATTTTCAGGTGTTAGCAGTTGGGGGAGCTGCTGTGCCCCTGCCTGGTGCAGGGCTCGGTGGGGGTTGTTTACCCCGTGAGGCCGCAGGAGGAACAGCCCCAGTGGCGGGGCAGCTCTGGAAACCTGGATTCAGCTCCGGCAGGAACTCCGTCTGCAGGGCCTGGAGGCTCCGGGCGGGGCCGCTGATGTGCTCAGCTGGGGCAGGAGCGTCCTCGCTGTCCTGGGCCCTCCCGGCCTCTGCCTGTCCCGGGGGAGGCCGGATCCTGGGCTGTGTCCCGGCGCCCTGTGCTCCGGAGCCTGCGCTGGTGGATTCGCGCTCCCGGGCCGCGCAGCCCCCTCCGCGGAGCCGCCGCCCGAGCCCCTTCAGCTGCTCCGGGTCCCGCCGGGTCCCGCCGTGCGCGCTGCAGCCCTTAGGGAGCTCGGCGCACTCCCCCGGGGCGCAGGTGCCTGTTAGTGTCCCCGGAGCCCGCGGGCCTCCCCGCCCTCCTGGTCCTGCTCCACCTCCCTGGAGCCCCTTTCCCCCGGGAAGGTCGGTGCAGCTCCTGCTCCTCCGGGACGGGGCTCTCCTGTCCTGGGGACCCTCGCCCCGGCCTCAGCCCGGCTCCTCGCGGGGCCCCTCCCCCTTGGAGGCCTTTGTTCCTTTATGTCTTTTTCCCCCGTCTTCCTACCTTGATAGAAGCGCGAACTCTTCTCACTGTAGCATTCCAGCTGTTCTCTCTTTAAATCTCAGGCCGAATTCATAGATTTTCAGGATAATTTGAAGGTTTTCTAGGTAGTTTGGTGGAGACAGGTGATTTGGAGACCCTACTCTTCCGCCATCTTGCTCCTCCCCCCCTGATTATTGTTTTTTATCATTTTCTTTTTATATTATTATAAAATTTTGAAAAGCTTATAGGTTGTTTTTTTTTTTTTTTTTTTTTTTTTTTTTAAGTATTTACAAACAGGAAAAAAGTGATACTAGGGCTGCCTTGAAATCAACACCCTGCACTGGTGGTAGGAGTGTAAGTTAGTTTGAACTTTTGGAAATAGCGTGATCCTGTAATTCCACTTCAAAAAATCTGAAAAAAAAAAAAAAATCTGGCCTCAGTAATTATTTTAAATATTGAACAAAGTTGTACATGCGAACAAGTCTATTATAGAATTATCTAGCGTATGGAAAAATTGGTAACCTGAATTTCCATGATAAAAGCAATCGTCACATATACTGTGGCTTACCCACTTAGGAAGAATTATTTCAGAGATCATTGGTTCTAGCCCCTACACGCTTTCCTGCATTTCCTTTGGAGAGCACTTGGGGTCCTTGGCCACTTTCTCCACTGGGGCTTCGTCACACTCCTACCGCGGTCTGAGTTTCCAGTGGTGTGGACAGCCCTGCACCCAAACCGTCTCCAGCATCCAGGACTCCGCACAGATAACCCACTATCATTTACAGGTTTTTTTGTGTGGACATATGTGTGCATCTCCCTTGGGTACATGCCTCGAGTACAGTGGCTGGGTCACATGGTAACTCCACGTTTAACCGTGGGAAGGACTGCCAGACTGTATTCCAAAGCATCTGCACCCTTTAGCAGTGTAGCAGGGTTTGTTTTTCCAGATCCTTGCCCACACGCGGTATTATCTTTCTTCACGTCGTAGTGGGTATGAAGTGGTATCTCATTGGGGTTTGATTAGCATTCCTTGATGGCTAATGATGTGTGTGTGTGTTGCACATCCTGTAAGTTTGAAATATGGGTGACATATATCCGCCTTTGTGGTATTTCCACTGCTCTAAAAGTTCTCCGTGCTCTCCCTATTCATCCCTCCTCCCCCAGTGCCTGACAACCACTGATCTTTTTATTGTCTTCTACTATACATAGATCTTCGTATTGTTTAGTCTTTCCAGAAGGTGGTATATAATTGCCGTCCAACAATATGTAGTCTTTTCAGACTGCCTTCCTTCACTTAATGTGCTGTGTGTTCTTTTATGTCTATTCATGGTTTGATAGTTCATTTCTTTTTAACATCGAATAACATTTCATCTTCCAGATGTGTTCGTTCACCTACCAAAGGACGTTCTTCCAAGCTTTGACAGTTTACGAATAAACTTGCTACAGACATCTGTGTGTAGGTTTATATATGGACATAAATTTTCAACTCCTTTGAGTAAATATCCAGAAATGTGATTGCTGGATTGTATGGTGGGACTTTCTGGTTTTATAAGAAATTTCCACCCCACCCCACCCCCCTGCAAAAAAACATTTTGCTTTCTCACCAGCAGTGCGTGAGAGTTCCTGTTGCTCTGCATTTTCATCAGCATTTAATGTTGCCAGTGCTCTGGATTTTGACCATTCTAATAGGTGTATATTGATATTTCATTGTTTTTATTGCATTTCTCTGATAACATGTAATGTAGTGCATCTTTTTATATGCTTGTTATCTGTATGTTTTTGGTGAGGTGTCTGTCAGAGTCTTTGGCCTATTTTTAATTCAGATTATTTTCTTATTGTTGAGTGTTGAGGTTTTATTATGTCCTTTATCAAGTGTGTCCTTTATTACTTGTGTATCTTGTAAATATTTTCTCCCCGTTTGTGGCTTGTCTTCTTATTCTTTTGGAGCAGAGGTTTTTAATTTTAATGAAGTCCACCTTATCAGTTATTTCTTTCTTGGATCGTGCCTTTTGGCGTCATATCTAAAAAGTCGTAATCCTACTCAAGGTCATCCAGATTTTTTCCTATGTTATCTTCTAGGAGTTTTGCATTTTACTCTTAGGTCTGTAATCTGTTTTGAGTTAATTTTAATGAAGGGCATAAGGTCTGTGTCTAGATTCATTTTTTTGCATATGGATGTCCACTCATTCCAGCACCATTTATTGAAAACACTGTCTTTATTGTATTGCCTTTGGTCCTTTGTCAAAGATCAGTTGACCACATTTATGTGGATTTATTTCTGGGCTTTTTATTCTTTTTCATTGATCTATTTATGCTTTCACCAGTATCACACTGTCTTGGTTTCTGCAGCTTTATAGTAAGTATTGAAGATGGGTAGTGTCATTCCTCCAACTTTGTTTTTCTTCAATAATTATATTTGCTATTCTGGGTCTTTTTCCCTTCCATATATCCTTGAGAATTACTTTTTTGATATCCACAAAATAACTCACTGGGATTTTTTTTTCCAGTTCTATTGGGAAATAATTGACATCTATCACTATATAAATTTAAGCTATACAGGATGATGATTTCATTTATGTATATTGTAAAATGATTATTACAATACGTTCAGCTAACATCCATCATCTCCTATTCCCCTGATCTCTACCCATAGGTACCTCTGCCTCTGGTACCCCTAAACTTGATATTCTCTATGAGTTTGGTGGGGTTTTTTTTTGTTTGTTTGTTTTGTTTTGTTTTTAGATTGTACATGTAAGTGAGATCATACAGTATTTGTCTTTTTCTGACTTATTTCACTTAGCATAATGCTTTTGAGGTCCATCAGTGTTAAGGCAAATGGTAAGGTTCCCTTACCTTCTGTGGCTGAATGATACTTTGTTGTAAATACTTTGTTGCATGTGCATGTATCCACTCATCCATGGGTGGACACTTAGGTGGTTTCCATTATCTTGGCTATTATAAATGTTGCTAATGTGGGGGTGCAGACATCTTTTTGAGTTAGTTTTTTTGTTCATTTTGGATGTATAACCAAAAATAGAATTGCTGGGCAGCCCGGGTGGCTCATCGGTTTAGTGCCACCTTCAGCCCAGGGCCTGATCCTGGAGACCCAGGTCAAGTTCCATGTGGAGCCTGTTTCTCCCTCTGTCTGTGTCTCTGCCTCTGTCTGTGTATCTCTGCTTCTGTCTGTGTCTCTCATGAATAAATAAATAAAATCTGAAAAAAAAATAGAATTGCTGGATCATATGGTTGCATTATTTTGAATTTTTTTTTAGTATCCTCCATACTGTTTTCTGTAGTGACTGTACCAGTTTATAATACCATGAACAGTGTACAGGGTTCTCTTTTCTCCACATCCACACCAGTGTTTGTTAAGTCTTACCTTTTTGTTGATGGCCATTCTAACAGACATGAGGTGATAACTTACTGGTTTTCATTGCAATTTCCTAATGACTAGTGATGTTGAGCATCTTTTCATGTACCTGTTGTCCTTTCATGTGTCTTCTTTGGAGAAATGTCTGTTCAGGTCCTTTGCCCATTTTTCAGTTCGGTTTTGTTGTTTGCTTTGAGTCCTATAAGTTCTTTATGTATTTTGGATATTAACCCCTTAACAAATAAATGGTTTGCAAATACTTTTGTTTCATTCCATAGGCTGTCTTTGCACTTTGTTGTTGGTTTCTTTTCTGTACAGCTTTTTGGTTTGGTATTGTCCCTCTTATTTATCTTTTATTTTGTTGCTTGTAAACGTTTAGGTATCATACTCAAAAAAATCATTACCAAGATCCCTGTCAAGGAACTTTATTCCTGTGTTTTCTTCTAGAAGTTTCATGGTTTCAGGTTTTACATTTGAGTCTTTAATCCATTTTGAGTTCTTTTTTGAGTGGTGTGAGATAGGAGTCCAATTTCATTCTTTTACATACAAATATCCAATTATCCTAAATTGCTAGGCTTTTGATTTGGCTTGCATTCAATATGTAAAGTTGGCAAGAACTGACATCTTGACAATATTTAGTCTTCCTATCCATGAACATGGAGCATCTCTCCATTTATTTCACTCTTGGAGTTTTGTAGTTTTCCTTATATGGATTTTGCACATATTTTATTAGACTTATCCCTGTTTTCATTTTGGGGGCTGCTAATGTAAATGGTAGTATGTTTTTAATTTCAAATTCCAGTTTTTTATTGTTGATGTATAGGAAAGCAATTGCCTTTTATCCATTAATCCTGTATTGTGCAAACTTGTAAAACTGCTTATTAATCACAGGAGTTTTTTGTTCAATTGTTTTGGATTTTCTACATACATTATCATATTATCTGTGAATGGTTTTATTTTTTTTTCCATTCTGTGTACTTTTCTCCCTTACTGTATTAATAACTGTATTAATACTTTAGTATGATGTAAAAGAGGAGTCGTGAGAGGCGACATTCTTGCCTTGTTTCTGTTCTTATTGGAAAGGCTTTGAATTTTTGAATTTCTCATTATTAAGTATGATGGTAGTTTAGTTTTTTGTAAATATTCTGTATTAAACTAATGAAGTTCCCCTCTATTCCTAGTTCACTGAGAATTTATATTTTATATCACAAATGGATGGTGGGTTTTGTCAAATGTCTTTTCTGCATCTTTTTTTTTTTTTTTTAAGATTTTGTTTATTTATTCATGAGAGACACAGATAGAGAGAGGCAGAGACATAGACAGAGGGAGAAGCAGACTCTAGGCAGGGAGCCTGATGTGGGACTCGATCCCAGGACCCAGGTCATGCCCTGGGCCCATGCTCAACCACTGAGCCACCCAGATGCCCCTGCATTTATTGATTTAATCACAATACTTCCCCTTTCTTGCATGTTGATATGATGATTACATTAATTATTTTAAAATGTTGAATCTACTTTGCGTACCCAGAATAAATCACATTTGATCGTGGTCTATAATTCTTTTTAATACATTGTTGGATTTGATTTCTTAATATTTTTAAACGATTTTTATTTTTAAGTAATCTTTACACCCTGCATGGGGCTCGAACTCAACCCCGAAATAAGGGTCGCACACTCTTCTGACTGAGCCAGCTGGGTGCCCCTGATTTCTTAATCTTTTGTTAAGGAATTTTATGTCTATTCCATGAGAAATAACGACCTGTAGTTTTCATTTCATGTAATATGTTTGATTTTGGTTTTATGGTAGGGCTGATCTCATAGAGTTAGGAAATATTCCCTCTACTTCCGTCCTCTGAAAGAAATTGTAGAGAATTGGTGTAACTTTTCCCCTAATGTCTGGTAAAATTCATCTGTGAACCCATTTGTGCCTGGTGCTTTCTCTTTTGAAAGATTATTAATTATTGATTCAGTTTCTTAAATAGAAATTAAATAGTTGTCTATTTCTTCTTGTTTGAGGTTTGGCAAATTGTGTATTTCAAAGAACCTGTTCATCTTATCTAGGTTATCAAACTTATAGATTTGTTCATAATATTCCTTTAGTATCTTTTCATGACCATTGGATCTGTAGTGGTGTCACCACTTTGTTTCTGATATTATTTGTTACCTCTTTTTTGTGTGTCCCCCTTTTTTAAGTATCCTTATTAGAGGCTTATTGACTTCGGTTTCAAAGAACCAGTTTTTGGCTTTATTAATTTTCTCTGTTGATTTCTTGTTTTTTAGTTTCACTGGTCTCTGCTCTAATTCTTACATCTTTTCTTCTTACTCTGGATTTCTTTTTCTAGTTTCCTAAGGGTAATAATTTTTTAAGCATTTTTACTTGCCTTGGAACATGGATTCTTTTAGACTAAAACCAGTGTTTCACAGGCCTTATGGTGATTAACATACTTGATTAACTTTTTTAAAAATAATTTTGTGCATGTATCCATATACTATTTTTTGAAATTCTTATTTTATCTGCGAGAAACTTCTAGAAATGTTGGCAGGGTTTGAGAGCCATCAGTAGAATCTATAATTGTTAGCAATTGAATGATTTGTGTTGATTTAGGAGGACCTTTGGATGGCCAAACTAGGAAAATGGAATTAAAGAACTAACTAGTATATTGCCCAGATTAGGAATGAATTTTCTTCTTCCTTTCCCAGAGTATTTCGCTAAGTGCTTGCATTACTTGTATAATGGGTAAAACCTTTGATCAAAGGTTGAGGAGTGAGGAGGGAGATATCTGTTTTGGCTGGGAATAAGAGGTGAAGGCAGATGTTTACCTGGTATATATTGAACTCACTTGAGCACCTACAGAGTCAGCTATTGTACTTGTCCTTTTTTCTTTTTTAATTGAGATTATCTGTTCTTTAGCACTTACTGCCTTTTGAGATCCACAGTTTTTAAAAAAGTTTTGTTACTACCACAGACTGAATTTATTCACATTTCAGAGGACAGGGTAACTCCAAATGATTTAAAAAAAAAAAAAAAAAAGGAGATAAAGCTGTAGTGCTAATAGGAAGTGCTTTATTATCCTGTCTATATTGAAAGGGTTGGAAAAACTTTTTTAAACATTGTTTCACTTCAAGAATATACTTTTGTTTTTTAATTTTTTAGAGTACGTCCAAGTTCAATCTAATAATTTGGGATTTCATAGTATTAGTATAAATGATAAAATTTTTATAAAGACACCTTTGCATGGCTTGGTAATATTCTTTAAGTGTGATCTTTTTCGTTTGTACTTAAGAGTATCTGAAAAGTCATATTTGTACTGAGGGCCTTAATCAGCCTTGTAATAAAATCCCACATACATAGATCCCTAAGTGACAGCAGCTAGTACTGATGAGCCCAGATGAAACTTGTTCACATTTACAAGTGTTAACTCACATACATAGAGATTCTACTTGATATAACTTCTCTTGCCTTTACCTATTATTTCACATTTGGCCTTAAGATTTAATGTAATGGGCACTGGCTCTGCACATATTGTTTGCTTTGCTGACAAATTATACAGCTTTAGATATTTTTTTTTAGATATTTTTAATATTTGAGATAAGATATGGAATAACATCAATTTTATATTATGCTTTTAATGGTAGGTCATTATTTGAAAATATTTAGTATTTAAAAGTAATATGGTATTTAATATTCTATTTACCAATCTATTTTTGAGTTATGTAGTATTGAAAAAGTCTGATGATTTAATCATCTTTTTGTTTATGCGGATAACTGTTATAGGACTTCTTAAGTATTATTTTGCTTTAATGTTAAAAATTTTTATGTTTACTTTTATAAAATTAATATTAACTTTTATTTGGAATAGAAAGCTTTTTTTTTTTTCCTTTTCCACAATCGGTGTTTTTAAAGAAATAAAGGATGAGCAAAGACATGTATTGAACACCCTGTTACCTATGACCAAGTGTGTGTGCTCATGCACAAGCCTTAATGTTTGGTATTTATTTATTAAATGGTAAATAAATGGAGAAGTTATAGACTGGATGTTCTTGACTTTCAGATTGTTTATTTTTTTAATTCTGTAAATGTAAATTCCTTGTTATTTTTTTTTTTAAAGATTTTATTTATTCATGAGAGATACGGAGAGAGAGAGAGAGAGAGAGGCAGAGACACAGGCAGAGGGAGAAGCAGGCTCCATGCAGGAAGCCCGTCGTGGGATTTGATCCAGGGACCCCAGGATCACGCCCTGGGCTGAAGGTGGCGCTAAACCCCTGAGCCACCTGGGCTGCCCCCTTGTTATTTTTAGATTGCTGTTTTGATGGTTGTTTTTTGTTTATAACCTTTTCCTAAAAGTTCTGTATAATGACCAGGGTCATACTGCCACTTTATAACCAGTTATGCTGGGGCACCTGGGTGGCTCAGGTGGTTAAGCACTGACTCTTGGTTTCTGCTCAGATCATAATCTCAGGGTTGTGAGATCCAGCCCTGCATGGGGCTCTGGCACAGCGTGGAGTCAGCTTGAGATCTCTCTCCCTCTGCCCCTTACCCACCTCGTGTGTGTGTGTGTGTGTGTGTGTGTGTGTGCGCGCACGCGTGTGCCTTCTCTCCCTCTGTCTTTCTCAAATAAATTAAATCTTTAAAAACAATTATGCTAAGGTTATGGATGCTGTTCACTGTAAGACATAATAGCATTTTTTTTTTTTTTTTTTTGGTGCCTCAAGGGGAGAAAACTTCAGGGGTTTTGCTTTGTCAGTTTGTGCAGGCTAATCTCACAGAAAAATTGAACGTAACCTTTCCAAGTTAAGGGGGAAAAAGTAATCTAAAACACAGTGACACATAGAATAAAATATATCTATTTCTTATATGTTATTCTATTCATATATGGGCCTGACAGTCTTAGAACAAACTAGTTTCTCTGCTCATCCTAAAAGTTTTTACAGAATTATCACATGTACATGCTAATTTTTAAATAATTCACAAATTATAAAGCTTTGGAGAAATATGTCTTGAAAGAAAAATTCTATGTATAAAATCTGTAGACAGTGTTAGATGTTTTAGAACTTGGAAGTTTTGTTTTAACTGACCACTGTCAGTATGCTTTTAGGGGTAAATTATTCTCATCTTCTGGGGAAATAACAAAGAATTACCTGTTTTTGTTTTTTTTTTTTATCTAACACACAAAATACAAAATTATGAAATGTATTTAAAACAAATATAGTACTTTCTCATTGGCTGGGGAAAAACAGTTGTAAAGAGTAACTCATTTTTAAAAATAGGGCTGAACTTCCCAATTCTGCTTAAATGATATTTTGGAAACATTGATTCAATTAAAATGGTTTTATAATGAACTGGAAAGGTGGCATAGATTTAAATACTTCAGGTAAGGGCAAAAGTGAAGTATTATGAGATGGTTTATACCAAAAGACAAGCTGAAGCATTTACTAATTTCATTAAGGAATGAACCAGTTGCTGGATGATAAGGAAAAAAGCAGAAAGGGTGTTGTTGCTGTGGGTGGAAAGAAGACAGTGGCGAGGCTGCTGCAGACCCTGTGGTCCCCCAGTGCTGCCCCAGATCACTTACAAGGAGATCATGCTGTTATTAAATGCTTCTCTTTGCAGCCCCAGGGAAAGTGTCAGCTCCTTTACGGGGACATAGTACGTAGAAGAAAAAAGCATGGGACAAGGTGGAGGACCCAGGTTCTGGAGTGATTTCATCTCTAACAAGTAGTGTTATTCTGGGCAATCTTTTCTGGAAATACCACAGATAGCTTCTGCTTAGCATAATGTTTTTGAAGTTCGTTCATGTTGCTGCATGTATCATTAGTTCGTTTCTGTCTATTGGTGAGTAGTAGTAGTTCTTTGTATGGATATATACCACATTGTTTTTATCCATGAGTCAGTTGATGAACTATTCAGTTGTTTTTGTTTGGGGCAAATATGAGAAATGCTGCTGGGACCATTTGAATGATCTTCCTATGTACATGTGATTTCTTTCCTCTTGGAAAGAGGCATGTGTATTTAGCATTTTAAGAAATTACCAAATTGCTTCCCAAAAATGGCTGTGCCATTTTACAGTTCTACCATTAGACTTTGAAGGTTTTAATTTCTCCATATCCTCACCAGTATTGGGTATTGTCAGTCTTTTAGATTTTAGCTTTTTTAATAAGAGGGTTGTGTTATCTCATTGTAGCTTTAATATTCATTTCCCTAATGGCTAATGCTCTTGAGCATCTTCTCACGTGCCTATTTGCCATTTAGTAGGTCTTTTTTTTTTTTTTTTATTATAGATGTGGCTATTTAGATCTTTTTCCCTTTTTACAGGATGAGATTGATGGAGTTGTAAGAATTCGTTACACATTTCAGATATGAGTTCTGTTTCAGATTAATGTTTTGTAAATATTTTCTCCCACTCTGTGTTTTGTCTTTTCATTTTCTTAATGGTATCTTTTGAAAGGAAACATTTTAGATTTTGATTAAGTACAAATTCTTCACTTTCTTCTTTAATGGTTTTTCCTTTTGATGTTGGATCTAAGAAATCTTTGCCTAACCCAAAGTCACAAAGTTTTTCCCTGTCTTTTCTTATTAGAGTTCCATAAGTTCAGCTCTTAGAATTAGATATATGGTCCATTTTGACTTGAAGTTCTGAGTTCATTTGTTTTTGTATATTGATAGCCACCTGGTTTAGTACATTTGTTGAAAGAGTTATCCTTTCTCTATTGAGTTACCTTCACACCTTTGTCAGAAACTAGTTGACTACAAATGTGACTATTTCTGAGCTCTGTTCTGCTCCATTGAAATGTACAGAGATATAGGTATAGATATAGATATAGGTGGTATAAATAAAGATTTAGGTATAGATCTAGATTCGCCATTAAAAAATATCACATTGTCTTGGTTACTGTAGTATTATAGTAAGTTTAAAATCAGATTATATTAGTCTTTTCAGCTGTCTTTTTCACTACACTGTTGTGGCTATTCTGTGTCCTTTGCACTTCCATATACATTTTAGCTTCATTGTGTTAATTTCTGGGGAAAAAAATAACACCAGGATTTTTATAGGAATTGCATTGAATCAATATATCAATGTTGGCAGACTGGACATTTTAACAGTATTGTGTCTTCCAATCCATGAACTTCGTCTTTCTGTTTAGTTTTCATTTAATTTTTCTCAGCAGTGTTTTCTATTTTTTAGTGTACTGGTTTTTATTTTTTATTTTTATGTTTTTAGAGTGTGCACAAGCGTGGGGGTTAGGGAGGAGAGAGAGACGGGGGGTGGGGGGAAGTGGGGGAAGGAGAGAGAGAATCTTAAGCAGGCTCCACACCCAGTGCAGAGCCCAACAGGGGGCTCGATCCCACAACCCTGAGATCATGACCTGAGTTAAAATTAAGAGTTGGATGCTTAACCGACTGAGCCACCCATGCACCCCTTGAATTTCTTATTTAAAAATTTATCCGGGGGATCCCTGGGTGGCGCAGCGGTTTGGCGCCTGCCTTTGGCCCAGGGCGCGATCCTGGAGACCCGGGATCGAATCCCACATCGGGCTCCCGGTGCATGGAGCCTGCTTCTCCCTCGGCCTATGTCTCTGCCTCTCTCTCTCTCTCTCTGATGACTATCATAAATAAATAAAAATTGAAAAAAAAATTTAAAAATTTATCCCTAAATATTTTAATATTTTTCATACTGTTACAAAGTTTTAAAAATTTCATTTCAGGTTATTTGTGACTTCTATGTGGAAATAGAATTGGTTTTCGTATATTGATCCTATGACATCTTTAAACTCCCTTACCAGTTCTGTTGGGGTTTTCTTATTGATTTTTTAGGATATTTTTGCTCACAAGATCATGTTCAGTCCTTGAAAATGGTATTTATGGAAGTGCCTATTACTCTTATTCTAGAATGGTGTTGGCACAGCCTAAAACACTTTTGGAATGTTATTATTTACTTAGAATTTTATGGTTAACAAGCACATAAGAAAAATGCATTTTTATTAGTTATGGTGGGTATCTTACTCTAATGTTTTTCTTCTTCCCTTTTCTTAATTTGTATTGAAGTTATGTTATTTTTATATGTCTATTAGACGTTAAAGAGTAAAAGTTGGCATTTGGATATATATACCTGAAGTTCAAGAGAAAAGCTCTGGGTGAAGATGAAATGTGAATTGTCAGAGCATAGTTAATGCTGTAGGACTGGGCATAATCACCTAAAGGCACTCACTAAAAGTTCAACAATCTTTGGAAGAAAAATTGAGGGAAGTCTGGAAAAGGTTTAAGGAATGCCCTGAGCTCAGGAATCTAGGGGTACTTTGTGGGGAGTATGTTAAAAATATTACTGATTAACTATTAATTTGTTTCTGAGCCACCTGCCTGCATGAAATGCTTTTTTCTTTTTAATTTCTCACTACTATTTTAAAGAGTATACATGTCTTTCACAAGAAATAGAATCTTTGTAAGATCACTGATGCCTGTACCATTTTTTTCTTTGAATTGTTTACAGTTAATACTTGGCATTTGTTCTTTCTTCAGAGTAATGTGATTTTTTAATCACTAAGCATCCTAGTCACCATTTTCTAGTTAATGTCCAGTTTGGTATATTGTTCTGATGCTCTTACCCTACATTGTAAATATTACTGACATTATGAGAGTCCTACCAAATATCTTTTTTTCCCTTCCTTTCTAGGCAAATACTGTGGTCTGGGGTTGCAGATGAACCATTCAATTGAATCAAAAAGCAATGAAATTACAGTGCTGTTCATGAGTGGAATCCATGTTTCTGGACGAGGATTCTTGGCCTCATACTCTGTTGTAGATAAACAAGGTAATTTTCAACTTTATAGCATGACTTCTACATTTTACAATTTCTAAAAACAAAAATGCAGTGTTTCTTTTAGTACTTGTTATCTGAGATTAGAATAGAGTAGAAAGACTGAACAGTTAATAACATAAGTTTTACAGATTTTACAAATAAAATTAGTCCAGAATTCTAAAAATTAGAAGTATATTAGCATTTATATAACTTCTGTGTACTTCCCTTTCCATAGTAGAGAAAATACTGATTTTTCACTTTTATAAGATTGGAACACAAATGACAATTACTTTTTAAAAATCTGTCAGTTGTTGAAATGTATTCTATAAACGTAAAGCTTTATTATCCACAGATTACCATTTCATAGTACTGTGTTAAAGACCACATTACCATTCTTCTCAAAGGAATAGATTCTCATGGAGTACTGAGACACTGCAAAATAAACCTGAGATATTTTCTAGATTGTTAGTGTTGACAGTCTCAAGTCTTTCTCTGAAAATTGAAAGCAAAGCTATTAAGTGGAATAGAATGCAAAAGTTACTTGAAGTTCTAAAATAAAATGCAAGACTTGAACAAAATCTCTCGTGAATTTTGGCTACCGTGGCTTGGATTTGTTGGGGGCACTGCGGTAGGAAAGTTTTAAGAAGTGCTGCTAATGCAACAATATGTCCCACAAAGCAGTCAGTATTTTAAATTAGAAAAATAGATGAATATATTGATATTGAACAATGATTTAATTAAGCTGACAATTTAAAATTTGGGGAAAGCTATTACTTTATGGTATATAAATGAGAAAATTGAGAACCTCCCAGGTGTGAAAATGTCGGACACTGAGAATGAAGGCAGTGCTTGCTGTTCCTTCTCAGCTCCGGTGGGTTTGAGATAAACACCATAGGTCTCATTAACAGTTCCACCTAGAATGTGATAGAGAAGCAGCTGTTACCTGGGAGGAAAGATCTGCTTTTTCCTAATTTCTAAGCTATGGAACAAGGTGGGAAAGCTAATAAAATTCCTCTGAGAGAGTGAGAGAGAAGACTCGTTTGGATGGAATAATGGAAAGAAAAAACCCTTGGAAACAATACACTGGATGAACGATATTTCCAACAGAGCCAGTGCAGGTAAGGCAGGTGGTGCTGCAGGAGGAGCATCCCCGCCTCTGCCGCATGCTCGCCAGGTGGTTGCTGGCCTGTCATTTCACTTCTCTAACCTCCGAGGATTGGCCGGGAGGATGCACGCATACATGTGCGGTGTCTGTAAGCACATGACACAGTAGGCACAAAACAAATGTTAGTTTCCCCCTTTCACCACTGTACACACACACACACACACACACACACACTCCCCACCATCGGAAGAGTAGATTAAAAGCACTAAGTGAGATGGTGATATATTCCCATCCTTTCAGTTTTACTTCCTGAAAATCTTGAGCTGATAGGTAAAGAGGATAGAAAATTTACAATTCATTTGCTGCTTATTCTCCTTGAGTTTCCTCCTCTCGGTATCGGCTTAAATTGTTAATTTTTTCTTCATATTTTTCCCCTTTTTCTCTGTTCTTCATTGACTTGAAGTCTTTTTTTTTTAAAGATTTATTTATTTATCTGAGAGAGCGCCAGAGCTCATGGACATATGGGGTGGAGGGGCACAGGGTGGGAGAGAATCCTCAAGCAACACTCCCCGTGGGGCTAGATCCTAGGACCTGAGCCAAAATCAGGAGCTGGCTGCTTAACCAAGTGAGCCACCCAGGTGCCCCTTCTTGAAGGTTTCTTGAAAATAAATATCCTTTCATTTAAAAAAAAGAAAAAGGTTTTTTTCATAGTGTATTTAAATGATGGAGCTTTTTGTTCTACAGAAACCTAAATGTCCTGCATTAAAGTTTAAGAATTGACCGTGACCTCAGATAACAGAATCAGAGTGTTGTAGACTGACATACGTCTGTGCCAAATATCAAATGGTTACTCACTGTTTTAGATGAAACTTAGATTCCAGAGTTTTTTGGAATATCTACCATAAATCAGGAACTTCTTTTTAGTCAGGGCAGAATCATGGGAAATCCTCATTTCACGGCTCCCTCCCTCCTAGTGTTTACTTAGGTTTCCGCACATCCTTGCCTCTTCTGTGAAGCATTTGTTTTATTTGAAGTTAAAAGTGAATTGGCTAACCCTGAGAGAACCTTGGTTGAATTTCTTACCATTTCTTCTTGTGTGGCCTTTCGGACACAATTTTTTTTGATGACTCATTCATTTGAATGCTGATTGGCTTTGGTTGAGAGCCTCCGTTTGTTTCCACCCAGGAAACTTTGCTACCACACTGAATCCCGTGGATATTTTCAAGGGGCAGCACCACATGTCCCCAGCAAAGCAACCTCACTGGAAATTTAGGAGTATTTGGGAATGAAAAGATTGTGAACAATTTTGCTTCAACAGCTTCTTCATTTGTTAAACTCTCACACAAACACTTGTTAATGTTCTACTGTGTATTGTTGATAGAGTCATGATTTTGCGTGAGGTAGACTGATTTTCGTGCCTTTATGCAAAAGCACGCTGCAAAATTACATTCCCTTCAGTGCCTTATTCCTACCATATGCCTGGCACTGGGAAAACAGCAGGAAACAAGACACAGTTATTCCTTCGTGGGGCTTATAGTACATGGTTAGGAAAAGGCATTAAACACATGGTAACTCAATTGCGGTTATGATAAGTATGATGAAGGGAGAGTTCCAACAACAGGGCGGAAGGAGCAGGAGATTGATGAAGAGCCTAACTCTTCCACAGAAGTCACTTTTAAGCGAGGAGCAGAAGGATTAATTGGAAAGTTCTAGACAGACAAGGAAGAAGAAGATTCTAGGGAAGAGAACAGCAGATGCAAAGGCCCTGTGGTGGGGAGGAGCTGGAAAAGAAGCTGGCACAGCTAAGGTGGAATTGACTGCATGGTGAGCAGGTCACATTATTCAGAGCCTTGTAGAAAATGTCAGGTTTGGAGCTTTTTCCTAAGAGTCCATGGAAGCTGTTAGAGCTGAGTAATGACACGAGTGGATTTGTGTTTTTATTTTTTATTTTTACAATCTTCCCTGCTCTGTGAAGAATGGGTCGAAGAAAAGAAGGAATAGTAGTAAGGAGTCCAGTTAAGAGGCTATTGGAGGATACTGGGTCAGGTGATTGAATTAAGAGGTCTTGTTATATAAATCTAACTCTAGAATTAAGCCAGATTCTTTTTTTTTTTTTAAGAGTTTATTTATTTATTCATGAGAGACAGAGAGAGAGGCAGAGACACAAGCAGGCTCCATGCAGGGAGCCCGACGTGGGACTTGATCCCGGGTCTCCAGGATCACACCCTGGGCTGAAGGTGGCGCTAAACCGCTGAGCCACCCAGGCTGCCCTTAAGCCAGATTCTAATTCTTTTTAAAGACTTGAGAATCAGACATACCTTCTACAAGAAAATGTTTCAAAGAATTAGGATTCTTCCTACGTGTCAGTTGTAATAAGAGAGGCTTTGGACACAAAGACCCTCTTGTATGTATCTCTGAACTCCAATCATACCCCAGGGGTGTCTAGGGCACTGTACCTGGTGTCCTTTTCACTTTCCTGTCCAGTTTTCATAATTTTTTTTATAATTTTATTCCTCTCTGTCCCTAGGGCAGGCTCTATTTGTTATGTGCCATAAATCGGTGGGGGGAGTGGAGGTATGTGTCTGCGTGTACGTGCCCAGCTAAGAATTGATAGTTGATACTTCTTTAGTAGAATATGAAGTCATAACTTAAAAAGTAACTTTTAACCTCTTTATTTTAGATTTGACCAGTCCAGAATTTTGTCCTGGTTATACTAAAGTTTGTGCTTGCTTTTTTTTTTTTTTTTTTTTTAAATAGGAAAAAATAGTGAATAGTTTAAAGTTGCATGTGAAATAAAATGAACCAATGTAGGTATGAATGAACTTTCCAGTTGGAACTCACAAGAACTTGTTTATTCACTGCCTGCTGACTCCTTAGAATCTGATAACAGTCTGTTTACGACTTAGGAACAGCTGAGCCAGGGGGCATGTTCCCATTTTACAGGATTTTTTGCTATATGTTAGGTTATTTTTTAGAATTAACACTAATAGTTTAAAAGTTTCCCAATTGCTACCTTCTTTAACCACTTTTATTTTTTTTGCAAATGTTTTCCATTTTTTCCATCTTACAGTAGATTAAATCAACTTGTAAATGAAACAGGGCAGACTATAGAACTACTTCCTAATAGAGTCCAGATTTCTGTAACTGCTTGTTTTGTTTTTTTTGGTTGTTTTTTTTTTTTTTTTTCTTCTTGAGATGCTTTGGTTTTAAAAACAGCATGAGTTGCTTAAGATTATTTGCTACCTTAATCACACAATAATTTTGTAGAAACCATTCTGTTTTGAGTACTATGCTTAGCTAGGTTTTTCTTTTTAGTGTTTCTGTTGTGTTCCTGATTTTTGTTACCGTTGTACCTGGTAAACATCTTAAACTCTTAAACTGTTCAGTAAGGTTTTATTAATGAGGTCTCAGTTTATATACATATTTTTAGGACACTTATTTATAATGACTTTTAATGTTGTGGTATTTGTTTCTTCATGTAAACATACAGGAACTTAGGTATGAAGAGAGTTTGATTCACCATAAGTACCTTACAGCCCAACTACATTGTTTATTAGGCAACCGAGTCACACATGCATCATCCGTAAGAAATCAATGACTATTTTCATGTGAGCTCCTAATATAGACTCAGCTTCCATAGATGGCATTGTACTATTTCTAAGAGAAGCAAGATTTAATCTCTACTCTCAGCACGTAAAAGGAGACAAGATGTAAAATGCCTCCCGTAGTATCTGCTGCTAAGTAAATGTTATTTGACTGTGAATCACAATAAATTATGTTCTATTATATATGTAAATATTCCTCCATTAAACGACAGATGGTACAAATTAATACCAGGTTCCTACCACAGAAACAAGGAATTATGCCCAAGGTCACATGGTAACATTGGCTGGAGAACTTGGCAACAGGAAGAGTCTTGTCCTGTATCCTGTAACACTTGGTCAAAGTAGCTGTCACAGCCTACAATGCCAGGTTTCTGACAAGGTGTGAAGCAGGAAGGCATGACTTCATGGTCCTTCAGCCTCTGAGAAATTTGTTATTTAAAGGATATTAGAGCAAATGAAGGAGAAGAATATATACTGTCCTCCTCATTTGTTTTCTTCTTTCGGGCAAATAAATACAGTATCTTAGTTATAGTACTTATTGCTTCTTTGAGTTAGAATAAATACAGGCTCTCAAGCTTCCTTCCTTTTAGAAGTAATTGGCTTCAACCAGATAAAAATTATACCCAGCAACTAATATAGTTGGTGCTAACACTGCTAAGAGTGTTTTTCAATTTATTTAGTAACATGAAACAATATTAATTGGAGGAAGATCTACTTCATAATTCTGCAGTCTCAGAAATAGCCAGTGCTGTCTGCCAAAAATATTTGAGATAGTAACCAGTATACAATTTTTTAATTGATTTGCAAATTCAAAATATTTACCATATTTCTATGATGTTACGATGGGTTAACGTTAGATGTCATGTTTAAATAAATATTTTCATGGGGCAGTTACAAAGTTCCCAGCCCGTACAGTTAGTATGTAGTGGACAAACGTTTAATTGTACTGACATTAAAACACAAACGTGTGCATAGGATGTCCATTACGGCGGACAGTAATATTACTAAGTTGGGAGCTATCTCAGAAAACCTGACGGTATTTTCATCAAGAAGACCTTGAAATCCTTCATCCTGTTGTTGACTTTTGGCTTGCCTCTGTTTTTATATTTTCTTGTATTCTTCATCACAAATACATTCTTCTTCCTTCACAAGCTCCCTGAGGCCTGCTTGCTCTAGAAAGATGCAGAGATGTTTGTCCGTATCCTTTGCTTTATTTGTGGTGCCTAGAACAACACCTGGTCATAATACATACTTACTAAATGTGTGTTGAGTGAATGAATGAACAAATGAATAAACCAGCGAACTGCCAATCCCAGCCCTCTTACTAGGCTTTATTTCATCCCTCAATGCACGTGATAAAGGAACATTGGTACCACTTTTATGTCACCTTCTCTTTCTTCATCTTTAAAGGCCTTATTACAGTTTTATTACACTGTATATATTTCACCTACTTACAATATGCAGTTCATTGATTTTTTAGTATATTCGTAGTTGTGCAGTCATTGAACATAGTCAATTTTAGAACATTTTCATCAGCCTAAGAGAAGCTCCACAGTCACTAGTGGTCACTCTGTGTTCCCTACCCCCTTAACCCTCTCCCTCTCCAGTCCTAGGTACCCACTAAACTACTACTTCTCTATATAGTTTTACCTATTTTGGATGTTTTCATAAAACTGGAGTCATAAAACCTGTGGTCTTTCATGGCTAGCTTCTTTCACTTAGCATGTTTTCAGAGTTGATGTTGTAGTATGTATGAGCATTTCACCTTTTTTTTAATATTTATTTATTTATTTATTTATTTATTTATTTATTTATTTATTTATTTATTTATTAATTATAGCCACACAGTGAGAGAGAGAGAGAGAGAGGCAGAGACACAGGCAGAGGGAGAAGCAGGCTCCATGCACCGGGAGCCTGATGTGGGATTTGATCCCAGGTCTCCAGGATCGCGCCCTGGGCCAAAGGCAGGCGCTAAACCGCTGCGCCACCCAGGGATCCCGCATTTCACTTTTTATAGCTGAGTAATACTCTACTGTATGGATATACTACATTTCTCCATTCATTAGTTGATAAACATCTGTATACAAGTGTTTGGATGTGCATTTTCATTTTTGGGTATATACTAGTAGTGTAATTGCAGGGTCGTACAGTATCTCTGTGTTTACCCTTTTTTAAGAAACTGCTTAACTGTTTCCTAAAGCAGTTACACCATTTAAAAATCCCTCAAGAAGTGCATGTGGGTTCCAGTTTCTCTGCATCCTTGCCAACACTTGTTATTATCTGTCCTTTGACTCTCGTTATCCCAGTGTGTATGTGTTATCTCATTGTGACTTTGATTTGCGTTTCCCTGATAGTTAATTATGTTGAGTATCTTCATGTGCTTACTGGCCATCTGCATGTCTCCTTTGAAGTTCTATTCAGATCCTTTGCTCATTTTTAAATTGGGTTGTCTTTTTAAAATCAAGTCGGAATAATTGTTTATGTATTCTTGGTACTAGATCCTTATCAGACTTGTGTGATTTGCAAATATTTTCAATCATTGTGGGGATTATCGTTCTCTTTCATGATAGCATCCTTCTAAGCACGAAATAATTAATTTTGATGAAATGCAGTTTATTTTCATGTGGCTACTTATGTTTTGATATCATAGCCAAGACAACAATGCTTACTCCAGGGTTAAGATTTATCCCTGTGGTTTCTTCTAAGAATGTTATAAGTTTAGCTGTTAAATTTAGATCCCGTTTAATTTTTATATGGGATCTGAGGTCAGGGTCCAGTTTCATTCTTTTGCATGTGAAAAATGCTTGTCCCAGTCCCATTTGTTAAAAAGACTATCCTTCCTCGCCATAGAATCATTCTGGCATCCTTATCAAAATCAGTTGACTTAAATTTAGAATTTATTTCTGGACTCTCACTTCTGTTCCATTCGTTATAATTTCTTATATGTTGCTGTCAGAAGGCTCTGAGGCAGATGGTCTCTTTTGAGCTGTACTCATCCTGCCTAAGCCGTTGGTATTACCTGGGATCCTTGTAGTAATAGTGGTTTTCTGGAAGGCTGTTTACCTGGGAAAAGCTTTCAGGGAAGACACATTTTAAAGCTTCTTCATTGCCTGCATGATGTTTTCTTCACCTTTGTGGAGTTGTAAAGCTCAGTATTTGTAATCATGATTTCCTTTCTCTGTCTTTAGTCTTCTTGGCTCTCTTCATAGCCATCCATTTTGAATTCCTATTTTCCTCCTCGGGACTTGTATTGAGCCCCCACGGAATTTAAAAGCAAGGTCAAGTGAGTTGCATACATGTGCTTGGCCTACTCTGGAGTTTTAGCACTGCGTGGACTTGTAATAAAGCCCTGTCCTGATCAAGTATATCCATAGTTGACCAGTATCCTGGCATTTGGCCTGAAAGCAGTGAGGCCAGCCGGCAGTCTTCTTGTGGCGTGAATGCCATGTTGGACCACACAGCTACCTCTGCATCCCAGGCTATTATTTCTAGAAGTTCAGCCTCTAATCTTAGAAGTTAGAAACTCTCTTGGTGGAGCAGGAAAGCAGAAAATCAGTTCTAATTGATGCAGTGTGAAAAGTGCCAGGAATAACCAAGGTATAGGTAATTCAGTATGTTTGCTTTTCTCATTTAGCCAGGTAATCGTGAACCCCTATCCAGCCATGTATTCTCTTAAACTTCTGAAACACAGATTTAATCATCGTCAATCATCGTCCATGGGCCTATGGTGTGTAGATATTAGTCCATGTAATCACTCTCAAATACCACTTTCCTATAGGTATAAAGTTATTATTCTCAGATTGTTTCAAAGCACATTTCATGTGGGTGATAATCCCATCATTTCTTCAGAATTGTAAAATAGAATAATCAGTTATCCTGTGCCTGCTGCGGTGGCCATTAATTTAACGAGTATTTGCAAGGCTTCAGTGTGCTAGGACACCAGTGCATTGTCACCATCAGCATGGCTGTAAGGTCAAGCATTTATATGTGAAATCCCTTACCTTTGTGATTGCTTTAGGGCCCTCTAGGTGTTCCTTCATACAAGGCAGAACGCGATTGGACTTAGCCAAATATGCTTATGATCACAAACTTTGTATTCATCCACTATTCAGTAAACGTTGATTGAAAGCCTCTTCATCTGCTGTGATTGCTGCTGACGGTACAAAGGAGGACTGACCCCTTCTCTGTCCATAGTTTAGGCATCATGAAATGATGCTTATAACTCTACGACTGCCTCAGTGGATTGTTCTTACGTAACACACAGTACTTGGGCAACACATAATAGTCACCTACTCATTAAAACAAACAAATCTTAGGTGCCCACTATGTGCTAAAGGTGTTTGACTTGTGAAGATGAGGAACAGCTTCTGTGAGGAAGTGACAGGTAAGGCAGCAAGGCTCAGGGACAGGAGAAGATCATTACAGGTCGAGAGGGCAGCGTGTGCCAGAGGAGCCAAAGAAGGCTAGTGTGGCAGGAACCCAGCATAGGTAGGAAACCAGACTTAGCCAGAAGCAGGCTGCCACGTCAGGACCCATGAGCTATGTTGAGGACTTGGGCCACGTCAGGACCCATGAGCTATGTTGAGGACTTGGCCTTCTGTCCTAAGCACAGAAGGAAGACGACCTTTTGGAGCCAAGAGCCCCCTTTTACTCGACCTGTGAACTGAGTCTTAATGAAACAGGTTAGCTCTTACTCAGATTTGATTTCTAGATAGAAATGTTAAAACTTTAAAGTTCCTTCTTATTTAGATAAGTGTTTCTTCGACTTCATTGTGCTCAAGAATTACCTGGAGGACTTGTTAAAGCAAGTGCCCGCTCCCAGAGATCCTGTTAAGTCTGGGTGGTGGTCAAGAATTTGAATTTCTCTTAAGTTCGCAGAAGATCCTCATGTAGCTGGTCCTGGCCATGGACTAGTTTGAGTATCAGTTACTTAGAGTAACAAAATTAATTCATCTGTCTTTTGTCATTGTTTTCCTTGTGTATAACTAGCAAAGGATCATTTTTTAGTTCTATAATAATGATTTTTCTTTTTTCAGGAGCTGTATTTTATAGGAGTTAAGTCTATACATTATACCTGTCTGTGTACCTTCTGTATATAAATATACAGGACTCTGTGAGGTGATACAGTAGCAAAGAGGATTGGAAAGGCATAGCCCCAGAAATCAGGATACTTAAAATCAAAAAGAAATCATGATTAACAAAAACGTGTAAAAAGTTACAAGAACCACCTCGACACTGTTGAAATTTAAAATTTGGAACAGTATCATTTTGGGATTTGGAAACAGTTGGTGTTGTAGTAAGAGTAAACCTATGTATTATTGAATCCGGTTTTTATTTTTGTTTTTCTAGATCTAATCACTTGTTTAGATACTGCATCCAGTTTTTTGGAACCTGAGTTCAGGTATGACCATATTTTTGACTTTCCCCCCCTTGAATGTCACTCTTTCTCTACTTCATCATTATTCTTACACACTTCGGATTAATGTACATCAGTGTATGTATCACAGGTGTGACACGTAATCATGGTTCTGAGATGTCAGTAAATTAGAGCTTATTTTAAGCCCTTGAGTTACTATGTTTACATTTTGCTTTAATTGTAGCATTTGGGTCTTCTCTACCCTGAAAGTATAATTTTAATATGCTTTAAAAGTAGAACTGGTCCCCTTTCAAAACCTGGCAAAACTGCTAATGAAGTTAGAGAAGCTAACTCCCCACCCCCCACCCCCTTTCAAAAAAGGGGAAAGAATGATTTAGGCTCTGATGGAATTCTTCAGTGTTCTTGCCCAGGCAGCGTTTCTACTACTGTTTCCCTGCTTTATGTCCTTGTCTCTTATCTCGACTGGGATTAACTTCTATTTTATTTTCCGTTTGTAACCTTTGCTGGCTTTTATCCTGCCCCTCGCATTGCCGCCAGGTTTCATACTAAGGTAGATACCTGATCCTTCCCCTACTTTAAAATCCCCAGGCGCTCCTTGTTATTGAGACAAAATGCCATCCAGATCTCTTGGCCTGGGTTTCACAATCCTTCGCAGGTAGGCCTCGGGCCATTTGTCCAGTATCATCTTATGTACTTAGGTTGAAATGGCTCTGGATTCCTTACGCTGCTCTGAGCTCTCAGAACTGTTGCCTAGAGTTACTGGACTCCTCTGCTTGGCAAATTTGTTCTCATCGAAGTGACACCTGTCTCAGGAACCTCCCCCTGACTTGCTACCACACTGCAAAGAGCAGCCTTTATTTTGTCATAAAGGATTGCTCTTTCTCTGTGGGATGGGTACACTCTTCAGCACTTCAGAGGGTCCCGGTCAGCAGGGGGGACTCTGGCATCATTGTGTGATGCACAGCCTCTGCTCTGGGCTCCATCACCACCACCCATACGCGAGCTGCTGTATTCCCTGGCCTGGACGGCTGCACCACCAGCCCAGCAGTGTCTCGGCGTCCCCTCATGGTTCCTTACAGCCTCTTTCTTCTCAGGAGCCAGAATGATCTCTTTCAGAAGTATAAATCAGATGATGTGTATAAGCTTTGAAATCCCTCATTGACTTCCTAGTTTTACTTAGAAATACATTCCAGACTCCTCACCATAGTCCACAAGGCTTCAGCACTATCTGGCTCCTGTCCACCTCTTGAGCCTTCTCTCAGTCTAATGTTACCTTTGGGTCGGACAGTGCTCACTGTACTCTATCTGCGCTGCTCATCCTCAGGTGCAGACACACACGGGCCACCCTGCCTCGTGGGCATGCTGCTCCTGCTGATTAGGGTCCATTTCCCTCCCTTCCTCGGGGCCCCGTGTCCTGACTTCGGCAGTGCAGAGCCCTGTGTAAGAGCATAGACTCTGGAGCCACTTACTAGTTGTGGTACCTGGACACACCGTTTCACAGCTCCCTCTTCTGTTAGATGAGGATGATACTAAGACCTACCACTCGGGTTCTTGTGTGGGTTCCGGAGCTACTCAGAAAGCCTGCTGGCACATAGTAAATTTACTGAATGTTTGTATTACTTTTATTTATTTTTTTATTTTTTTAAGATTTTATTTATTCATAGAGACAGAGAGAGAGAGAGAGAGGCAGAGACACAAGCAGAGGGAGAAGCAGGCATCATACAGAGAGCCTGATGTGGGACTCGATCCAAGGTCTCCAGGATCACGCCCTGGGCTGCAGGCGGCGCTAAACCGCTGTGCCACCGGGGCTGCCCTTTTTGTATTACTTTTATTAAGTTTGCTTCCTCCCAGTAATTTCATGGAGTGCTTTTTCTTCATAGCAGAACCATAATCTGATGAATTGCTCATTTAAATATTAGTTTAATGTCCACCCTCCCCCCCCCTATCCCGGCCTCTGGAGTGTAAACCCAGTGACGACTGGGCCATATTTATGTGATTGATTTTCATAAACCCAATACCTAGCAAAGCCCAGCACGCAACAGACAACATAGTAGACATTCAGGTAACTGTGTTGAGTGGGTGGGTGGGTGAGTCAATAAATGAATGAATGCCAGACCTTTTAAAGTCAAATTTGATCAATAAAGGATTGGTGAAATAAATTATTGTTTATCCACAAAATAGAAGAGGGTGTAGCTATTAAATATGAATAGATCTTATAAGTACAAATATGTCTGTGATGAATTATGAAGTAAAATAAAGCAATATGTAGAATATGAAACAATTATTTTAAATATGTGAGTGAAGATGTGTTATAGGGACAGACAGAATAAAGTCTGAAAGGGCTTTTTGGAAATAGTAGGTAGTGAGATGATAGTATTTAATGAACCGAAAAATGAATATGTGATGTTTTTGTTCTTTTCCCCGCAGTGAGCACAGAACTATATTATACCCTTTAACTTGTTTTTATTTCACAGTAAGTACTGCCCAGCTGGTTGTCTGCTTCCTTTTGCTGAGATCTCTGGAACAATCCCTCATGGATATAGAGATGTAAGTCTAAGGAACATAGACTTAGTTGAAGCCACGAGAGAACTATATTTTTCTTAAACTCCCAAATAGGTTGATGTACCTATTGTATATCTTTCATCTTGATTTATTTTCTAGGAATTATTTCCCTTTAGTATCACATAATGTTTTATTCTTTGTCTTGTGCTACAAGTCTGTACTATGTTATCACGTTAATCATCCTGTGTTTATTGAGCAGACTGCCCTGGTCAACTCATTTCTTGAGGAAGCATAAGTGTCTTGTTTATAAATTGTCAAAAGAAAGTGAAATAACTAATCTTTTATTTTCCCTTTCCTCAAGTCCTCGCCGTTGTGCATGGCTGGCGTGCATGCAGGAGTAGTGTCAAACATTCTGGGTGGACAAATCAGTGTTGTGATCAGTAAAGGTATCCCATACTATGAGAGTTCTTTGGCCAACAACGTCACGTCTGTGGTGTAAGTATATACGTTACTGGTCATAGTAACGGTGTTGGGCATGGGTTGGTATAGCAACTAGTTAGATCTCAGCAACATCACTGTTAATGGTGTTCAGAAGGTAACCTTTGTGTGACAGGCATTCCCATTTTTGTGTGTTGGTTGAGCATACTGAAGAGTCCAGGCAGGTTGCACTACCTTAACATGCTCTCCATCACAAAGGTCGTCATTCTCTAGGATGATTTTGTACTTTTCTGAGTGTTGAAAATGCCTAGGGTAAGGGTCTAAGAGTCTGTGGCCAAATTTTTACTTCATTTTCAAGATTAGAAGGCATAACAACTCTGTTTCTTATAGACTCTGACCTAGGATGGATTGAGGATAACTGAAATACTTTAAGTATAAGTTAGATTTTGACATAAATTCAGAAGTAGCAGTATTATGAATCCTCCTCTCATCCAAAGAGAATGTTTTAAGAATGTATCTTTATGGTCACTACAGTTATCTGTTTTATGAAACACAGACAAGGCAACAAACGCAGGAAAGGTTGAAACATTAAATAGAAATCTAATATTTGGGATCTGTTTTGGTAAATCTCACCTGTTAGATGGGCTTAGTCCTATAGACAATACTGAGTCTAATTGAAACCAGCTTCTCTTCAGAGGTTCTTGGCCAGTTTTCATTCAGAAGATGAGAGCATGAGCCATATCCATATTTTTGGTTCATTTAAAACTCTCTAACCACGTATAAACCATTCTTAGCTCACTGGCCATACAAAACAGGCCATGCATGAGCGAGCCATCGTTTGCCCATCCCTGGTTAGAGTTAGCAACCTTTCCTTTTCTTGGTTTCTTCTAGATGATTTTATGCAGAGACTTCTCATTCCTTTCCCCTCTGCTATCTTTAGAAATAATTTTGTCAGTTCTCTTTCTTTCACACCTTAAGAAAAAATAAGGATAGGTTGCATCCACTTGTAATAATCGTTTGAATGTTATGCTAAAGGCAAGAGCATACTCTGATGTTCTGATCTCCCCAAGTTCTTTAGAGTCCTTGGTAAACTACTCCCTTGTCCCACTGCTCCATTCTCCCCAACTGCATTTCCTTGCCTCTTACTTTGAAATCCAGATGCAGTGCTGCATTGTAACACTGAAATTTCTTAGCTGTGTTTATTTTCTGTAACAAATGCAATCTCTTCTGTTTGTAGCCAGCTTTTTTCTGTTTACCCAAGGAAACTTAAGCCTCATTCTCTGAGAATTAGTGTACTTGCAACAAAAGCAAATGACACAGAAAAGTTTGAGGAATCAGTTTATTTCCATGAAAGATAAATAAGTACATGTTAAAGGTTACACGGGATTACTTGGCACATTTCATGTATGAGACAGGCACTAGGTACTCGTAGAGAAAGTTGATTATGCTGATTTCAGAAATTGTTCTGCTTTGAAATGAGACCTTTTTTGCCTAAGAATAGCATCGGTTGTCTAACATATAGCCATAGAATATCCTTAGTTCTTTATATAGTAAAGTAAAAACAAAAGAAAAAGTTTTACTTAAGAAAAATATAGGGAAGTCAATATATGAGTGTCACCAAGAACAACCTTTCTCTCTTTCAGGGGACACTTATCTACAAGTCTTTTTACATTTAAGACAAGTGGTAAGCCTCTCATGGACTTTATAACTTATTATAATTTGCATAATAGTTAATATTTTTAAAATATGTAGTATTCCAATTGCTGGTGTTTTGCACCTTCTTGTATGTCACAATAATATAATAGATGGAATAAACTGGAGGTTTTATATTTAATAAAGAAATGATCATGTAGCAAGGAAAGTTCCTTAGGAAAGGTTATTTTTTAAATATGTCTGAAGAAGGAATTAATTCAACAGAAAATACTTATTGAGTGCCTTTGATTTGTTAGGCACTGTCCTGGTGCTAGTGAAACAAAGGTGAACAGAATAAACAAGATCCTCCTTTCTTGGAGCTTAGATACTAGTATTGAGAGATTAACAGTAAACAGTAGGTAAATAAATTACTATATATGATGTACTTTTTATAATATTATTGAAGATGTAGAAAAATCGGTCAAGGAAAGCAGATATAGGCAACGCAGGAGTGCCTGGCTTGGAGTTTTAAGTGGGGTCAGGATAGGCCTCATGGAGAATGTGACATCTGAGCAAACACCTAACTGCAGTAGGGAGTGAGTCCTCCACTGGTCTGGAGACAGTATCACAGGGAGAGGATAATGTATTCCCATTAAATTAATGGTTATTGCTTGTGAATAAATATGTCTGTACATTTCCTGATGAGACACAAAGACATGGACCCAAGAAACATTTGCCTACTTTTGTTATTTCTCTATTACAGTATATTATTAGGACAGTGTATATTAATTGCATATACAATAGAAAGTTTCCAGTGAGCAAATTTATACAGATTTTGAATTTATATCTAGAAACCAAATTTCTGTCTTTTTTGTTTCAGGTTGTTATGGAACCCTGGGGATGGAATCTGGTGTGATTGCCGATCCTCAAATAACAGCATCATCTGTGCTGGAATGGACTGACCACACAGGACAAGAGAACAGTTGGAAACCCGAAAAGGCCAGGCTGAAGAAACCTGGGCCTCCCTGGGCTGCTTTTGCCACTGATGAATATCAGTGGTTACAAATAGATCTGAATAAAGAAAAGAAGATAACAGGTCAAGAGACATAATTTTCTAGAATGCTTTATAGTTCTGATTTTATTTGGAAATCTGATGACATCTAAGATTTTCATAGGAAATTAGGTCACTGCCAATTTAATTGTATGGTTTTAAGTTTTCTTTACTGGTGTTAAGTATTCCAAAAGGTGGTTTTATTAAAACGTGGCAGAGTAAAGGTGTTGGTTTTTGATTTTTACTAGCTTTTCGTTTTTATCGTAATAAGATTCTTTTAAGGTAGTGTTTCAATTAAGTGATCTTGATATTTGAAATTACCATCTCTTCTAGTTATTAAAGGAAATTCATGTTCAAGGAGTTCATTTTAAGTGCTATAAATAATATTCTGCATGTGTCTGAATACAAATTTATTTGGAGCAATTTATCAAATGGTCAGTATAATTTATTAGAATTATTAGGTGAGGTAGTTTTGTTAAAGATTTATTTTGATTTGGCACTGAAAAAAATAATTGTTTTAATCCATTCATTCCTAGGCAGTCATTGTTACTTGGTAGATGAGATATATTTTGCAATGACATGAATACAGGCTGTCAAAATAGAACAGTCCTTTCCCTATGTGCTCCCCTAACTCTTGTGTCTCTACAAGGGAACAAAGGCAAGGATTTAGTTGCTATTATAATGAAACCTTGCACTTGGAGATGGTAATGGGCCATTGGCAAGCATGCTTTAACAGTGCACTTTGGATGTTTGTGCTTCAATGCTGAACAGACTTCAAGGATCAGACTGTGTGCACTAACGAAAGCAACTTTCCATTCCCTAGGCATTGTAACCACTGGCTCCACCATGGTGGAACACAATTACTATGTGTCAGCCTACAGAATTCTATACAGCGATGATGGACAGAGATGGACTGTGTACAGAGAGCCAGGCGTGGAGCAGGATAAGGTAAGATGATTGCCAGGGTGTTTTTGAAAATGGGCCTCTGCCAGAAATCGTGGACATTTTCATGTGCAGTGTTCATGTTAGCTATTGCTAGGTCTTTGCTGTCTCTTGGTTATGTAGGTTGTGTTGGTTATTAGCCGTACTCTTCTAACTGTGGTTAGGAAATTCTCAGTGGTTCTAGGTTCCTTTTGATGATCTCAGATTTCTTAACTCAATTGTTTAGGTACTTGATTAAGAAGTTCTAAAAAGAAGGGGCACCTGGCTGGCTCATGTGGCAAAGCGTGTGACTCTTGATCTCAGGGTCATGAATTTAAACCTCACTTTGAGTGTAGAGCCTACATAAGTGAATGAAGGAATGAATAATTTTCAATCAGTAGTGGTAACTTATTAAAAAAAATTCTAAAAAGGAACTTGTAATTTCTTGTCATAAATAAGTTTTTCCTGTTAATCCACAGAATGATGGAGAGCCTAATTTGTCCCCAGATTTCTTCTATGGAGGCAAGGGGACAACAGACAATAGCTGAAGGCAAAAGTGCATTATAGGATGGGATGTAGACTTGAAAGTTTATTTCAAGATCACTATAGCAAATTGGGGCTTAGAAAACTTTTTTCCTATCTGAAGAGTTTCCTTAGCTTCCATGCTAGTTGTCAAATTGTTTTAGTTCACAGACAGTGATAATGCAGGAATGTTTCAGAGCAGATGATCAGGGGTGGGGAGTGGGGAGTAGTGGCTATCCTCTAGATGACACTTTCACCTGGGCTTCTGGCCTGTGATCCACCACGAGGACCTTGGAACTCGGGGAAGTCCTTGCTCCCAAGGAAGGCCAAGTTCTTCTCATCTAGAACTGAAATTATAAGCACAATTTTTTTTTTCATGAAACTTCCCTGAGTTCCATTTCAATTCTATGATACCCTCCGTTCTCTATCGTATGTATGATTTGCTGATATGTCTTCAATTTCCACTTTTCTTATCTCTCTATTCAGAAAACTCGAGGGGCTCCTTATAATCTGTCATGTGGATCTAAACCCTTCCGTTGTTACTCAAGGCCTCCTTCCTCTCTCTTCTGCGTGATAGCACATGACCTTCATCTTTGGTGAGGCTCTACCCATTGAAGTAAATAACAGTATTGTCTTTGTACCTATCTTCCTTCTGCTTAATAACCTCAAACTTGGCTACTTTTTTACTCTGAGCACATCCATACCTGTTTGTAGAATATGTATTGTACTTGCGGAATATAGTTAACTTTTTGAAATTATAAAAAAGTATCCATGATTCTATTATAAAAACATCTAGCACGATTGAATTATATTTCTGAAAAAGACTTCCTTTTTTGCTTCATTTTTGAAGGATAATTTCATTAGGTATAGAATTCTAGGTTGATTTTGTTTTCCCCTCCACACTTTAACTATGCTGGTCCACTGTTTTCTGGTTTACATTTTTCCAGTAAGAATTCTATCTTTCATGCCTTTGTTCCTCATTATGTAATGTGTCTTTTTATTCCTTGACTGTTTTTAAGATTTTCTTTTTAACGTCTATTTGAAGCAATTTGATTATGATGTGCCTTTGTGTAGTTGTCTTCATGTTTCTTCTGCTTGGGCTTCTTTGATCTCTTGGATCTGCTATTTATAATTTGCATCAAATTTAGAAAATTGTAGGCCATGTTTCCTCAAATATGTTTTCTCAAATATGTTGCCTCCCTAATTCTAATTACATGACTATTATGACTCTTAAAGATGTCTCACAGCTTACTGATGCTCTGTTCATTTTTTTTTTTTAATCTTTCTCCCAGTTCTAGTTTGGAAAATTTACTGTTTTGCTTTAAGTTCACTAATCTGTTCTGCACTAATATATTAATCCCATCCTGTGTACTTTTATCTTCAACGTTGTATTTTTGCTTCCAGATATTCAGTTTGGTGCTTTTAAAATTTCTTTCAAGTCTCTCCTGAACATACTTATGCTTTTTTCTACCCCTAAAACCTATGGAATATATAGTAACTCTTTTGATGCCCTTCTCTGCTAATTCTGTCTACTAATGTGTCATATGTGAGTCTTTTTATGTGGATGGATATTATGAGTTATATTCCCTGGTAATTTTTGGTTGGCTGCCAAACGTGATGGACTTTTATGTTGTTTGGTGCTAGGGTTGTTTTCTGTTTTCTACATATTTTAGAGCTTTATTCTAAGACACAGGTTACTTGGGAATTATTTGGTCTTTTTAAGGTTTGCATTTTAGCTTTGTTAGGCAGGACCTGAGCAGCTTTTAGTTCTAATTTTTTTTCTGCTACTGAGACAATACTGTTCCAAGTCCTCAACCCAAAGTCTCATACATTATGGGTTTTCTCCATGCTATCTATCGGTAATGTGAGCTGTTCCCAACCCTGCATAGCTCTGAGAATTGTTGGGCTGGCTCCTTTCCAACACTTCTTTTCCCATCCACAGGTCGTTTACTTTACATGCAACTGAAGATTTAAGGGGAAACCCCCCCTACAGATCCAAGAAGTCCCTCTTTGTGCGGTTCTCTTCTCTCCTATACTCTGTCTTGCACATTCTAGCTACTTTGGCTTCTCCATCTCTGAGCTCTGTGTCCTCAATTCAGGAGACCACCAAGGCTCTCTCCAGACAACACTGGGACAATAGAAAGGCTCGCCTCATGTGTCTTTTTTCTCTCAGGGATTCAGTGCGCTATGCTGCCTATTGTCCAGTGTTTCATATATCCTGTCTGATTTTTTCAGATGTGTAAGGCAAAGAGTAAACTTTTAGTCCCTGTTATTCTGTCCTGAAGAGAAGCGGAAGTCCTTACATTGAAGTATATGGAATACCAGTCTCTTGCCTCACTTACGTTAGCCCATCTGCTCTCTCATTGACCTCCAACTCCAGAGTAATTGATGTGTTCATTTCCACACCCTTTCTAAGCATGCACATATGCAGGAACACATACAGATTGAGATGGCTTTTAGGTTTGTTTTCAGAAGATAGCAGTGTATGTACAACTTCATAATATATTACTTTTTAATAGTGTGCCATATCTGTGTGTGGTGATATCTAATAAAATTTAAGTTCTTTGAGAGTGGAAGCTTTGACTTCCGTTTCCATTTTTATCCTCATGACACCTTGCAGACCTTCCTACACTCAGGGGCTTTTAATAAATGCTCATAGATTATAGCAGATCTTTTTTTACTTAGTTCATATAAAATTTTTCTCCCTTAAGCTTTTTCATAAAAATGAAACTATAGTGTGAAGTAAGGCCTCAGGGATAGTTTTTATGTCCTAAAATGATTACGGTTCCTGTTCCACTAAAATAATAGACTGCAAATAATTGCCTTCATTTCAGAGTAATATCTGAGGAAATAATGGAAGTTTACTAGGTAGGGGATTATTATAACTTCAAAATAAACCTTGTAGAAAATGAAGGCTGTTAACACGTCTTAGAAATTTACAGTCTAATACTTTGTGAATCAGCCAAAAGAAAGTAGCTGTATTTGGACATGACTTGATTGAAGAGTTAAACATTAACTTGCTTTCACATCAACTGATAAAAATACAAACCCCTTTGGTTTTAGGCAGCTATCTATCTCTTGGCAGTCTTTAGAAACTAGCCTGGTGATTTCACCCAAAGGAAAAGGGAGGACTTTTTGCTTAGTGGAGCTCTAGAGTTAAGTCAGAAAACTTGGACTCAAGTCACTGCTCGCTTATTGACGTTATCCAGTCCACTTACATTCTGGGAGCTGCAGTTTTCTGGGTCCTGTGTATTTCATGGGGTTGTCCTAGAGAACAGTTGAGATAATTATGTGAAAATGCTTTGTAAATAAGAGCCCTTCAGTGTTATATATTATCATGATATGCTTGAAATGATTGAGGGGATGAGCTAGTCACTTGAAATCGTATTTTTACCTAATACATAGAATGCATATAATACATAGAATGCATCTGTTGCTGTTTACATGGGTTCATTAAAATTAGGCAGCAGCGTTTCAGAATCACTTGTCTGGTTTAGATAGCAACAAGGAATGAAAGTGGGTTTAACATGAGAACTGTCTTTATGTCGTTTATCCAGTAGGTGGGGGTATCTGACTGTTGCATATTCCTTAGTCGATGTTCACTTTCTGTGCCTCTTCTGTGAGAAAAATTATGAAAAGTACACAGTAAAGCATTTCCTCTAAGACTGTATGTTCAATTATGCTTCACTTTGAAAATTAATATATTTGAACAGTTGGTAATCCCACAGGGCTACAATTCCTAATTTACTAATAGAATTATACTGCCTCACGGGACTGAAACCCTCTTCCCAGTTGCCAAGTTAGCATTTTTATTATGTTTAAATCACATTAAAATCGTTTGTGTATTCAGTACTTTTATAAGTGTTTGATTAAGAATGTGTAGCTTCTTAATAGTTTGTCCAAATTATGATTAATTTATTTTCTGAGAAATTAATTCTTACTGTCATACTTTACAGATGTCATTTAAGACCCAGAGCAAAAAAAAACAAAAAAAACAAAAATGTTTCAGTGGAACAGTATAACCCTGACTTCTGTTGATGTAAAGTACCAATTTTTTGTTGTTTTTTAAAGATATTTCAAGGAAACAAAGATTATCACCAGGATGTGCGTAATAACTTTTTGCCACCAATTGTTGCACGTTTTATTAGAGTGAATCCTACCCAGTGGCAGCAGAAAATTGCCATGAAAATGGAACTGCTTGGATGTCAGTTTATTCCTAAAGGTAAAGCAACAGTATTTTATTTTCACTGGATTAATTTAAAATGGCTTTGCGGCTCTCAGAGAAGATAAGTAATGATAATACGGGTGTTTAGATTTTAATTACAACATCTTCTTAAAGAGGATTTTTATCTTTTTATTTTTTTAAAGATTTTATTTATTTATTTATTCGTGATAGAGAGAGGCAGAGACACAGGCAGAGGGAGAAGCAGGCTCCATGCCAGGAGCCCAACGCAGGACTCGATTCCGGAACTCCAGGATCACACCCTGGGCCAAAGGCAGGCGCTGAACTGCTGAGCCACCCAGGGATCCTCCTTAAAAAGGATTTTTTAAAAGAAATAGTCATCCTATTAAAAAGCTAGTTACCAGGATGGTTTCCAAAGTTACAAGAAGAAGACAGAGCATCATTGATGAGATAATTCATATAATGAGATTGCTTTTCAGATCTAGTCTCAATCTTCACAATTTCTAATCAGATTCCATGTAGCATAATATTGTATCACAAACACCAGTGGTTATAGCAGTAAGCTTAAGTGCCGTTCCCTTTGAAAAAAAGGAAAAGTGTAAGTAATTTCCCCTCAATATTGTAGAATATTTTAATACGTTGTTTACTGTTGTGTATCTCCAGGACCTGCCCCAACGCCCACACGTAGTGGGCGCACCACAAACCGTTATTAGATGAAATGAAAGAGTCGTATGTCAAACTGTGATGATACTTCTGTAGCTTTAGAGTTTAACATCATCCACCTCCTCAGTGTCCTCCTTCTAAGAAAATTATTTTTAAGACAGTTATTTAAAAAATGAGAGATCCCAGTAAGCTTATATATGTAATGCATAGTATATTTATCCTTCTGGCATATTGCTCCCTGAGACTTAAAATTACCAAGCAGAAATGAGTACTCTAGGAAATGTTGGAAACATTTAAATTACTGTTTTTTAACTATGACTCTTACCAGCAAAAAGGTATAAACTTTTCTAAACTACTTTTCAAGGTCGTCCTCCAAAGCTTACTCAACCTCCACCTCCTCGGAACAGCAATGACTTCAAAAACACTACAGCCCCTCCAAAAATAGCCAAAGGTATGCTTCCTTTGTAAGTATGAGAATTTAGTATTCCCTGGATTTGTGGTATAATTTTCCATAAATAAAAGCGTTATAAAATATTTTAATCAGGTTGATGTAGATGAAAGAGTAAAGAAGTTTTAAAACTTTTTTCTAGGTCGAGCCCCCAAATTTACTCAACCACTACAACCTCGCAGCAACAATGAGTTTCCTGCACAGACGGAGCAAACGACAGCCACTCCCGATATCAAAAATACTACCGTAACTCCAAGTGTGACCAAAGGTATGCAGATCCAGAAATTAACTCCTGTCACGTGGTAGCATTTTATGTTGTTTGTAACAAATTTTCAGGAGCATTTCCAGCTTTCAAACCCTCAGTTTCTTTTCCTCTTAACTGTGTTTCTTAAGAATAGAAGAAACTTTTATTCCTCTCTAGAAAGGAAACTGATTGCATTGCTCTGATTTCTCTTCTCTGGTGTCATGTAGAATTGTTCTTTAAATATTTAGAAATGGCTGCTGTATTCTGGGTCTCCTCTTGTGATCTTTTCTCCCCACCACAGCTAAACACAAGGAGTCTCTCTTTCTAGAAATAATTAAAACCGTAACAGGTTAATTGTTGTTTGTTTGTTTGTTTGTTTGTAAAAACAAACCTTTTTTCCCCCTTTGGTTACAAATTAATTCGTTGAATAGGGAATTTGGTGGCACAAAGGGAAGAGGGGGGAGAAGAAACCAAGTTTTGATGAAAACTAAGGCTTTTTTTAAAAAAGTACTATGAGTTCATGTATTTATTAAAAAACTTTGGTCTTTACTTTGAAAATGTTTGCAATCTTAGTTTTTTCAGATTATAAAGATAAATGAAGTAGAATTTATTTTCACATTTTATTGGTGATAAATAAGGCATTAACACATAGGAAGCATAGTACTTTGATTTTACTAGTTGTTGCAAAACAAAATTTCAACTGAATTTGGAAAAAAATCATCAGTGTCACAGAGGAATGAATTTCAATGTTGGCAGATAAAGCATTTTTGAGACCGTGCAGAGAAGAGAAAGCAATTCATCCCGAGGTAACCTGTGCCACACAGAACTTTATTCATTCTCAGTTTTTAAAAATTTGCCTGATTCAAGATAACACACTCCAACTTCGCACATGTCACTTATTCCCGTATCTTCTAAGGTACATTCTAAACAGACCACTTTCTTTCTCACGCTGCTGGAAAAGCTAAAGAGAAGCAAGACTTCTTAGAGACGAGAGACCCCAGTGTCCCACAGAACTTACCGTTCTGTTCTGTGTGAGCAGAGTCCCGGACCACATGCCTGGATGGAAAAACCGTCATTTAAAAGTATTGCTCATCTTAAAATCTGATTATAGAATCTTAAAATCTCAAGACTAAAAGTGTCCTTGAAGCATTTTCTTCCATAGCCAGGATTCTTGTAAGCTTCAGAAGAATGACAAAGAATGCACAGGTCTTTTCAGTTAAAAGACCTCATGTCTCCTTCTCCCTGGACAGTGGTATATGGGCTTTTTATTATGTTTCAAACCTAAGGAGATTTTTTTTTAAACTTCCAATTAAATCAGACTGTCTACCTGAACGTGAGTGTTCTCTCTCCAGTTTCACAAATTTTAGGGATACTGCACATTTACTTTTCTGAATTCTTCGTGCTTTCTAGAAAGCCTGAGTCCTGATTTCTCTTTTATGTGCTCCTCCTTTTCCAGTTTTACATTCAGGCTGAGAGCAATGCTGGGGAATATCCTATCATGATCAGACTCGTGCCCCTGTAACTTCTTGACTCCTCTGCATGTGGAGCCCCAAGCACCAGCCGGCCGGTCTTTCTATTCTCTGGTCAGCCCATCTGTCTGTTCTCAGACTTCATATTTTTCAAACCCTTGACTCAGAAATTCTTTACTCACTCTCAGTCACCACTTCTACTTTTCAAAGGAGGTAGCAGGTAGAAGGAAGCTCCCTATTTGTGGAACTTGCCAATGCACCTGTGCCCTCTGTCCACACGTGGAAGGGGGGATTCCTAGCACTGGCCGGGGCGGGCCCGCCTTGCGCCCTGGTTCCCACCCATCCAGCTCCTCAGAGGCCCCTCGCCCTCTCCTGTATCCACTGCCTCTTTTTACGGTATGAGGGAGCGTAAGATGCTGTGGGTCAGGCCCCGCAGTGGCTGGCCCTTAGCCCCCAGCAGGATCAGTGGTTGCTGCTGTCGTCCCCGTTGCCACACTGGGGGCGCCAGGCTCGGAGGGAAGCTGATGTCTCAAATGACCTTCTGCAGACCATTTTCTGTGTCTGGGCTGGGACTTCCTTATCTACAGAAGGAGATAAGGGGATTGCGTGATCTCCTGGTGCAAGCTCCTCCTTGCAGGCCGAGCTTTCAATCTCCTCCTTGCAGGCCGAGCTTTCAATCTCCTCCTTGCAGGCCGAGCTTTGTCCTTTCCTGCCCTGTTGATGCACATTGGCTTTTTCATACTTAACTTTACGATGTTACCTTCCCAGAAGTATTTCCCCCACCAAGTTGCAATGTCATTTCCAGTGGCTGGATAGTGTTTGACTATGCGAAGGATACTATGATGCATTTATTCCCTTCCATTGTTGGGCATTTGGATCATTTCCAGTTTTTCGCTCTTTTGCAGCTACAGAAACAATCCACTTTAAAAATGCGTCTTTGAATGTTGTCTTAATTTTTTTCCCAAGAACAGACTCCATACGTGGAATTGCCACGTATCCCATATTTATGCGTACTGCCCCAAAATGAAACAAAGTATCATTTAAAGTCACATAAAAATAACTTTCTTGGCATCCTGTCTAGCATTACTCTTTTAAATATTTGCCAATTCGATGAGTGGAAATAGCATCTTATTCTTGTTTTAACTTCTGTTTCTATGATTACTGGTGAAGCTAACGTGTCGTGGTCACTCGCATCTTTTAATTGTATTGCTCATTCATCTCTGCTGTTCTGTTGATTGGTTTTGACTTGTAAATTCTGTAATATATAAATTACAGGAACCCTTTATATCAGATATTCAGAACTTACAAGTTTTTCATTTGTCTTTAAGTTTGTCTTGGTGATTTAAAAAGTCACGAAAAATTTTAAGTGTATGCAAAGTTGAAGTAAATAGCGCGATAGACTTCACGTTAACAGTCAAAGCCTCTGCCGTTAACCAAGACAGGCCCACGCTCACTTCATAAATAATGTGTATGGTATTTTCTGAAATAGAAAAGCTTTGAAGGATGATAGGGGTAATAACTTTCCCACTTGTGCTTCGTGACTCTGCCTCTGGTGTGTTTGCAGATGTAGCCTTGGCCGCGGTCCTAGTCCCAGTGCTCGTCATGGTGCTCACCGCTCTCATCCTCCTAGCAGTGTGTGCTTGGCATTGGAGAAGCAGGTTGGTACACAGAGCAGTTCGCCTGATTGATCCAGGAAGGGGTGTTTCCAGGTGTGAAATAGAAACTAAATATAGAAAGGGCACCTGGGGGGCTCAGGGGTTGAGCATCCACCTTTGGCTCAGGGCATGACCCCGGGGTCCTGGGATCGAGTCCCACATCGGGCTCTCCTCAGGGAGCCTGCTTCTCTCTCTGCCGGTGTCTCTGCCTCTCTCTCTCTGTGTCTCTCAGGAATAAACAAACTCTTAAAAAAGAAAGAAACTAAATATAGAAGGTGAAGTACTATCCACCTTTTTTGAGGAGAGTTAAGGTAGTTATTAAGGTAAAAATACATTTGTTTCATGAGTTTATATCTGATTTTAAATAATTCATTTTAATTTAGAAATTGGGAAAAATAGTTAATTGCACAATAAATTATATAGTTAATCAGGAAAAAAACATTTATTTCTCCTTTCCATAAAAAATGAGTATGTTCAGTAACACAGTGGCTAAGTTCCTTTATTGTACCAGGACCTGCTTTATGTGCTGGAAGATACACATTGATCAGAACAGCCTGCCACATAATAGGTGCTTAACTAATATTTCCTGAAAGAATCTGCATGAACTATCTCCCAGGTGCTTGGCAAGGCTGACTGATAAGGAGCCATGATATGGCTTCAAGAGTTATTTTTGAGGTGCTGGGGAGCACAGATGAGAACCAAGAGCATCATCTGAAGCCTTTCTGCAGGAAGAAGTAATCCTCAAGTTTGTTTTGCCTTAAAGAGAAGGTTGAAGGAAGGTAGAGGCCAGCGCAGCCTCTGTGCTTGAGTGGGGGTAGGCTTGGCCTGGGATGGTGCGGAGGAGGGACCGTGGAGCTGCACCTGGGCCTGGATCGGGAGGCTGCGGGGAGACAGATGGGGGTTCGCTCTGTAGGTGGGCCTCGCCCTGAGGAGGGTGGAGCAGATGGCCCGTCCTCAGACCCCCAGGGCTGGCTGGCCACTAGAGAAGGGGGAGGGCTCCAGGATGACCTGAAGTTTCTGGCTCGTGCAGTTAGACCCGTAGAGATGTCGTGAGTGGAGATGACAGAGCAGGAGGGACAGGTTTGGTGGAGCAAGAGCATGACTTGATTTGTTCACTGAAATATGTGAGCTCCGGCCTTGGGCTAGGGAGTGATCCTGTGCTGAGAGTCGGGCGGTGAGCCCCTAGAGCTCCCAGGCCGGGGGAGGATCCAGAGCGGGAGATGGTCAGCGGTGGTACTGACCGTACGGCGGGGGCCACGGGGGAAGCGGAAAGCAGCAGGAGGATCCTGGATTCATGGTCTCGGGAAGGCTGTCTGGACAGAGGGCCAGCAAGTTACTGTGAGAGCAGTAGGGAAAGGAGGGACAGGGGCTCTGGAAATGTCCAGGGCAGAAAGTTCCAGGTGCTCTTGGGGACCTGGGTAGAAGCAGTAGTAACAATGGGGACCACAGCAATGGCTCGTTTGTATAGACAATTAAAGCTGATTTTAGAGATTATTGTGTTTTACATGGTTCAATTCATTGTAACCTCAAAACCACCTCCAAAGCAGGTCCTGTCTCACAGGAGGAGACCGGACCTACATGACCTGTCTGAGGTCACCCCACCCACACACACAGCACAGCAGGGCTCGGGCCTGTGAACCACTGCTGCCCTGCGTGTGCGGTCGTCAGGCAGTCAGGTCTCGTCCACTTGGGTTAAGGCGTAGGAGGTGAGGATTGGGGAGTCAGGTTGTAGGGCAGGTGGGAGGCAAGTCCTGAGGTCAGTTCGGGCTGGTGCTTAAAGGACCCTGTGGAGGGTCAGATTCTCGGGACACAGGTGGAAATCACGCCTGTTCAGGACAGCCTGTTCAGGACAAAACGTCTGAGCTGCAGAAGTGAAGTTCTAGGAATGTGGGTAAGGGCTTGTGGGGTGGCTCAGGCGGTTAAGTGCTGCCTTTGGCTCAGGTCACGATCCCAGGGTCCTGGGATGGAGCCCAGGTCAGGCTCCCTCCCTCTTCACTCTGCCCCTCCTGCAGCTCATGCACGTGTACACATGCACGCTTTCTCTCTCAAATAATAAAATCTTTAAAAAATAAAAAACTTAAAAATAAAAAAAAAGAATGTAGTTGAAATTTCTAATGATTGGCTTCAGGAGGAGATGCATGAATGGGGATATGGAGAATAGCTGGGAGGAGAAGAATAATAAACAGAGCTGCAGCCTGCTGAATCCTTGACCCACGCTAAGCACGCCTGTTCTAAGCACTTTACGTGTAATAAATAACCTGAAGCTTTGTCACTTTAGAGTATATAAAATCTTTTTAGTACAACCTTTGGCTGATAATCAGACGGTTAATTTCTTGTCCCAGCCATATAAGGTGTCTAACTTCCACTTAGAATATTTTTGAGAATATTTTTGGTTTCTGTTTACTTTTAAGTCTTAGGATGATTTCAGGATTTTCAACATGTACCTAATTATTAAACCAGGCTTTTAGTGTTGGTTTTACATTCTAGTTTTTAATTAACAGCTTCAGCACCTACCATCTCTTCCAGAAATTTTACATTATCCTGTACTTTGGAAAAAAAAAAAAAAAAGACCTATTTTAAATCCAGCCAGACTTTAGAGTGAGGAAGATTTTCATGTCAAATAATAAAAATAATGTCTTATACTGGAGAAGAATTGTTTTTAAGTAGGAAAAGCACAAAGCTGAGGCTCTCTTGAGAAAGCCGCATTTGTGATATTGAGCAAGTCCTGTAACTGTCTTGTCCTCATTCACACACTAGAGTAATTTCTGCTTTCTCTTTAGCTTGCAAAGCATCAATTTGCACTAGATTTGAATTCTTGAGTCAGAACATGTCCTTTTAAGGCTCTTTGTAGATAGTAATCTTCATGGAGAGGAGGGAGGTTTCTCCTGGGTAAGATGCGTCCAGATTCTGTGAGGGGTGGACGAGGGACAGTCCTCTTCTTCATTGCCTTGGCCTCTCAGGCCTGGAGCATCCTGTTCTCACTCTGCCACTTGTCACTGTTGTAGCTTTCATTGACCCAAGCTGGGATGGCCATGGGAATGAACCCGGTGCAGTTACAGAGAACGTGACACTTTAAACTTCTTAGGGGCAAAAGACCACGGAAGAAAGAAAGTTGGGAAAAAGAGCAATGCGGAAGCACATGTGGGGATTTTTTTTCCATAAATTTTGTGAATCAGCTGATTTGCATAGTTTGTATTTGAAACCAAAACAGACCTAACAATAACTTTCCCATAAGAAGCCACGTGTCACCCATGGGTCTTTGATTAGATTGTTTTTGTCTACATACTGAGCCTTTCTTACTCCTTTATCCCTTCACCCCTTGAGTGGGAGGTACCTTGGGTAACAATAATTCTCTCAGGAGGTAGTTGTTTAAAACTCCTGGAGAGTCCAGAACTTGAATGTCAGCAGTGGCAACTTGGAAAGGCGAATGAAATAGAGGACCCTGCCGAGTAGGTCAGCAAATGGAAATGTGTACTCCTGACTAATTATTAACTTTAGTGTTTATCCTAACTTTCAGAGCTGTCTTACTTGGGAACTCACTGTTTGCTAACATGTTTTTTTTTTGTATTTTTCCAGAAAGAAAAAAACCGAAGGCACCTATGACTTACCTTACTGGGACCGGGCAGGTAACTCAGGGCTTTGCATCCCCTTCCATCAGAGGGAATCCACACCTTGCAGGTGGCAGTAGTGAAGGAGGAAAGTTGTCTTCAGGCCCACATAAACTCCCCAGCACTTGTGAGAACAAATGGTGTTCCTCTAACATTCGGATCATTTTTACTCTTCTGGAAAATCTCTTTTAGTCAACAAGTAATGAAAATAGAGGATTTCTTGGAACATGCGCTCTGTTCCGCTCTCCTGGGAAACCTGTGTGGTGTGTCCAGTGGATCTGTTTTTCTTGAGGAGACCGGCTCTCTGTGTGGCCTGTGTGAGCACTGTGTAAAGAGGTCGTGGTCTTGGTAACACTGTGTTTGTCCCTCTGCTGGGGGGTACTTTCCGAGTATAGTCTAGCAGTTGAGGAACTGTCAGGCCTGCCATCTCTGCCATGATGAGCTGTTGTTTTCTGAATTCCTACGCTGTGTGGCAGGGGGCAGGTGGTAGCAGAGGACGCCAGAGGCCCCCTATAGCGTCCTACTTTCCAGTCTGGCTGGAAATAGAAGGACTGGAATAGAAGGCAAAAGGGTTCACTGCTGTGACTAGGGTAGAAGAGACCACGTGCTGGGGGTAGAGTCTGTGCTGCCAACGCCCCAAGGTAGATCATGGGAAGCATTTCTTCAGAAAAACTTACTAAAAAAAACCAGCCTACAACAGACAAACAGGTATCTGGCTGCACTTTTATAGCAGTGATTTGCTTCTGTATATGCTTTTGATAGAAATTTCTACCATGCTCTGCATTGCACTAGACATCCTATCAAAGAACAAGAAACAAGCTTGAACAACTTACAGATTTAGAACAAGAACAAACTAAACCCAAAACTACCAGAAGGAAGAAAAACAAAATGAAGAATGGGAAAATAGAGAAAATTGGGTGAAACCAAATGTTCTTTGAAAAGATTGACAAAACTGACAAGCTTTTAGTTAGATGGAATAAGAAAAAAGATTCAAACTACTAAAATCAGAAAAAAGTGCAGGCATCACTATGATTCTAAAGAAATAAAAAGGATTAGGAGAGTATTATGAACAATCATATGCCAAAAATTGAATAACCTAGACGAAATGGACAAATTTCCAGAAATATAAAACCTACCAAGAATGAATCACAAAGAAATAGAAAATCTGAATAGAGCTGTAACTTCTAAAGAGATTGAGTCAATAATCAAAACTCAAAAAAGAAAAATCCTAACAAACATTTAAAGTAGAATTAAACCTTAAAGTTTACACACACACACACACACACACACACACACACACAAAAGCTGTTCACACCAGTAACTGAGCCAAGTAGCAGAATACAAAGCATGTTAAATCCGTTTCATTTCTGTGCACAGTGAACGATCTGAAATTATAAAAAACAGTTTCAGTTACAATTGCGTCAAAAAGAATAAAATACTTAGGAGCTCATTTAACCAAGAAGGTAAAAGACTTGTACAATACAAACTATAAAAATTGCTAAAGAAATTTAAAAAGATACAAATGAAAACACCTCCTATGTGCATGGGTTGAAAACGTAATATTGTTAACATGCCGGTACTACTACCCAGAGCAATCAACAGATTCAGTGGCGATCCCTATCAACATGTGTATGATATTCTGTACAAATGGAAAAACCCATTCTAAAATTCATATAGAATTTCAAGGGTCTCCAAATAGGACAGTCTTGAAAAAAATAAAACTGGAAGATTTTACAGTCATCAAAACAGTGTGGTACTGGCATAAATATACACCAGTGGAATGGAGAGCCCAGGGATCAATACTCATAAATATGGACAAATGATTGTTGGCAAGGGTGCCAGGACCATTGGGGAAATGACAGTCTTCAGTAAATGGTGCTGAGAACAATGGATGTCCATATATAAAAGAATGAAGTTGAACTCCTTTTTAACACCATTTGTAAAAATTAACTCAAAAGTGGGTGAAAACACCAAAATGTAATATCTTAGTAAGACTCAAAAAAAAAAAAAAAAAGGGACAAAAAACTTGATGACAATGGTGTTGGCAATGACTTCTTAGCTATGACACCAGATGCACAAATTTCAAAAGAAATAAAATAGACTAGATGCCTGGAAATGTAAAATTTTTGTGCATCAGCATATATTATCCACAGCATAAAAAGGCAACCCACAGAATGGGAGAAAATATTGGCAAATCCTGTATTGGCTAAAGGATTAACATCCGGAATATATAGAGAACTTCTAAAACACAACAACAAAAAACAATTCACAAATGGACAAAGGACTTGAGTAGACTTTTCTCCAAAGAATATATACCAGTGGTCAATAAGCACATGAAAAGATGCTCAACATCGCTAATCTCTAGGGAAATGAAAACTGTGAGATAACACCTCACACCCATGAGGTGCCTCCTCTCGAAACTGAAGACAGGAAGAGTTGGTGAGAATGTGGGGACATTAGAACCCTGTGTACTGTTGGTGGGAACATAAAGCGGTTCAGGTGCTGGGAAAACACAATGGCAGTTCCTGATAAAACGAACCGTATGATCCAGCAGTTCCACCCGACAGAATCGAAAGCAGGGTCTCAAAGAGCTACTTGGAAGTCTGTTTCCATAGCAGAGTTCTTCACAACAGTTAAAATGTGGAAGCAACCCAAGTGACCATCAGCTGACGAATGGAAAGGCAGGATGTTTTATTAGATACATACAATGGAATATTTAGCCTTAGAAAGGACAGATTTTCTGTAATAGGCTACAAGATGGATGAAGCTTGGGACATTACACCAAGTACAATAAGCCAGAAAAGACAAATACCGCATGGTTCCACGTGGGTGAGTACTTGTAGGAGTCAAAATCCTAAAGACCCAGAGTAGAACAGTGGTTGCCCTTGGTGGGGGGAATGAAGAACGAGGAGTTACTGTTCCACGGGCATCAGAGGTCTGCCTTTTAGTTTTACAAGGTTAAAAGTTACAGAGCTAGATGCTAGTGGTAGCTGCACAACAGTGTGAGCCCCTGACCTACGCTTAAAAATGGTTAAGATGGTAAATCTTATGTATTGTGTATTTTATCGCAATAAAAAAAAAAAAAAAGATTGAACATAGAGGCGGGTTTGTTTAGACGTGTTACAGAAATGGCTTCAGTGCACCAGGGTTTCTCCTGTAAACAGTGTCATCCTGTCACACAGAGGTTTGTATTTAATGGTCTTTCTTGCTTACAATCACCGTGAAGGTTGGTGGAAAGGAATGAAGCAGTTTCTCCCTGCCAAATCGGTGGAACACGAAGAAACCCCCGTTCGCTACAGCAGCAGTGAAGTTAATCACTTGAGTCCAAGAGAAGTCACCACGATGCTGCAGACCGACTCTGCAGGTAACTGTGGCCTTGGCGCGGGAGAGGAAGACCCCGCTGCAGGTAGCTGCGAAGTGCTGTGGGACCTGCGGGGTCTTTTAGCTTTTCCATATGTAGGAGATGAACTATCGGCTTGAGGTAGAACTACTTTTTAAAAGGATGACCTTGAGAGAGTCCTTTCTGGTGCCTTAGATGGTCTCCAGAAAACATGAGCATGCACTTCTCGTTAAGATTTTATTTATTTACTTCAGAGCGAGAGAGAGCATGAGCAGGGAGCCTGACCGGAGGCTTGATCCCAGCACCCGGGTCAGGGATCGTGACCTGAGCAGAAGGCGGCTGCTTAACCAACTGAGCCACCCAGGCACCTCCTATGAGCGTCCGACTCTAAAAGCTCTGGGCAATTTTATCTGTTTACCTGGAGTTTTGAGTGTTGTTAACAGTAGGAAAGACGGAGCGAGCCACAACAGTATTTATCCTATTAGTTTAGCACACATTTATTTTAAACGTCGTTCTATTTGAAAATACTATTCTAATAATGGAATTTTTTTTCACCGGTGAAACACTATTTGTAAATCTGAAGAAAATATATCAGCATTTTAAGATTTCATGAATGAGGCTTTATGGCATATTAATTTCTTACGAGATACAAGATCATGTTTTTAAGTTTTTACGTTGGTTCCGGTAGAGAAATCCATAGGTCTGTGTTGATAGGAATAAAAGCGCCATAGAGAGGTGTCCATTTTTGGTGTAAAGCTACGGCCGCCACCCCTAAATTGTATGATCCCTGTAGGACTGGGGTAACTTTTCTGTTGTTTCTGTGACGTCCACAGAGTATGCACAGCCACTGGTGGGAGGAATTGTTGGCACCCTTCATCAGAGGTCTACCTTTAAACCAGAAGAAGGAAAAGAAGCAAGTTATGCTGACTTAGATCCTTACAGCTCCCCGGTTCAAGAAGTTTATCATGCCTATGCCGAACCGCTGCCAATTACTGGGCCCGAGTACGCAACCCCCATCATCATGGATATGTCTGGGCACCCCGCAGCTTCCGTCGGTCTTCCCTCGACGTCCACTTTCAAGGCTCCAGGGAACCAACCCCCCCCAGTGGTGGGGGCATACAACACTCTGCTCTCCAGAACTGACAGCTGCTCCTCCGCCCGCGCCCAGTATGATACCCCAAAAGGCGGGAAGCCAGGTCCGAGTGCCCCGGACGAACTGGTGTACCAGGTGCCGCAGAGCACACAGGAGGTATCAGGGGCGGGGAGGGATGGTGAATGTGATGTCTTTAAAGAAATTCTCTGAAGGGGGTGCTGCTTTTTCTAGAGCATCGTTTTAAAGCACATGGCCTTTTTTGTGTTAGTGGTAGTAATATATAGAATGTATTACGTATCTGTCACAGACGTGGTGGGGAAATGTGATGACCGAGGTACAGGGAACTACTTACTAATCTTGCCATCTTGCTTTAAAAGTGTTACTGTGGCAGCTGCCGCTGCTTGCCTGTTAAATTTCCAACATCCTGTTTGTTACTACTGTAAAACACTATTTTTAATACAGAAAAAGCTCCCTACTATGCACTTCAAAGAAATTAAGAATCACTGAGAGTATTTATTACCAATGCTGCAGGTACGTTCATGAACTCCAGAGGTGGCTCTGTAAGCCAGACTGGCAATAACGCACGGTACTGTTCTTGAAATGTCTAATGGCTTGAAATTTTGCTTTGTGAAAGGTGGGTAGTGTCCTGAGTTCTCTTCTATTCCTCTATTTCTTATGGATTTTTTTCAAAAATTAGTGATAGTCATTGTTTTGATGGCAGTCGTACACTCACCTGTCTTAGGAAGCTCTCTGGGTGGAAACGGACTCGTAAGGGGCAGGGAGTCTCCACTTTCTGACACGCTGAAGAGCTTTAACACTTAATGGTGACTTGGATTCCTCCCTGCTCGTTCCATCTGGGGCCAGCCCCACTCTTGTGTCTATAAACTGTTGTGGGGTTTTTTTGTTTTTTGTTTTTTTTTGAGTGAGGCTTGCTTTCTCAGCCTCGTGACTCCTCTAATTTCAAAAAGCTCGAACAGCGGTTCTAGCCCTGCTCCCCCTTCGTTTGTTCCCAGGCGAGAGGCGTCTGCATGAACACTGTGAACAGGACCCCTTGCATTTACCACCGTGAGAAGCAGATTCCTTCCTCAAAAGTCCTAAAAATTACCTTAAAAAAAAGGATTCACCCTCTTTGAGATTTTCCTTTGAACTTGAATGTATTTTTGGTCAAAAAGCATTTTTAATTATCCACAGTGAGGTACTGAAAGCCAGCATGAATTCCTCAGTTGTGAGTGTGCTCACCTAGGGACCAGATGGATGTCCTAGTATCCTTGCCGGTGAATACTGAGGTCTTGTTCTTGATGCTTCCAGGCAACTTCCTCATCACCCATTTGCCCAGAACTAGCTTTAGATAAGTGACAAAGTCCTGTACAAGTGATCAGCCCATCGCATAAGAATCAAAATCTTAGGCAAGAAGAGCTGGCCCTAGGACTAAAACATATAATTTGACATCCCCTCTTCTGTAAATCTTAGGTAATTTCCTTTAGGTTCTAGCCATTACTTACAGCCTCTGCCCCCAGATTGTTTCCAGAATTTGCTAGATTTGCAAAAAGACAGTGTTCGTTTTGCTTGCCTCAGTGTATCTGTATCCTAAAGCACTGCTTTAAAAATAGAATTCTTTCTGCAGCCTCTCTGCCCTCCAGTACTGTGATTTTTTTTTTTTTTTTTTTGGTGTTACCTTGATTTGCCTTTGCTTTTCCAGACAAACTTTGAGGCATAATTTTATTCATTGAAAAAATATATTGTTTCAAGATATTTGAAACAAAAAGCACAGATGGTGAACTTTTATTAAGACACGAATGTGTGTAGCACAGGTATTAATGCAGGCATCCCCTTTCAGGTGGGAAGAGTAAACCAATTTATTTTTTTATTCATCCTCCATACATAATAAATAATTTCCCCAATCAAGGCCTGTTTGAGAAGCTTTAAGAGAAACCATTTCATTTTCCCAAAGATGCCTGTTCTTTTTAATTTTGTACACCTGATTTTTAAGAGGTCAATGTTTTCTTAAATGATGAACTACCAATGATTTTTATAAGTTTTTATTGCTTTTTATATTTTGCTTTCCAAATGAAGAGCTGAGCCTGATATAGTTCTGATTTTGTACTTTTAGTTCATTTGTTTTCATATTAGAGTTTTGTTTTTAACTACATATATCTGATGCAGCTTTGGAGACAATCAACTGAACATGTGAACGTAACTTTTTTTACCCCACCCCCGCCAAATTCCCTTAAATTTTTATTCTTTGCTTGAAACTGGTTTTTTGAATGAACTTTTTTCCTGTTAGCACAATTACAAAAATAGAATCAGACAGTGGTACAGCAGGTGCGGCCCTTATAAGCTTTCCTAAAATCACACTGACTTTAACTGTGCTGGTTCCTAAGGTCATTTAATAGTAAAGATATTGTGAATGCTGAGTTATATTAAAAGCTGCAACACTAACTGGATCCTACTGTATGTGCAGGGTCTAGTCCAGTTATTTAAATTCATGTTTCACTATTTGCACTTTGCATTGAACAATGGGTTTATCAGCTGATGCAGTGGTTCATGTAGAGAATTTATACAGCACTTGAAATTACGGTGTCCTGCGTACTCTTGCCCGCCCCTGCCCCAGCAGAAAATACACTCCTCTAAACCTGAAAGTGGCCGTAAGTCCGGAGACAGTGAGAAAGCCTGAACTTCTTTGCCTTGGCTCCACACTGACACCTGGAGAGCAAAAGGGCTGAGAAACACCAGGTCAGATGACAAGAACTACGAGTGAGAGGCGAAAACTTTTTAAACCCTTTTAAAGAGAAATCAGTTAAGCTCTACCTTTAGAAAACTGCTTATTAGCTCTGCTTTTCTGTTCTGAACTTGAAGTCCCTAAACTGCAAAAGTCTAGTAAGAGTTGGATAGTTATGAAAATACTGTTGTTTTTTTTTTTTTAGGTCAACTGGCACCGATTCTTATTTACTCCAATTTGTGACTAGGTTTTTTTTTTTTTTTTTTGGCACTGGGAAAGGTGAAAGCAAAACATATTGGAAATAAAAATGGCTTGAGTGTCAGTGATAGTCTCCCCGAATGTACTTTTCTTACCTCGGCATGTACTGTAGTCACTCGGTATTTGTATATGTTGCTAGAATGTAGATTGTATAAATAGTGAGATTTTAACGTGTTCATGTGTTTTTAATAAATTGTACATATGTATCGGGCTGAGAGTTTCTTCTGGCTTATGTGAAGCCACGCTGAGGTTTATAGCCTCAGCTCCCACTGTACAAAAATGCCGATTCCTCAAGTTGAGCATCCGCCAGATACCGTACAGCCATTATTTCAGTCCATAAACACTTGAAAATGCCACCTGGGGTTTTTCACTTTGCAGCCAGGACTGTCTTTGTACCCTGAATGAGTCCACCCATGGAATCCCAGCCGCCAGGCTGCAGCGTGCAGCTGTGTACGTGCGGGAACTTTCCACCTCCGTTACAGGGGAATCAGCTGAAGCCACGTAGACATGGGTTCAATCAACTACGAGGCTTCTCCCCCCTTATGCCGTGCTTCACGATTTATCCCAGTGGCTGCTCTCATATTTTGTCTCTGAGACTCAGAGGCAGGCTGGTTTTCAGGAACACCAGCAGTGTCTCTCCATGACGATTATCGCTCAGAGGATAACAAGTCCTTCAACTCTTACCTCTTCTGAGAGCTGTTCATTCCATCCCTCTTTGAGAAGAGAGACGGGCGCACGTTTGTTGGACAGGCTGGTTTTGACTTGTCTGCATCCAGCAGGACTCTTCTCTGATGCACCCTAGGTAGCCGGGTAAGCCTTCCCTTTGAAGATGGGATTTCACCGTGGACAAGTGAGATTTTTCACGAAAGGACCATTTAAATCCAAAAACAGCCTGAGGAGTCTGAAGGATTTACCTACTGTGCCGTATTCATCTTTCCTATTTCAAATAGTAAACTTCCAAATTTTAACATATTAAGGCAGGCAAAAGATGACGTTTAAGAACTGTCTCCTTGAGGTGGCCTAGCTCTGCTTCTTTGTATGAACTTTAAAATAATGCAGCCACCAGACTTTAGTAATTGCATTCCTAGGTTGTTTACTCATCCAGAATTTCACATGTAGCCTGTTTCCTCCACCTTAAAAACAAACACCTTTCATTTTATAATCTGGTTTACTTACAGGAAAAAAAGCTTAATGAAACCATTATGATCTTAGATTTCATAACCGTACCTACTGCTATGGTTGGGCCTGCTTTAAGATTCAAATCCGTTTCCTCGGGTTCAGTAAAAAGGAACTCGATACTTGCCTAAACCGGTTCCAGTTTGCACAATCACATGGCTATTCCCCACCAATTTACAGTAGCCGAATCCGCCACCAACTCTGTTCAGAGTTTGTGGTGGTCAAGCTAAAGCCCCTTACTTGGACGTCACATGCCCTCAGAAGTCAAAGATGAAGTAACTATTAAAAAAGATGTTTAAAAACACTTCAGAGAACTAAGGTTGTTTTAAAACCAACGCAATCAAAACTTCCCGGATATCTAAGCATATCTTCTTGGTTTTTATAAATTAAATATATTCACAGAAATTAAGCTGGTGGTTATGAATCACCAGGCAGCAACAGACTGACTATACACAATTTTTTGACAAGTGCATCCAACATATTTAAAAATAAACTAAAAATTGCAGTATAAAAATAAAACTAATACTCTTAGCATCATCTGCAGAGTCTGTAGGGTCAATCTTCAGTCAAGTTGATTACAAAGTTTTTTTCTAGAATGTCCTTCAAAAAGAGCTGTTCCGCTGTCACATTGTGATACGCATTCTAAAGAAGAAAAGTAAAATAAAATCACCATCTAGCCCAATCTCAAGATAGTAACAGCAATAGTGGGATATGCTATCTAAAAAGCGTCTGACTAAAAAAACTCAAGTGAACAAGTGTACAGGTCAACTTTTAACTTGTTACCTTTTTCCTTGTTCATTCCTTTGCTAGAGTTTTCCCTAAAGCCCACTGTTTCCACTTAAACTATCCCATAAAAGCACCCCCTCATATCATTCCCTAATCTCCCAAATCATGAAGTCAAACTAGAGACCAAAATTTTAAGTCAAAATGGGTTTGTCCTTTAAGCACCTGAAATGCATGTTTTTTAAAAAATAATTCAGTTCTAGGGATCCCTGGGTGGCGCAGTGGTTTGGCGCCTGCCTTTGGCCCAGGGCACGATCCTGGAGACCCGGGATCGAATCCCACATCGGGCTCCCAGTGCATGGAGCCTGCTTCTCCCTCTGCCTGTGTCTCTGCCCCTCTCTCTCTCTCTCTCTCTCTCTCTCTGTGACTATCATAAATAAATAAAAATTAAAAAAAAAATTCAGTTCTAGGGACACCTGGGTGGTTCAGCAGTTAAGCATCTGCCTTAGGCTCAGGGTGTGATCCTGGAGTCCTGGGATCGAGTCCCACATCGGGCTCCCTGCACGGAGCCTGCTTCTCCCTCTCTCTGTGTCTCTCATGAATAAATAAAATCTTTTAAAATAATAGTAATAATTCAGTTCTATTGACGATATCCTCATTTTCCTTAGGAAGCTGTTTCAATGTTCTGTTATTTAGATCACTAGAAATCCCACAGGTGCTACAGGAAAAGATGAGGGCTGAAGAAAAATGATCCTGAAGTATGTCCCACGATGGGGTGGGAGACGAGGTAACCTATGGTCTAACCCGAATAATACCACTTCCTCGGCGTATGTAATGTGTGGGGATGATGACTTAAGGGGACTAATTACATATGATATGTCCACATACTGTACAGCAAACCATTCAGATTTCCCTATTAAAAATGTAAAGATAACATTTTAGTCCTATCACTTGTGATATGCCACTAACCTCAGCTGGACAACAACTTCCCATCCAGTTAAAAACTCTCAGAGATCCAATCACCACCATTGATGTTTTCATTCAAAAGAAACATGCTCTACTCTAAATGTTACCTTTCTGACTATGAATATTCCCTCATGGAGTTAAAATGTTACAGACTTCTTCAATATCTACTTTAAAAAAAAAAAAAACACCTTTGAAAAACACAGCAAAAAGCTACATCATCTTCCCAACTCCAAATTTACCTTCTCCTTTATGGTGTTTGCAGTGCACAATCCTCTTAGATAAGGGTCTCTGTTCCATGGCCATGCTTTTAAGTGAATTTGAGATATTATCAAGAGCAAGCTGCCTAGGTGTAGATTTAAATAGTGCAGAGATGATGGCAATTAATAACTATGTCCTTTTCCCAAGGGTCTGAGGCCCACAGATTGGAATTACTGTGCTAGTGATGACCCTAGATTTGAGTCCCAGTTTCAGCTCGTGGTAGTTCTCGGTAGAGTTAAGCAGCTCTCAGACTCTCAAAACCTACTTCCTCAGGGAAAACAGGGGCTTTCCGACTCTAAAGGTCAAAGATTTCACCCACGTGTGTCGTGTGTTACCTTATTCATCAAAGACATGGTCGCGTTCCCATAATAGTGTAAAGGGCTCTTGAGGTCAGAAAAATTGTATTTAAAACCAGCAAGGTGAACTTCGTGACATATGTGAAAGGCCAGCGTGATGGCAATAATTCCTGTTGTTGGGTGTTTGGGTTTCTGGGGAGGGAAATGAAAAAAAGTGTTTTTAAAACTCAAACAAGATCCTTGTTTCCAAAGCATAGTTGGGTGACCTCATCATACAAAACCAGGACTTCTGAACACTTATTCAGATGAGAAATACCTAACTTCAACCCTCATCATGTCTAAGGCCCAGGCCCCGGTTAATTTCCTACCCCTGAAGAGCATATAAATGTGACTGAAATCTTAGAAAATCTTTCTGATACACCTCAACTGCAGTATTAGCCCGGGGGACAACTATCCAAGGAAGAAACACTGAGGCTCGAGGAGACGGATGCTGCTGCTACCCCAACTTTATAAAACATGCGGAGCCAAGCTTCCTGTACAAAAAGCAGCCTGAATTTTGAACCCGTACATGAAACGTAAGGTTAGTTCGCTAATGGATGGAATCACGGTAAAAGGCTTCATTCACATAAGCCTTAAAATAGATCGCTTTTATAATAATTTACTTCAATAACAAATAGTAAGATTCTAACTTCCATAGAAAATAAAAATTCCAGATGTAAACATGATAAAGTCAGTGGAGACTGGACCCTTATCAACTGAAAAGCCAAAAGGAGGAAAAAAAAAAAAACCCACACAAGCACCCCCATGAGAAGGCAGTAACAGATGTTTGACAGGCAGTTTTTAATTCTTACCAGGCTGGCCTTCTAGGGCAAAAACAAAACACATCTTAAACTCTTTAACACAGCAGTCTAAGGAGACTTCCTTTCCATTAAAGGTGTGACTTAGAGTCCATGGAAAGAACACAATGATTTTGAGAAAAAGAGAAAAAAAAAAAAAAAAAAAAAAAACCCAAGAAGCACCATAATATCAAACTCCAGGAGGCAAGCTCATCTGAAAACTGCCTTTTGCAGAAGCTTTTCTTTACCCCATGCCCTACTGTGAACACCGTAAGGCTTCACCATCTGCTAGAAAAGGAAATTAGTGGTTGGGGTTAAAAACCTGGGAGTCCTCCAACCTCCCATATCCCATCGCTTTTTCCCTCTTCTGTCCTTCTGTCCTCCACTTCCTTTCTTCGTACCTTAGAGTACTTCATTCATCATCATAATCACTCCCTTACAGAGACCTTCCATTTTGTGCACCTCTCACCCACAGAAATAGATTATCCCCTGACGGAATCTTAACCCTGGCTCAGTCTACACCCGAGCAGAACAACGAGCTAAGAGAATGACCACATGTGCCTGGGTACACCTGACACGCATGGCCAAAGTCTCGAGTGGCTGTCAGTATTCCCCTAGTAAGTTTCCATTCCTACCCTCCAACATGACCACTTTATACCTTTATCAGCTTCCTTCCTCCTTTGAACAGACAATTTAATCCTCATTTCACTAACAGAAAATCTATACCGTCTTCCCAACTCCCAACTACCTTCATCTTTACCTGTATTTTCAGCGCTCACTCCTCTTATGTGCTGGCGATGTCCCTGCTACCTGTGGCCAGCCTCTGCACTCGCGCTTTCTTCTTTCATCCCATCTCTTCTCTCCCAAGTCTGCTTCTACAGTCACCCACTTGCTCTCCTCCATTTCCTCTGCTGAATCCTTCTCTTCAGCATATAAACATGGCACCCATCTTTTAAAAACCACCACAAGAGCAACCTTCCTTGATCCTGTGTCTTTCAACCATTTCTCTGCTCCCTTTTCTAACAAAAGGCCATTGAAGAACTGCCTCCACTTGCTCATGCCCTGTGTTCTCTTTAACCTAGTTTAAGCAGGCTTTCTTTTTTATTCTTGTCCACATCATCAGGATGACTTCACGTTTCCAGAACCAGGGTTTGTTCTTTGTGCTCAACCTCTGGACAGCATCCCACATAACTGACCTCTCTGAAACACTGCTGTGTCCTCAACTTGGCTTTTGGGATGCCACGTTCTACTGGAACTTTAATCTAGTTACAACTAGTTTTAGCATCGTCTCTAAGATCAGGATCTTCCTATGCTTTTGGAGATACTACCTAAAATAAAAAACAAAGGGGGTATCTGATCTTACCTGGCAGGAAATAAGAGTGAAAAAAGGCATAAAACATACATTCAGAAGCTGTCGTTTCCCCTCAAAATTACTAAGAAAGTACTTAAGTTGACCTTTCCTCTCAAAATTACTATGAAATAAGGCTTACATTTAAAACATTTATGCTTTTTGACTTGGGAATTCCACTTCCAAGGAGTCTTAGAAATCACACAAGTGGGCTGAAAAGCCCTATAATCCTGTGTATTTCTACATAATTTATAGAGGGGAAAAAAGATGGATTCAAGCAGAAATATCTATAAATAGGGGAATAGTTAAATGGAGGGGGGAATGGCAGAAAATATCCACGGTAGAAGTGCAATTATACTGAAGGAAAAATAGGTGTTTGTAAATGCATAGATGATAGTCTGGAAGGATATAAAAGGCAAAAAAAAAAAAAATACTTGTGGGATAATGAGTTACAGAGGGAAGAGAAGGATGATTTTCTTTATATGTATATAAAATCAAATCTATATTAAACAATATGTTTTTATATATATACACACACACATATTCCCTTGAACTTATTTCATAATAAGCATTAGAATCTAATAGTTCTAAAGTTTAGAATCATATTAAAAATTAAATCATATTAAAAAAAGATACCTGATGTGTGTTTATCTCTTTGGATTTTCCCTGATGACAAAAAGGGGACACCTCATGTCAAGTGAGCTATTATGTCAGTTTCTCAGGCCTCAAGTGAGAAACCCGTCTGGGCCGCCACTGGAGGGGCCCCTGGAGGGGCCCAGTGGGCCTCATCTTCTGGGGCATGGAAACCAAAGGGCTCCAGGAGTCCAAGTCAGGGAGACTGCTTTTAATTAAAGAATCTGGAGTTTCAACAACGTTTCCTCAGACTTCAGTGCCAGTGTCTCCTCTGACCACAGAAGTATGGCTACCTTGTCCTTCGTCCCCTTGGCTGAGATATTTTTATCCGAGACAGTTCTCTCGAGCCTGAAAAGCCTTGCGCTTGTCCTGAGCCGTCCTGCTACCCCAGCACAGCCTGCCCGGCAGCTCCCTCCCACTGAAGACACTGAAGACAGGTTCTGAGAAAGGAGGCGCTGGGCCACACAGAGGAGAGAGACCCCAGAAGGCTCTGAGGCCAGGAAAAAAAAAAAACATAAAACAAAAAACCCCCACTCCACCTAAGACTCTTTCCTTGCGATCTGAAAAACAAAAATAATATCCCAGCTGCCTAATTCACTGCCCCAGATGTGGCCTTCAGAAGCCACCCCGAGTCCTGTAGCTCATCCTTTCTGAGAACCCTAGGAACTCTCCACCCCACCCCTAGCCAGATCTTCAGTTTGAAACTGTGCAAAGAAAAATAACGTACCTGGTTTTTGGGAAACACTTTTGGGAAGTGAAGCAGTTCATAAGCTGCCATTCTGATAATGAAAGGATCTAATATTCTGATTTGATAAGGTTTGTAGATCAAGTTTAAAGCTGGTTTCTTCCAAAAACCATTAGTGTTCTGAAATAGAACAACACAAAATAGAACATTGTGGTTGTCCTTTTGGTTTTTTAAGTGAAAAAAAAAAAATGAAGGTAATCGGAAGGCAGATGGATGTTGCCAACTTACTATTTTGCCACCCGTCAACACTTCCCACAGCCACTTTAAGTCAAGCGGCTTAAAAGCAGTGAGAATCGCTGTAGTATTAGGATCATTGTGATTGGGATCTGAAAAAACAGATTCTGGATAAAAAAGTCGGAAGGTTGTCCTTCTCCCAACTTCCTCTTCATGTCCTAAAACAGGACCATTATTCATTCTGTGGGTAGTAAAACACAAAATATGTAGACCAAGTGCGTGAGCCAATTCCATCCGTTTCAGAGCTTTCAGAACAAACAGCAGCAGCCAGTGGTCCCAGTGCTTAAAGCTACAAGGCAACTGTTGTTTGTTTTTGTTTTTTTAAATACACAACAGCCAAGGAAATAATTCCCTTTCACAAAACGGCTGCTTTTTCAAAATTAATTGTGGGGCCACTGGTAATTCAGCCCTACACCCAGGAAAACCAAAGTCTGCGTAAAACAAAATGGGAACCTAGAGCCACAGCATGCTAGGGTTAGAAGAGACCTAGGAGGGCCTGCAGCCAGAACCCCCTGCATCGGGGCCCTGCAGTCCAGAGACAAAGCGCCTCGCCCAGGGTTACACAGGGTGTGGCACACGGAGGGACAGGCAAGGGCTCTGAAGGTGATCTGAAGAGCCACCAAAATTGCAGAGCTCTGGAATCCATCTGAACCTGCCTCCTTACACCCAAGCAGATGCGACTGGCACAGCGAGACCCGCTGCTGGGTTTGCGGCCGCGGTGCCGCGTGCATCGGCCGAGGGGGCACAGGCTTTGTTTCCCCAACACCTGGCCCCTGGGGGAGCGGTACGGTTTCCCCCTTTGCCCCCAGCTCCCTGTAACACAAGACAGTCCCAGTAACACTTGACACGACTTCCGTGAATCCGTGAAGGCTGTGCCCGGGGCACTCCCCCGCCAGGGGCTGCTGCCTGCTGCGGCCCGAGGAGCAGGTGTCTAGACCCCTGGGGGGGGGGGGGGGGACCCTCTCGAGGGTCTCACAATGGGCAGTGATCCGGGGAGCGTGGGGCATCCCCCTGCGGAAGCCCCTGCACAGCCCCCCCCCCCCCCCACGCACCGCCCCACACAGCCCAGGATGACCTTACTGCGACCTTTCGGGGAGGAAAGGGAGAAGTGGCCTCAGCTCCCCGCTCCCCCCGCGGGCTCCCCTGGCCGCCCTCCAACCCCAGGTCTCCGTCCGCTGCAGGGGCCCAGCCCGCCTGGCGCCCCAGCCCCTCGCTCTACCCTGGCCCGGCCCACGGCAGGCTCCGGCACCCCGACCTTCGCAAGAGGAGCAACCAGGAAAAGCCTCCTTCCAGCGCATACCATCTCCCCTACAGCCCCTTCCTCGACCCCACACAGAACTTCTCAAGACCCTCGCCTCCCCTGGCCTCCCCCTCTGTCCCCGTCCTTCTCCTGCAGACCGCGCTGCCCGGGGCGCCCCCCGATCCTGCCTCCAGCTCTGCTTCTGGGGAGCGTGAGCGGGCTTCGGGGGGCCAGGCCCACGGCCAACTCCGCGTCCTCCTCTGGCAGGACCTCCGGCCAGCGCTGCGCACAGCTGATGACCCTTCTCTCCTCTGAAACCCTCCCGACCTCACTGGTGGATCCTCTTCCATCTCTCACTCCTCCCCGCCCCCCCCTTTTTTACTTTACCTCCAAGCATAGAGTATGTCAAGACTCAGTCCTGGGCCCTCTTCTCTTTCTTGGAAGTCTTGCCCAGACCGTGGTTTAAATTCCGCTAACAGGCTGCCTTGAACCTCCATCAAGCCTTGAACCTGTTCCCCACCTGCCGACCTGCCCCATCACCGCAAATCTAGAAGCATCTTAAGCCGAACATGTTCACAAAGAAATCTTGACTCTCCTCAAACATGTCCCTACCCTAGGCTTCTCCCAACTCAGTAAATGGTGCCTCGAGACCCTACCCAGTCAGTATCTGAGGCCGAAAACCCAAAGGGGGGCATCTGTTCCTTTATCCCCACCTCCGCTCACACCTGGAGTGACAAGTCCTGGTAACTCCACCTCTAAGACACGTCTCCATCTATCCACTTACCTCTCTGTCGCGACAATCCTCTTCCAAGCCACCACCACCTGCCTGAATACAGCCACCCCACCCAAGGATAGACTCTTCGTTTCTATCCTTGTCCCTCATACCCCACTGTCCATGCTACAGCCAATGTATTTTAAGAACAGAACCAGATCAATTTGCTCTCTTGCTTAAAAATCTTCAGGTTTCCTGTTGTACTTAAAATAAAATCCAAGTTGTAACCTCAGTTTATAGAGTCCCACACAGCCTGCTCCTTCCCGGACTCTTCAGCTTCTGATCCTGCCGCCCTCCCTCCTCACTGGTTTGCTTGCTCCTTCTCTCAAACCCAGGATCGTATCCTCCCCAGGACCTGCACTAACCATTCCCGCTGCCCGGACTGCTCTTCCCTAGTCTTCACGTGGCTGGTATAGACGATCACTCAGGTCCAGGTGGAGGTCTCCTCCTCCAAGTGGTCATCCATTCTAAGGTAGCTATTCCGTCGTCTATCCCAGTATTGTCTGCACGGCCTTTATTTTTCGATTTCCTTATTTAATTTCTGTGTTCTCCCCCCTTCATGAGAATGTAAGCTCCACAGGGAATAAGAACATTATTATTTCTGCTCTACCCCCTGTGGCTAGAATTGTGCCTGGAATAGTAAGGAGACCTCATAAATATTTGCTAAGGAGATGATGTGACAATCTAGGCCTACCCTAGCCAACCACTGAGACCCCGCTTGTGTAATGGACTTAAATAGATCTAAGCATCTTCCTTTTAAAATGACAGTCCTACTAAAATAGAAAACCATACTCTTTAGCAACAATTCCAGATTAGCAAATAGGAACTATGTTTACCTTATTATGACATCATAGGAGTCAATTTTTTCTCCTAATGTCTTATTCTTCAGAACTCCTCCATTACCAACCACCACGCACTTTTTACACGGCACACTGTTGGGCAAACAGACAAGCGAGAGGTTGAGACATCTTTCACATAACTGGGCGATTCCAAGAATTTGTTCAGACTTTCTGGAACCCAACGCCAAATTTCACTTGTTGCATAGGTAGAAAAAGAACCAATTGTGACTTAAATGTCTAGGGATATATTAGAAAGACGCAAGATTCAAGAAATAACACTCTACAGGAAGCACATGATCGTTAGCAACTGACAGTTGCTTTTAAGTCCATACACAGTCCCTCACGTGACTCTCCTAACCACCTGCTGAGACAGCCACGTTCGATTATTTCCATTTTACAAAGGAAAAAAGCATTCAGAGAGGTGCTGGCGAACACTTCAAAGTCGTACTCCCAAGAGGCAGAATCAGAATTTGCATCCAGACCCCAGGATGACAAAATCACCACCTGGCCTGTGGTCCTGCGTGTTAATATTGATAGTGTGTTCACGTCACACCCCTGTACATTTTTCACCAGCACTGCCCACTCTGAGCATCCTGAGATTCCAGCTCTGGGTCACGGCCGCATCTTGTCAGTGTGCGGACAGTTTGGAATCCGGTGGGGAAGGTGTAGCCTCCCCGGCCCTGCCCGTGAGCCCTTCAGTTCCCCAAACACGTACTGCTCCTTGGAGCTTAACCAACGAAAACTAAAAGTTCACTCGGTGTTCCTGGCAGCTTTCAGGTAGATGACGAAGCGGGACCTCCTGCTGCTGGCGGGGATCAGCCCAGGGCCCCGGACTGTGTACCATCAGCTCTCGGCAGACCCGGCCTGGCCCGTCACCGCCTCCCGGCCAGGCCTGGAGAAAGGACAACACAGATCATGCCCCTCTCCTTTGGGGGACGAGGCTACAGAGGGGAAGCCTGTTGAGACTGGCTTTCCAAAGCCTTCATGACATGAAAGTGTAAAGAAAAAAAAAAAAAAAAAAAACACTGCTTCTAGAAATCATGAAATAAAGCAGACCAGAACTCTAGACCATAAGGCTCTTCGGAAATTAAGGAGTAGCAGAATCACAAGTACTGTAGCATCTGTCAACTTAGGGGGGCTCCTGGGCGGCTCAGCTGGAGGACCATGTGGCTCCCGACTTCGGGGTCGGGAGTTCAAGCCCCACATTGGGTGTAGAGATTACTTAAATAAACTTGAATGAATAAGTAATCCCAGAGAATACAGGAGTAACTAAAAAGAGCCGAGCGCCGGCCCTGTCGGGTTAAGAGGGGACAACGTCCACGTTGCACACAGATGCGTAAGTTGACTTGCCTCACTGGGATCTGTTTAGCGCACCTATTTGGGAAGCTTTGAAGTGCTGGAAAATGCTCTTCTATGCATTTTGATTTGGATCTCTTAGGTCCCCAACCGAAGAGTCACGTCTGACTCGGTCTACTTTGTCATACAAAGGAGAAGATCCAGAGCAGGACAGGACGTCAGAGACTGGGTTAGGGCGACCTTGTCGGGCACTCCTGGAGGACGCACCCCCAAAAACTCCCACCGTGGGCAGCCCACAACGTGCTCTAGAATTCCAGGAAGGCAAGGTTACCCCTGCTGCTCTGCGTGGCGACCAGGGACCCGGAGGGGAGGGGAACGCTGGCAAACAGCCCAAACCCTTTCCTTTGGGGGGTTGGGGGGGGACCCTCCTCCTCCTCACCGGACTCTCCCCGCATGTTCTGTAACAAGGGCAAGTCTCACCCACAGCTGGTCTGACTCTTGCTTCCAGAACCTTGGGGCTCATTTTAATGCACATCAGAGGCTGGGCCTCCTGAGGCTGGCGCCACCTCCCCTGCGCCCCGAGCGAGGCTGGGCACCTCGGGCACCTCGGGCACCGGAAGGAGGATGGAACAGCGGCTCCGACCGCGCACGGGGCTGCGGGAGAAGAGCCCGAACCCGGGCACCGACCGGGCCTCCCCGTAGGCTGCGGCGCCCCCTCCCCGCGCCCTCCCCGGAGCCTCAGCAGAGGCCCGACCCGCCCTCCTGTGTGGAGGGGACCCGGGGGCGGGGGGGGGCCGGGAGAGGGGGGGGGACTCGGGAGGCGGGGGGAGGCGGGGGGCCTGGAGGAGGGCGGGGGGCCTGGAGGAGGGCGGGGGGCCTGGAGGAGGGGGGGGGGGCCTGGAGGAGGGGGGGGGGGGCCGGGAGGGACCCGCGGCTGCGCCCCGCTCCAGGGGCTCCCCGCGGCGGGACAGGCGGGGGAGCAGCGGCGCCCCTCGGTCATCCGACGGGTCACGCCCGGGGCCCTGGCCTCCCGCCGTCCTCTGGCCGCCCCGGCCGCCCCATCACCCCAAGGCGGGGGCCCGCGGTCCTCAAGGCGCTTCGCGGCGCCCCCTCCCCGTGCTCCCCGACACTTCCCGGTTTGCCCCCGGCGGCGGGAGGCGGGAGTCCGGAGGCCCCGGGTCAGGGTCAAGGTCAAGGCAAGGTCGCGGCAAGGTCGCGGAGTCCCCACCGCCCCGGGGCTGCCCCGCGGGGGGTGTTGAGGGGCTGCGGGTCCCCGCCGCTCCCGGAGGGGGGGGGGGGGCAGGGTCCCAGCTCGGAGCCTCCTGGGGAGGCGGCCGTCCCCGCACGTCCCCCGCGACGCCCGGAGGGAGCCCCGCTGTGCGCCCCGCCCGTGGTCGAGGCCCTGGGGCGCCCCGCGGGCTGCACCTGCGACAGTGGGGCGGGGGGGGGGGGGGGGGCAGGACCCTGGCGGCTGTGGCTGCAGCGGGGCTCCCCGGGCGGGCTCCCGGCGGGCCGTGGAGGGGGCGGGACGCGGGGGCCGAGGCCCGAGCTGCAGGGGGGCCCCCCGGGGGCTGGAGAGCTGCCCCCGACCCCCCCCTCCCGCAAGCTCCTCCCGCCTCCTCAGGGGTGGGCGAGGCGCGGGGCCGGGCTTCGGGGGTCGCGATGCCCCAGCAGCGGAGGCCCAGACGGGGCCGCGGAAGGGACCTGCGAGCTGCCCGGGGCCGCCTCGGGGGCATCGCGGGGCCCGGACCGCAGGTCCCCAGGTTCCCCGCTGCGCCGCGAGGGCCCGCCCGGGGTCCCGAGGTCACGAGGTCCCCTGCCTCAGCCACCAGCAACACCACCCCCCCCCCCCCCCCCCCCCCCGCCCCGCACACACCGAGGGGCCCGCGCCAGGTCACGGAGCAGGCCGTGGTCTCCCCAAGAGCCGGGCATCCCCGTGGGCGCCCCCCGCCTGCCGACTCCCTCACCCCCCACCCCCCCACCCCCCGTTCCTCGACCTTCCCCTTCCCGGCCAGGTCACGTCCCTCCTCTGAGGCCACAGTCCCGGCCTCACACCCAGTCTGCGCTTTTCCATAAAAGGAGGAACACGGGGGGAAAAAAAACAAAAACAAAACAAAAACAAAAACACCATGAAAAGGTTGCTCTAATTGGTTTTAAAAACGGTTTGTCGGGGTGCCTGGGGGGCTCGGTGGTTGAGCGTCTCCCTTAGGCCCAGGGCACGACCCTGGAGACCCGGGATCCCCCCTCGGGCTCCCCACATGGAGCCTGCTTCTCCCTCTGCCTGGGTCTCTGCCTGTCTCACGAATAAATAAATCTTTTAAGTAAAAAAAGGATGTTCAATTGTGGGGTCTTTCTGGTCTTTTCTCTGCTTGTTAAATTGTGGAGGGAGGTGCTGAGAACAGGAGAAGTCTGCAGGCCTCCCTCCACCGCCCCCATAACCTCTCTGGGCCTCACTTCTCTCCCCTTTAGAGGGCTGGGCTGGACTAGGCCTCCATGGGCTGCAGGATTCACCACTTTAGAGTCTGGATCTCAGGCCAAGGAACGGCCAGGGGAGGGGAGTTTGGGTCCTCGGGACTCTTCACAGGACAGCACGGTGCCCCCCTGTTCACCCGCCCCAACCTGCTGGGCCTTGCTCAGAAGAGAAGCTCAACGATACACAGGGGAAAAGCCCAAGACTTATATTCCCTGTTAAAAAGAGGAATAAAAATGGGTGATGCACATTTCCCATTGCATGGTGTCCCTGGTTCACAGAGAATCCCGGTTACAAAATTAGGGCAAAAGGCAATTTTCTGCAATGCAAATATTTTCCTAACAGTTATGATTGCACATAAGGAGGCAAATGACTAATTACTAAGTGACCAAAAACTTAGAAAAAGAACAGGGGAGTCTGGTTTTTTGTTTTGTGTTTTGGTGGCCAGGGGGAGGGGGGGCAGTGGTTAGCAAAGGGAGGAGGCCGAGCAAAGAGCAAGCATGGGGCCGTGTAGCTCCAGGGGTCATTCAGTGCCACGGCCGAACACACACACTCCTCTTCCCTTCCTCCCTTATTTCTCGCCCAAGTTCTTGGGGAAAGGTTCTCTCTGCCTCAGAGTTACATTAGTAACGTTACCGGCCAATATGGCAAATATGAGAAGTCCTTCATAGGAAATGTCACTTCATGGGCACAGGGTGAGCAGGGTGGGGAAGCACCTGGGTGGCTCAGTTAAGCAGCTGACTCCTGATTTGGCTCAGGTCATTATCTCAGGGTCGTGGGATGGAACCCCACGACAGGCTCCTCAGTCAGCTTGAGGTGTGCTTGAGCTTCTCTCTCCCTCTGCCCCTCCCCCTACTTACACACTTGTGAGTAAAATATCTTTTAAGAAAGGTGTCGCTTCATAAAAAAATAAAATTTTAAAATTTTAAAAAAAGAAATGCCACTTCAAAATGATCTACAAAAGCTTCCACAGACAACCAATTCTTCAAGAGACAAACCACGGCTGGCTTGGTGTAGGGTTACATAACTGACTTCAGAATCCTAAATATTAAAAAAAAAAAAAAAAAAAAAAAATCCTAAATATTTACCAGGCACAGAGAGACAGGTGGAGACCAGTGGCCCCTCAATAATCCTGTTTCCTTTGTCCCTCAAATAGGACTTTTTAAAATGTGGGCCACAGCCACTTTATTAATTTTTTTTTTTAGGCTTCATTCCTTGTCCAACTTCCAGCCACGTGTGGCCTGTGACTGTAGCCCTAACCGATGGGATGCAATCGGTGGCTGCTAGCAAATGTTAAACCATCAGTTTGCTCTGGGAAGAAAAAAAAAAAAAAGGATAGGAGAAGCCTGGTTTGTAGTCTTGCCAATTTCTCCAGGGTATAAATATTCCCCAAATGGCTCATTTCACCTTCCTACTTTGATGACACTGAACATGGAACTGGAAAGAACTACAGCTCTCACGCTGGTGTCAACTGGCTCCAGCAGCTGAGGACCCTGGATGTCATCCAGTATTGTCTGTGACTTCTGGGCAATGTCCTTAGGCAGGAGGCAAATCCTAACTGACAGAGGCAGGGCCTTGCCCTTGACTCCTCCCTCCTGGCCAGAATGCAGATGTGACTGCTGCAAGTCCAGCCATCACACCGCATACTGAGGAAGAAGCTGTGTATGTAGGAACAACAGACTCACGGTAGAACAGCCTAGGTCCCGGGGCACCCTGGGGGGCTCAGCGCATGATCCCGGGGTCCTGGGATCAAGTCTTGCATCGGGCTCCTTACATGGAGCCTGCTTCTCCCTCTGCCTGTGTCTCTGCCTCTCTGTCTCTCATGAATAAATAAAATCTTTTAAAAATTAAAAAAAAAAAAAAAAAAAGAACAGTCCAGGTTCCTGCTAATCATAGCTAAGAACATGGCCCCGGGGCGGGGGGGGGGGGGGGGGCGGGGGGGAGGGAGTGTTGCAGGTCAGTAGTAAAAATGACAAAGCGTGACCTAATGCATGTATGCCAAAGGTCTGCACAAAAACAATATCCTACCCATTAGAGTTTTATGAACTTTAGGTTAGAAAAGAACATACGTGGTTGCTGTTGAAAGGTGATCAAAATTTGAAATTAAGTTTATGGCACAGTTTCAGATTATAACAAATAAGGACAAGCTTAAATGTGCAACATTTATGACATAATCCACACTTTGATAATATGGGCTCCCACAGAAAAAGGAGATACGTTCAGACAAAACCTAGCACTGTTCTGGAAACTATCTCCATGTTCACACCTCCGTCCGGTATCCTCACTTATGTATCTGCTAACGAGCACCTCTGTCCACTTGGGCAAGAGGAAAAATCCAGTCATTTCCCTTTGTAATGGAGGCCTGTACCGTCCCACTGGGCCACCTGCAGACCACCTGTACTGTCCCACTGGGCCACTGGTCAGATCCTAAAATGTAGCTTTAAAATGTGTGAAGAGAGTCTACCTCCACCCAAGTAAGTACACCTGCTAAGGAGTCTATCTTTAAGAGCAAGTTCATTCCCACAGGGCTCACATGACACCAGATTTTTCTACAAACTAAACTGCCTCTTGTAGTCAGAAAACATTATCTGAGCAAGCTGTTTGCCTCCCTCCTGTAAAATTCTGAATAAAAGGAAGAGAGTCGCTTCTGAAATCCAACACTCAAGTGAAACAAAAAGGATCCTCAGGAGCAGTTATAGGATACACAGGAAGGCAGAGGAAACAGCCCATGGAGGGGCCATGAGCTGGTTCACAGAGGCCAGGAATTAATTCTGCGGTAGCAACAACTTGGACACGATGAATGTGGCTTAAAATATCCTGACCTGGAACTAGCATGGCTCACCACACACTCCGTGCACACTTCTGAGACAATCAGTTAGGCAGCTCCTAAATTAGCTTTGTAGTGTTTATTGGATGTACCGTAGAAATACGTACTCGACGTTTTAGGTAGGCACAGATTCGAGAAACTTTCTTGAGTGAAGACGTTTTACATTGGGGCCCACATTGTGAACCACATTAGCTAAAACTAAAAGTAAACAAAAGCAAGGAAATCCACTCACTTGTCAAACTCATCAAAGAGATCACAACTCTGCAGTTTTGAAAGAGCGAGTCGAAAATATTCCGCTGGAAAACAAATGGAGTGGTATAAATAAAAGGATTCATGGCTTCTTGGGCACATAGTAAGCCATCTGTCCCCTTCCCTCCCCCAAGCCCATTTCAAACTGGTGCAGCTCCATGGATTTATTCTGTGGTGAAAATTAATGAGGCAACTGCAATCAGCCAGCACAGCTCAACAGGCACACTCAGAAGTGCTCTAAGGACACTTTCCAAAAACTCCAGGAAAAAGAGAGAGAGAGAGAGAGAGAGAGAGAGAGAGAGAGAGAGAGAGAGAGATGCTTAATTTGAAAACAATCATAAGAAAGTAATCCCCAAGAGATCAACATCAGATATTTAAAAATACAGCCTTCAAACTGACATTCGTCTAGAAGCCAATATTTAGTAAGTTGAGGTGCAAATTATCAAATTCACTGCAATGTATTTTTGAGACACACACACCATACACATACACAAAACAAGGTCAGTTGAATATGCAAAATCTAATTCTGAAAACAAAGCGTGTCACCTCCTGGGCTCTGAGGGTCTCAAAAATAATCTACGCCATCAAGCTACATAGAGCCGGTTCGGTGGCCAAGAAGCAAAGAGGTGAACCATTTCGTCATTAGTAGATGGAGTAATTCTCTTTCAATTTAGCGAAAGTAAAATAGCCACCAGTTAGCAAAATAAGATACCCAGAGCTAGAACTTAAATGGATGACATAAAACAAAACCCAGAGGCCAAGAGGCAAAAAGGGATCCAGGGAGGACGTTAGCCCAACCCACAGGGTTATCCTGCTCATTCCACGCTGGAATAAAATAAGGCATCAGACGTTATTCAGTATCCTAATAATACTACGGCTACACTGAAGTAAAAAGCAGAAGTTTCTCAATAAAAACAACAAACCTACCATTTTATTTTTAAATTCTTTGCTGCCTCAAAAAGGAGTGGGGATTTCTATGTTAAAATTTAATGCCCTTCATCCCATCCCCACATCATTTCCTTTAGGGATCATTACGAAGCAGAAAGATGAAAAGGCCTTACAATCACATCAACATGTGGCTCACATCAAACACCACTCACATTTAAAGGGTCGCGTAAAGAATGGTATTACTGACCTGATGTTCTTATCCCATAGGGCAGATCAAACTTATCGCTACCATACAAGGAAGCAATCTTTTTAAAATCAGCTGCACACAGAAAAGGGTGAAACTGATGAAACCTGCAAGGAAAGGAAAAAGTGATTTTCCCAAATGCCTGCCCCCTCTGCGGCCCTTCTAAAATAACGGCTGATGACAACTGCAGTAGCATGCTCACCTTGATTACAGTGACCATATGTGAAGGTGTGATTATTTTTTTAGTTAAAAAAAAAAAAATCACCTCCGATGATATTCAAACATCACACAGAATGGAATATGCAGTGGAACTACACAACCAGAACGGAAACACTTTCCAGGCTGTGGAACCAAAATTATGTCACAGCTTTAGGGGGAGGGTTTGGGGGTGGGGTGGAGAGGGAAGGGGGGATCAAAATTTAAAAATCAAACCAACAGTAAGTGATAAAATTTTATCCACAAAGGGAAAACAAAAGCATGGATGCTAGGCCGCTCCCAAATTTAAAACTACTGTAGGTACAAACTTCTAAAAAGATGATAAAAGTTCAATGCACCAAAGATGCAACACTGCTCTATTAAAACCTGCTCAGAAAAAAAAAAAAAAAAAAAAAAAAAAAAAAAAAAGTACAACAAAATAAAATAAAAACAACAGACTTGCTTGAGAACAAGGATGGTGGGCGTCCTGTCTGCTGCGTCCTGTGCAGCCCCCGGGCCCACTCAGGGGCCAGAGCCAGGCTGAGGAGGGCAGGACGTGCTCCGCCTCTGCCCCCGACTTTTAGCAGCCAGCACAGAGTAAGCAGGCTACTTATGGTTAATAAATGATCGAAGGAAGTTCAACTCTGTAGGACTTCTTTACAGAACCAGTAGGACATAGAGGGGGGAAAAAAAGTTTTTTTAATTAAAGGAATAAGTCAAACTATCCCCACACTTGGCCTCACTTTTCCAGTCCTATCAGCTCTGCCCTCTTTTAGCCTAAAAACTGCAGGTGCAGACGAGAGCGCCTCAGGGGGGCTCGGGGGCTGCATGACACAAAGGCAATATGTGCTGTATGTTGGCAAATTGAATTTAAACACAAAAATGTAAGTTTTTAAAAAGGCAACGAAGAGCAGTGGAGTAGGGGTGACAGTGTGCCGCTCAGGAGCCGCTAACCTGGGAAAAGGGTGGAGTTAGACCTCACAGCATGTTCAGACTCAGGAAACGGGAGGATGAGCACTCCCTGCACCTGTGCCCCAGACTTAGTGGGGACAGTGATACCGGTCGGGGGGGGGGGGGGCAGCCTTATTTAAATACCTGGGTTCCCAGGTAAAACATTATTTATCCCCAGTGTCTACTGGGTTCCAAAGTAAAACCTATTTCCTAACTACAGGTCATGGTAAAAAAAAAAAAAAAAAAAAAAAAAAGCCTAAAACCTAACTGGACACACACCCATGGGAAGGCCAGAGGCAGCCACGGCGCAGCTGTGATCAGATGCAGGAATGTCCGATGAAGCTGCAGTCTCCTAGAGAGTTGATGGTAAAGGAATGTGTAGCCTCACAAGGTTAGGAACCAGTAAGGAAAAGGGGCAGGGAGAGAATTAAGAGAATACACGGGTTTTTGATCCTTAATGGGCAAAGTGTTAAAAAGCCTGTCCCTGTTTTATATAATTAAATGTGACCAGACTGTCCTTTATTTCTATTTCTCTAGAAGCACGTTGACCAGCAACGTGTCAGAGTTGGGGGGACAGAGGGAAAGAGTATTGGTGGATATTGTGCAACTCCTGACAACCCCATAACGATCATGCTCTACATTCCCAGGACCTCACTGAAATCCAGTCCCTCAAAGTCAGGAAAAACTTCTCGTCACAGAAGTTTAACCTAAAGGCAAAGGAGAACAGCCCCAGAACATGAAGGGTGGGAAATCACATGGCAACAACCAAGGGGGAAATACAACCCTGAGAAACAGTTCACTGGGGTCTATAATCCGACACAAACAGGCCTCTCTAATCTCACCTGGGAGAGGAGCACTGGGCTGACTGAGCTCTTCAAGGCCTTTGCTGCAAATAGATGCAGATCTGACTAAAAGCACAAAAAGGAGACAGGATATTCAAGCTCTTCCCTAAACACAAGAGTGTTGACTTTCTACTGCTAGGATTTACACTGGGGGGGGGGGGGGGGGGGGAGGAGGAGTGTGAAAAATGATCACAAACGCATTTTGAACATGTTGTGGGTCACAAGTTCTTTTGTTAGTTTTACCTCAGGAGAGAGGCAAAAGCTGGCTTCGCTAAACAAGGCTGGATCTTATTTCTCCGCTTCATTTCCACAGGTGGCACCCTAGGAGACAAAAGTAGGCTCGGTCAGAAACGAGAACCCGGCAGCCCGCCCCCAGGAAAGCCAATGCCCTGGGAGTCCGCTCGGTGCCCGCGCCGGGAGGACGCCTTCTCCCAGAAGCCCCCGAGAGGACAGTCCCTTGCGTATGTCTGAGGACCCCAGACACAAGGCACGAGACTGAGAAAGGCCGAGGTGCCAAGCCACCCGGAAATAATTCAGTGAGCAGGGAACAAAGGGCCTTCGAGAAGGCCTAGGATTACCAGGTTGTGGACGCCACAAGGAGGCTGACTTTGCAGAAGTGCCCCCACCCAGAGCCTGAGCAGCCGGTCCTCCGGCCCCACCCAGAGCCTGAGCAGCCGGTCCTCCGGCCCCATCTGGGGACACCTGCCACAGAGACACAGACCTGCAGCTCCCCAGACAAGCCTTGTCATCTGGACGCCACAAATCCCACTATTCAGAGTCCTATGGGACTCTCCTCTGTTCCTGGCACAGGTTAGGCCCTTCTGGGTCGCCTGAATGGAGCGCTTGTCTCCACAACTTAAAAGGGTATTGTGAAACAAGACAGAGCACGACAACACTAATAAGCGAAGGGGACAGGGTGGCGGGATCCAGATTCAGCCAGCCTCAACACTGCTTAACAGAAGAACGTATTAACGACCAATTACAGGAACAACTAATCTTAAACAACTAACCAATGTTCTTCTACAATCATGGGACTCCAACTCAAAGAACAGGCCTCAATTTTCAATTTTTTTTTTTTTTGTTGTTGTTGTTAAAAAAAAATCCCCGCAGTTGGAACTGCTAGGTTTCTAAATGACAAAGCTAGTTTAAAGTCCTTACCAGAGAAACATCTTTTGTGAATACCCCAAGTGGCAAGAATCCCTCGACCTATATGTAAGGGAGGTACATAAATATGGGGACCAGCACATTAGACCATAAACACCAAGTTATATTCAGAGGATAAGATGAAGTATAATAAATAAAAATTTGAAAATTAAAAAAAAAAATTAAAAAAAATGAAGTATAAGACATTATTTGGTTTCTAAAGTTTTAAAACAGAAAAACTTTTAGGATATTGTGAACACAAGCTCTGAAGTGGCTTAAAAAAGTTATCGGTCTTAAATAATTCTTATCTATTTATTTGAGAGAGGGAGAGAGAGCACCGGCAGGGAGTCTGACACAGGGCTCGATCCCAGGACCCCGGGATCATGACCTGAGCCAAAGGCAGACGCCTAACCAACCGAGGCACCCAGACACCCCCAGTCTTAAATAATTCTTAAGGAATCAACTTCACAGCACAAACCCACCCAGGGTAACGTCCTACAGGACTTTACATGACTGGAGTGATGTGTTAGCTTTCGAGTGTCATAAACACTCCTCAAACTCTGATAACAAAAGACTACACGAAATTCAGATTCTTTACATTGTCTTCCTTATCATTTCCCCAGTGACACACAATAGGATTTGTAGAGAAGTCGCTATCTAGTATCTAGTAACCTCTTTGCTTTCTCTCCTGTCGTCTTCCATTACTAAGTGTGGTACAGAGATAGCATGTGGCAAAGATGGAAGGAGAGATCCCCATGGTATAACCCTCACAGGGTGTGTAATAAAACTCCTCAGTCCTCTAGCTCGGTATTTAAGTCCAAAGCCTAGAAACTTAGGCCCAAACCTACCCACCTGGCATTGGGTTTTTCCAGTGACCATTTGCCTAACTTCCTTCCATGAAGAACATTACAATAATTTTTCAAACAACCAGTGGTGAAATAAATTCAGAAGCATCATTTTTTTTTTTATCTAGTAGGGGGAAAAAAACAAACAAACAAACAAAAAAACCAGAAACGTGATCTAGGATCTCCTATTAAAAAGCCGGCAAAGAGCACTCCTAGTTTAAGACAGGAAATTACATTGTGATTTAGTTTGATATCATATACTACCATCCACTCAGGATTTAAAGGTCATCAAGACTATTCCTAGTCAAAGAGCTGATAAGAGGGAAAAGGATAAAAAGCTTGTAAGTTTTCTCTGCCATAAAACTACCTGCGCCTCTTCAAAGTCTTATGTGACGTTTCCAGTCAATGTGGTTTCATAAAGTATGTTCATCATTCACCAAATATTTTTAAACGAAGAGAACCATATGTAGTGTTTATATTTTAGTCAACAATCTCTTATCCAAGCATCTTAGGCACAGTAGTCAAGGACCCCTGAGCCCAAGAATTAGTCCATCAATTCACGACGATGAAATATTATATAAAGAAAAATGTCATGTCTCAAAGACAACATCACTGCTCCACTGAAAAGCCAATAAAAAGAAGGTGCTGTTTTATCAGTTTTTAAACCGTTAGAGCATGACATGTAAGCTACTATAATGGTAAAACCCCAATTTATAATGGAAAGCAAGAAAAAGGCTCAAAATGTTAAAGACTTGGGGGAAATATATATAGATTTATAAATATATAAAATATATTTATAAATATAAAAAATATATTAAAAATATATTTATAAATCTATATATATTTCCCCCCATATATATTATTTCCCCCCAGTATCATCTTTGGGTCTGTGTGAAAGACTAGTTTGGGAATTATTTTTAAAGAGCAAGAATGATGAGGCACCTGAGTCAGTCAGTTAAATGTCTGACTCTTAGTTTCGGCTTAGGTCATGATCTCAGGGTGGTGAGACCAAGCCCTGCATCAGGCTCTATGCACAGCACAGCATCTGCCTGAGATTCTCTCCTTCACCCCCCGTCCCTCCTCCCATCGTTCTCTCTCAAATAAATAAATTCTTTAGAATAAAACAAAAATAAAGAGCAACCATGAAACTTACCAATAGATGTTTGTTCCCCACAATATACAATGCAGCACATAATAGAGAAAGACAGCACTCAGGAATATGGCCACTAGGTACCCTCTCATGGCTGGCCCACCTGAAACACAGGAACGAAGTCCCAAGAAAAGGCAATAGTTTGTTATGTAGATGGGTTCACACAAAGGCTCAAATACAAGATTAGTGAATCAACAGAGAAAGGGAAACCGAGGCCTACATGATGTGCGCCTATTGTTTTTGGAAATACCTACTAAATTTGTAGGAAAAAAAAAAAGTATTTTTTTTTTCTCTCTCAAGTGGTAAGTCAATCCAACGTGACATGTAGACCAGTAAACGGCACCATTGTTTCAAAGCTGGTGGCGTCCATCCTACTTTCTTACATTAGAGAAGGAAAGAATTCACGCAGAACAAAAGTTTGCACATCTGCTCCATATCCAAAACTTTCTTCAGAGACACTAATATCTATTTTCACTCTCTCAGTAGACAGTGAATACATGCCCTAAGATGTAAGCAAACATTGCATTTCTTCGGTGCTCAAAATGATTTTCAAATGCTCTCCATTGTAATTTTTACAAGTCCTTTTTGTAACTTTTAAAAACTGAGGAGCGCCCCGGCCCACAGGGCTCTGTTGGTTAAGTGTCTGACTCTTGATTTTGGCTCAGGTGGTGATCTCCGGGTTGTGAGATCAAGTTGGGCTCCACACTGGGTGTGCAGCCTGCTTAGGATTCTCTCTTCTTCTCCAAACACACACACACACACACACACACACACACACACACTTTATAAAAACAGGAAAAAAGCTACTAAAAAGTACTTCCCACATCTTCAATTTTTATATACTTTTAGGTTGTATCCATTTGATTTTTCAGTATCACAGCACAGGTAAATTTATCTAATTTCTTACTTACTTGGGCACTACATAGACCGCATAGTCCATTATACAATTTTAGATAGATACCTGGACACAACTCCCTTTTGAATACAAATTTAAAAACCCTTTATAGAATGTATATGTACATATATACACACACACACATATATATAAAAAAAAACCCTCACCATATTTAGCTCTCACTTTTGCTTCCGAGAAAGTTCTCACTTCCCCATGCAATTAAATGCAAAAGGACAAATTTAATATATGGTTCCTTTTTGTTTGTTTTAGGTTCTTACTTATTTATCCATGAGAGACAAGAGACAGGCAGAGACATAGGCAGAGGGAGAGGCAGGCTCCCTGCAGGGAACCCGATGTGGGACTTGATCCCCAGACCCAGGATCACACCCTGAGCCCAAGGCACATGCTCAACTGCTGAGCCACCCAGGTGTCCCTAATATATGGTTCTTATCATAGATTTCAATGCTGGTGCTTTTAAACAAGTATACTACAACTCTTTACCTCTTACGAAGTTTCTGCTTCATCTAGACAATTGCTCGTACCACTCCTCCCACTCCTATTTGTATCTATTAACCTCAATCGGGGCAATGCAGTGTAGACACTGCGAGTCTGGGTAGATACATTTCCACATGATACGATGCTGTGTCCCTTGTGACAGTAAAGTAAGTGCACGTGGAACTCTTAATATAAAACACTCCTTTGCCTTCATAAGCCAAAGATAACAAGTATAACTTAAGCTTTCTTTGATCACGTGGCATCATCTTAACAAATGTCAGAATTGTGCTGGGCTCCTCTGGAGCCAGCGACGGTGTGGGGACTGTCTGCTAGGCAGTCTTTATCCAGCAGGGATTGGTTTTCCCCTCCCTTGCTTTCAGCTGTGGCTTCTCAGGGCTAGACCGGTAGGCAGCACCCCTACGTGCCATTATTATAAGGGAGTTAGAAATGCCTGTGTAAAGAGAAAGCAAATAGAGGAGTTAAATGAGCTAAACTGTACACATACTTCTAACTCAGGATACATAATGCTCATGAAAAGTCAACACTGCTTGGCAATCAGATGACATGAATCATGGCCTAACTTCACGTAACTCCTGGCTTGGGGGGCGGGGGGGTGCTTAGGTTAAACAGTTTACCTCGTCCAGCCCCAAGTAAACTCACGTGTTTACAAGGGAGAGCACACAGCCTACCTCTTCGAGCTATGAGGTAAATTACCCCCAAAGGATGGGCATCTGACACAACCTAGGACACAAAACATGCGCTAAGTTTGTGTATTTTACTGTTGTTGGTTCCCTAAAACTGAAGTCAGCTGTGCTCTTTGCCTAAGTAGCAGTATGCATGGGTTTTGAGAACACCCAAGTGAGCCTTGGCTTGTCCTGACACAGCCTTACACGGTGTTCTCACTAGCCTGGCAGGAAGCCCCAAGGCCTCTGACACCAAAGGGAGGAAAGCATGTGAAAAATATCTAGGTCTGCTGCTCCCATCTCCTCAGGCCTGTGCATCTCTTTCCACTCTGTTTGGTCTTCCTCATCCATTTGTAACGTATGCTATCTTGACATGTTGTGGTTTAAAAAAAAAAAAAAATGCCTTAAGTTATTTATGGTTTTAAAAAGCCAGAAATAAGCTGTAGGATTATCAGTAGGTTAAAAAAAAAAAAAAAAAGAAAGAAAAGAGAAGAAAAAAAGAGAGAGAGGAGAAGAGACTATATATGAGACGCGAGATGATAAGAGAGAGCAGACAGAGAGTAGATGAGAGGAGAAGAGAGAGATGAGAGGAAGAAAGAGCATGATAAGAGCGAGCGTCCCGTCTTGCTCCGCTCTCTTGCGCTCCCGCTCCTCGATTTCTTCTCCCTCTCTTCTCCCTCTCTCTCCGCCATCTTCTCGTCGCTCTCTCCTCGCCTCTCCTCTCTCTCTCTCCTCGCATCCTCGCCCCTCTTCCCTCTCTCTCTCCTCTCCCCTCTCTCTTCTCCTCTCTCTTCTCCTCTCTCTTCTCCTCTCTCTTCTCCTCTCTCTCTCCTTCTCTCCCTCTCTCTCTCCTCCTCTTCGCCCTCTCGCCTCTTCTCCTCTCTCTCTCTCTCCTCTTCTCCACCTCTTTCTCCTCTCTCTTCCCTCTCTCCTCGTCTCTCTCCTCTCTCCTCTCCGCTCTCTCCTCTCTCTCTCCTCCGCTTCCCTCATCTTCTCCCCTCTTTTCCTCTCTCTTCCTCCCTTCTCAAAGACAGAAGAGAGAAAAGAATGGTTCTAGGTTTCTTGAAAACTTGGTAAAACCCAAGTGATGGGGGAGAATTAAGGTTTGGATTGTCAATAAAAGTCTAAGACATCGAGGCGTTTGGGATGTTAGATGCATCTGTGAAGTGGCTAATTGAAGAATCAAAGAGAAGTTAGCCAGCCCAGAGCCTGGCCCTTGTATTTGTTCAACAAATGTAGCTTTCCTTCCTTTCCTTGTATAGAGTTGAGAAAAGTCAAGGAAGTGGGTGCCCAGCTGGGTGCTGAAAGACAACTTGTCGTACGCGTAGGCTGAGATCATATTAAATGCTGACCAAAGGCCATGAGCAAAGCTTCATGATGACAAGATACAGGCCTATCGGTGCTCAGAGAAACTGATGTGGACTTGGCTTGTCTCATCCCTTTGACTGATGTGACCTTAGCAAAGTTCTTCCCCGCCCCACATGCGGTTATTACCCGAACACAAATATAGGATACATATTAAAGACTCCAAAGAACAATGGGATTATTTATAGATCCTGCGACTCCCTTGAAAATACACTGTAAGTAACCCTTTTTTGTTATATATGTTGATGGTCACAGGCATCAGGGGTATTTGATAACTCAGTTCTGGAATCCACCCGTTTGTACCTGAAATAGTTTTAGAAGTTACTTATGACTGTCCTGGAAGGTATCTTACCATGAGCCAATGTAGTCACAAAACAATCTGTTTAAGTGCTCAAATAGTCAAGGCTCCACCTAGAATAACATCATTTATGCAAACACCCAACATGGATGCCACTCACGAGTACCAGTAATTCTTAAAAAAATCTATTCTACAAGGAAGATAAAACAGTATATGAAGGTCTAGAGAAACAACTCCATATTTACAATTTGGTCTGCTCATCTGTCCTCCAGAACGAACTCTTTGGGAAACCTGCATATTATTTTGCAAAGCACAGAAGTAGAAGTAACCGAGATTTTGTGGTTTTTCATTCACAAATGTGTTTCAGCTGAAAAGTCAGAAGTGTGAGGCATTCTTTTCCTTTAAAAAAAATTAAAGCAACTCTTGAAGAGCCATTGCATACACCAGCTGAGAAAAAATTAGGAAGCTTATCAACTCTCTTGTATTTCACGGGCAATACAAAGCACATCCAAGTTGCAAAGTAGACTTGGCCAGTCAGGATATCCTTGTGATAAACATGTATAGTTCCCTCTGCTTGGTTGTAGGAAAAAAAATTCCACTAATAAACAAATTCTCTAATTATAATTCCATAAATGGAATGACCATTTTGCTTTGAACGGAAGATTTCAAAAGAAACCCAGAATTTAACCCAGAATGCCTGCTTTAAGGGAAAAAAAAAAAAAAAAAGCAAGCCTTCAGTAGAGCTTCAATCATCAAAAGAAGTTTCAAGATCTCGACATTAAACCTGACAGACCCAGCTTCCTGTTGGATCAGCAGAAATCAAATCCTTATTTCTTCTCAAATTATAATAGACTGACATATGAATAATCTCCATACATCAAAGGGAGCTCAATCTTGGCAACGCCTTTCCCTCCTCTTTAATAAAAAGCAGGTCTCATTTGTGTGGAGTTTTAAGGTTCACAAAATGCTTCTAAGTCCCTCACTTCATTTAAGGCTCAAACCGGGTTTGATAAATGGCAGGTAGGTACCATCTTCCTGATGAAGGAGGAGGAAACTCAAAGTCTGAGGTTGAGCTGCCCTGGGTCACACAGTTTGGGAGACAGAAATAGACTTAAGGTCTGACCATTTCTTCCTCACAGTTCTATTCCTGGTGTCATCCTGTTTCTCAAGACAAAAGGCATGAGGGGAACCCAAAAGAGAGTTCTAGCCTATAACTTCCTGTCAGTGCTCCCAAGTGGTGGCTGGAGTTCCCAGAGGGGGAATTCAGATATCCGCAGAAGGGAAATGGCTCTAGGGCAGCGTGCCCCCCCAAGGGATGTGGCAGTCCAAGGGTCAACACCAGATGGGAGCTTGCTAACGAGAACATTCCTGAGCCCTAACCTGATCCGAATCTCTGGAGCTCAGGAATGTACATGGAAACAAGTGCCCTCCAATAGAATTCTCGTGCATACCAGAGTTTGAGAACCACTGCCCTGCTCTACTCCAGGGAATGATGGAGGAAAGAAAAAAAAATCTTGGGTTTCCTGAAATCCAGGGACCATGACACAGAGGTTACAGGAGTTATCCTGACAAGGCTAGGAGCTCCCTAGGGGAGTGTGGAGCATTTCTAATACCCGGCACACAGGAGAGGTTAAGCAGATAGCCGTTGAATGTAGTTACACATCCACTAACTAGATGCCTTTTTTTTTGGGTGGGGGGGGGGGGGCAGAAATGTCTAGCACATGGCAAATGCCCAGTGGATAATGGCTGATTAGAATCATTGAGACAGGGGCATTCAGCACATGCTCATTACGTGCCAAGGCAGATGATAAAGGCTTCTGGTGCTCTAGCTCATGTAACCCTCACAATCGCCCCATGGAGTGGTAAACGTACAACCCCACGCTGTGGACCAGTAACCTTCCTGAGCTGCTAATGAACAGAACCAGCCCGCCAACCCTCATCGATCAGACCAGAGCCCACGCCTTATACCGCCTCTCTCCTGAGGTCAGCTTCCGTAAACGGGTACAGGCCCATCTTTTTGATACCAGACTAAACACTAAAAAGCATTTCTCTAATTCATTTTTCCTACCAGCTCCTTAAACAGCATAGATCCTAGGGATTAAGGGAATCAAGAAGTAGGTCACAGTCACAAACTGGGATGAAGCGAAACCCTATTACTTGTTCCTCCCAACTCATTCTGCTGGATTTCAGGAAATCCATTATTTTTTTTTTCCCCTCCATGGTTCTGTTGAGTGTCTTAGAGCAGCAATTCTCAAACAGGAGAAGCAAATAGGAGGGTGCTTGTTTCAACACACATTCCTGAGCCTCAGGGCAAGCTTGATGGCATTACTTAAAAGGACAAACAAACCAAACCTATGAAATGACCCTTGAGAATGGTCAGATCTCTATTTTTGGACTCTCCTAATACCTTCTCAAACCAAAGGGAGTTCATTTTGCCAACCACCAGCTAGAACAAAGCATGTTCAACAGCAGTTCTGAATTATTCTATTCACCAAGCACAAAAACCCTGTGGGTATCTCGACATCATACAACATGAAGGAGTGAGCTCTCTTTGTGTTTCCTCTTCCAGATGCTGGGGACACAGACCCAGCCTACCTGGCCTCTCTGTGACATTTCCTCTACACCCAATGCCCCTCTTGTCCATAGACTCAGGCCCACCCAGGCTCTGGGATGGATCCTGGCCCAAGGAAAGGGAGCCTGAGGAGCCCTGGAGCTCAACCGTTTGGTCAGGTTCTGGTTGATTGCACGCTGACCTTGGCCAGCTCTTTCACCTGCCCTGAATTCTGTTGCTGGCTCACTGGATAGGACACCCTTGTTTTCCAAAGTCTGCATTCTTCGCTCTCCCAGCCACCCCAGCAGCTCTGCAGTCAAACTTACAATTTTTTAGTAGCTCAGAAACCACGTCTCATCCAACCTGTTCCCCAGGCTCTGTGCCACTCCAGTGACTGACAGTGACAGCCCTTCCACCGCTTGGTCTCATCTCACACTTCACACACTGCTGCTCAACAGCCTGACCCAACAACCCGCATCCTTGTGCACATTAGAAAAGAACATCCCCTCTGGCTCTCCCCAGCCATGTGGGCCCGATCATAGGCGGTGTTCCCTGTTCCAGGCTCACCCCCACTGCCTTACCAGGTAGCCCCGCTGACAGCCTACATCCCATCAGCCCTCAGAGAGTCCCTTCCCCATTCAGGCCTCCACCAGTCCTCAGCTCACAAGGACACACACAAGACTGTGTGAACTTGGCCAACAGATCATACATCCTGTCTGCCTTCCTTTTTGTATTATTGCTCTGTTTAGGACTCTTCTCTGTGATCACGTGCCCATGGGAGCATCAGCTCTGGTTCTGGCTATGTATTAATGTCCAGATTTTTTGGTTCAGCCCCATAGGGTCCCTAAGCCTCCTAGGCCTAACCATCTCCATATAACCCAAGCTTCAACAGAGACACACAGGACCCCTGTGGCCTATGTAAAGGGCTCTGTGCTCTTTCACTCATTTGCCACCTCTTTTTAAACTATGGTCCTTATGACTAATTGGATGATCCAAAAATGTCTGGTAGCCTCCACAGTTTGGTGATGATCATGTAAATGACAGCACAATATATGAAGAACTAACTGTCCAACAGTACCCTAGGCCCTTTCCACACATGATGAAAGCAAGTATATTATCATCCCTGTTAGAGATGCTTAGTCACCAGAGCAGTGGCAAGAATTCAAACTCAGATCTGAGTTTAACTGTACATTATAGAAAACTTTTAAATTGTACATATGGGAAACTATCACTTTTTTTTTTAACTATTACATCATGAACTCTACATTCACTTAGTACCTTTTTTAAAGGTAAAACAAGGGAATGATACACATTAAATTGCATGCATTTATTAAAATACACTTAGAAACATAATATGAAAACATGCTCACTTTATAATTTAAAAAGTTAAATCTTAAGGACTCTGATGAGATTTCTACTAGAAGAAAAATTCTCGCTAGGCCATAATTAAAGAAAAAAAGAGTAGCACATACAAAATTAATATGCCTGAAATTACGTCTGAAATGTTGAGTTACTATTTGATACAAATTTAAGAGAAAAAAATCTGACATTACTGAGTAAATAGAAAATGTGATTTACGCACCATCCCTCCTCTGTCTGGTTTCAACAAATTGGACCAACAGTATACATTCTGTCTAGATTCAACAAATTGGACCAATTCTATACTTTCTTGCTGATTTCTAAATAGTTTTTTTTTCTGTCTGCACGGCAAAAGGAGAACACGTATAATTAACTTTCTCTCTTCTCCCAATTCTTTGGCTAATGCAAGAACAGGCAGCTAGTTCTACACACACACACACACACACACACACACACACACACACTTCTTTCAGTCTTTCAAGAAAGCCAGTGCTTTTGCCAGATTTCATCCCAAGCATATGTAGACAGATCTTTTTACTTAATTAAAGCTAAGCTTCCACTGCCAAAGCAGAGGACCAAATCCTCTGCTGAAAATTGGGTGTGCTTACTGCAAAGAATATAAGAAGGATAGAAGTAACTTTTCAGAATTTTGCTTTTTAAAAGCACAGTGGGACACACTAAAAAAAAAAAAAAATCATTCAGCTAATAGCATACTATTCTGCATGCTAAAAATAAATGAACTGAAGTTCCTGTTTTCAGGATCTCTCCCTTCAGACTCAGCTACATCGAAAATACACAAAGAAGCGTTTAAGCTTATGTTCCTACTGTTTATTCATATTTTCTCCTAGAGACCCATTTCTTTTCCTGGAGTGGAAATTTTCTCTATTTTCTTATATTAAACCCCACTGATAAGATAACCTCCAAGGAATATTAGATGTTAACAGGCTAACAGGATGACTGTGGTTGATTTTTTAAATTAACTTTATTGAGATATCATTTTTCTATAATAAGATTCACTTTCAGGCATACCATTTGATGAGTTTTGACAAACGTATACAGTCCTGTAACAACTCTCAAGATCATACTGAACATTTCCATGATCCCCACCCCCATGTTGCCATGTTCCTCTTTATGGCCAAATCCCTTTCCCACAATTCCTAGCCCAATCTATCTCTATCCTTTTGGGTTTTTTTTTTTTTTTTCTAAAAGTTCACCTAAATAAAAGCATATGGGAAGTATCTAATTTCTAGCTTATTTCAATTAACATAATGCTTTTTTAAAAAGTGTACAGGTTGTTGCCTGTCCCAGGAATTCACTCCTTTTCATAGTTGAGTGGCATTCCATTATGTGGCTATTCCACATTTACCAGTTCGCCAGCTAATGGATATTTGGTTCTTTGTAGTTTCTCCTGTTCTCACGGTTATTAAAGCCACATCGAACATTCAGGTACAAGTCTTTGGAAAAACATATGTTCTCGTGGGTCAGAGAGCAAATGTAGGTTTAACTTTATATAAAAAAACTTTATATTGTACACTGGAGCCTATTCCTGAACAGATTTGCTTCAATTCCTCAGTTAAAGGAAAAAAAAAAAAAAAAAAACCTCCACCCATAACAATTCAAGTTATTGATGCCATTGAATAATACAAATCAGAAGTAAGGACAGATTCACCTGTTAAGGCCAAACACTCACCATGGGTGACACCAGAGAGGAGAAACAGAGCGAACGGTTACGGCCCTTCTACACAAGTCTGACTACCTGTTGGGAGTCCTAAAGGGCAGTAGTTCGGACTCCCACTATCCAAAGTGGGGTCCAGGGAGCAGTAGTGGCGTCACCTGGGAACTCGGCAGAAATGGAGAACCGCAGCTCCACACCCTAGAGCCCCCAGGTGAGGTGTGTGTCTGAGAAGCGCCGATGGAGAAGGTCAGAGAAAGAGGCTGCGTCCCACGAGGCTCAGGGCTTCCTAAGGGGTTTTGAGAGGAACTGGAAGCTCATTCCAAGTTCCTCGCTCTCTTAAGTCTTTTGGACTTGACTTTTAGGGTTTCCAATCAACAGAATTTTCTCTGAAGAAACCAGAGTGTCTCTGAAATAAGCGGCTCAGAGAAGAATTCCCCTCACATTCTAGGGATTACTTGTGGTTGCCTCGTAAATTCCCTCAACACGTTCATTCCTGTGCTGCTGTCAGCCTGACCCTTCCACTTGCTACCACTATCGCCCCGACACTCCCGGTATTCTGGGGAGGAAATAGAGAGGACCCCGTCATCATAGCCACGGGACGCACACCTCGTCCTGCACGGCCTGTCACGGTCCACGGACCCACCCCCCGGCCTTCCCACGGCATTTCCAACCATCGTTATTCACAATTTGAACCCAGGAATTACACACCTTAGAGCTGGAAAGGGTTCAGGGCGCGCTGACGGGGGAAGGTTCGGTGTCACCATAAGATAGAAGAGGCGGCCAGGATTTAGACAGTCGCCACCTTGCCACAGGGGACCTCACTCACAAGAAGCAGGGTCGGGGGCGCAGCAGGACGCTTGTACGTGGCCTTCCCTCCAGCACGATTCCGGTCTCTGTCTTGACGTGGTCCTCTCCAACCTCCACAGTTTCCAATTCCCCAACCACCTCCTTTGGGTGGCACGTCACAGGCCTGGGTCTCCCCCCCCTACAGTCTCTGCCCACACCTCCAGCTCACTTCCTCCTGAGCACACGTGAATGTGGGTGCTCGCAAGCTCTTCTCTTAAATCAACGCTGCCTCCTAAACCCACGTGCCCATTTCTTCTCAGCTTCTAGCAATGATCTCTAATCTCTCTTCTCTTTAAAGCAACCCCCGTGCCGCACCTGGTGTAAGAATCCTCCAAGCCCAGCTCTCATTTTGTCACCCACCCCACAGGAAAACCTTCAGTGGCTTCCCACTGTCTGCCCTACCAACGTAAAATCATTTGGCCTGGCATTTAAGCCTTCTATAATTGGTCCTTGCATCTTCTCATCTCCCCCTCCATGGAATCTATTCTTTGCAGGGAGCAGCGTCATCAGGTGTTAAGGTTGCCTGCACGGCATTCCGCCCCTGTGGGTTCGAGTCTCAGCTTGACATCTCTGACCAGTTATAGGACCCTGGGAAGTTGCTTAACCTCTTTATAACTCGGTGTCCTCAGCTGTCAGGTGGGACTAACACCACCCGATAGAGCTATTGTAAGCGGCAAATATAAAGCAGTTATGTAAAAGTCTGGCACATGGTAACGTCTCTCCTAATCTTCTTCTCATTCTTCTCTTAAAACCAATGAAATATTAACTGCCCATATACCAAGCCCTTACTGAAAAGCGAACTCTGTAACATCCTGGCAAGGACCCTAAAGAACCAACGACGTTAGGCTAACAATAGCCTTAAAACATCAAGCATCCACCACCACGCTAGCTATTTCCCCACATCCATTTCAACATCTCAAAGTATCTGTGATAGAAGACTTACTCATCTGCTTCTGAATAAAAAATGAAAGGCATCCCAGTCGTAGTAGTAATCCATCATCAGCAAACCTCACGCTAGAATTAGACCCCATTCCCGGCTGTAGAAGCTACACCTTTTTATGCTTTTCATAATAAAACTGCTCTGGAGTTTAAGAAACCAACAACCCGGACGTGTAACCAGCATGCCAAATGTATGTCTTGATGCAAGAAATAAAATCAAGAATTCTGCAAAGAACTGGAGTGACAGTTGCATCTTACACCGCGATACTGTTGAGGATTCAAAGACTGCGTTCTAGACTCAGAAAGCAAAGCCAAGGTCATTCGGCGATGCCTAAGAAGGGAAGGATGAAGAGCTGAGGGTCGGTAGCCCTAGAGAATGGGAGCAGAGAATGAAACGCTGCAACAGATGGCAATAGAAACAGTTTAAATGTTCTGAACACTTACATAATAGAGCTGTTCTAAATATTTTACATATGTGATTCTTTTAAATCCTCAAAACCACCCTTTAAGAGAGGGACTACTGTCATCTCTATCACCGAGATGGTGACGCTACAGCACAGAGAAATTATAACGTACACAAGAATCCCCAGGTAGTAAGGGGCAGGCACACACCAGAACCCACGCCCTTCACCACCGGGCTGCAACAACTCGGAATATTTCCATCCGATGCCGGAAGATGTAGACTGGCAGGCGAGACAGTTCTGCAAGTCACCAAGATGACTACACCTCGGGTTCCACTAAATGAAGATACATCTGGCCGTAAGAAACCTGAAGAGCCGGCCCTATGTCCAGCCGAAGTTTGGGGTGTTTAAGAGGTTTGCAGGCTCAGCAGCTCACGATGCTAGGGAAGGGCTTTGAAATCACTCATGACTAATCTTGGTGCAAGGGGTGAAGAGATTCCCAACGACCAAATCCCAAAACCACTGTGAATGTCCTAATTTGCCAGTACCACTCAAGCATTGCGGGTGTCCTTCACAAAAACGATTTTCAAACGAAACAGTAACATATCCCATTTGCTTGTAGAATAACTATGTTCTGATGAACCTTAACAAATCAGAAAGACTGTACAGAGGCACAGGTAAAACATGGAGCTGATTCCTGATGGATATCTTTGAGCTCCAGAGCTTCCAGAGCTTTCTCAGAATAAATTTATGAAGTGAGGTTTTAAATGTGTACATGGGTTCCAGGAATGGTAAGGAGGCTATCCCTAAACATTATACTAAGGTACTTCAAAAAAACTATTATTAACTGCAGCACTTAAGGACAGCGAGGAATTAGAGTTCATTCTATGGAGAACACAAGGCCCAGAGAGGGCAAGCATCTAGCCCAAGGTTACACAGCTTGTTAACAGCAGTTTCTACAATAGCTGTGATGTGTGTAATGTTCTAGTTTTCATTTCAGCGTTTTTTACTCTTTCACTTCCAAATTGGTCTATAATAGTCCCAAAGAAGATCTATTCACATTGAGAATAAAAATAATGTTTAAGGGGCATTCAGCTGGCTCAGTCAGAAGAGCATGCAACTCTTGATCTTGGGGGCAGGAGTTCTAGCCCCACACTGGGTATAGTGATTACTTAAATAAACTTTATTAATAATAACATTAATAACTTCTATAGCTAAACTTTGGGATATGCTGATGACTCACTGGTTACATGAAGAGTCTCAGGGGCCCTCTGGCCATATGTTGAACTAGTAAGAGATAAATTTATAGGCATTTTAAAGTTATTTGCTAGGGACGCCTGGGTGGTTCAGTCGGTTAGGCATTTGCCTTCGGCTCAGGTCACTATCCCAGGGTCCTGGGATAGAGACCCACGTCGGGCTTCCTGCTCAAGCAGGGAGCCTGCTTCTCTCCCTCCCTCTGCCTGCTGCTCTCCCTGCTAGTTCTCTCTCTCTCTAATAAATATATAAAATATATTTTTTTAAAAAGGTACCTGTTAGAGTTGGCAACGTTGCATGAGACATTTCAAGGGTTCAAGCTCACATCTAAGAAGTCTGAGACAGTGGTAGTGTTGCCTTTGCTTACCTGCACTTTTAGAAGTCTGTTTCCCAAAGGCGCTCTGCTCCTGAAGGTGAAGGATGTGATGTGGTGAGGGTCCCAGAGGCCCAGGAGCCTGGCTGCTAAATTGTTGGAGTCTCTCCACAGGAAATAGCCCAAGATAAAGGGCTGTGCTGCTTCTTCACTTGCAAGTGCTGAAAGAAAACACAACGATAGCATGCTTATTAAGAAGGGATCTAAGTGCCCAAGAAAAACTTTTAAGCCATTAAAACATTTTTAATGACTACATCATTTTAGTAAACTCACTTCTGACCCCTCCTAAAGTACTCGACAGGATAATGAAATTACCAAAAACAAGACAAAAAAAAAATTCCAAGAACAAAACCAGCAGCATATATTACATTACTATCATTCATGACTGGTTAGCCACGGGATCCAGCTCAGTCTCCTTGACGAAAAAAACAAACAAACCCATATCCAGCTCAATTAATCCAAAACAACCTGGTAATGAAAGAACCATCTGTCTTATTTTTCAGCTTCTCTCCACACATACACACAGCTTTATTGTTAAATGCAGAGGTGAGAGAGGAAGCTGTCGCTCTGAAAACCCTCCGAGGAGGAAGGGAAGGGAGGCAGGAAAATGAGGAGGAGGTCAAGGATGAAGATATCTAGGAGACAGTGAGGGGAAAGGAAGCATGGAGAAATCAGAAGAACAACCAGTAAGAATGTGCTGTGGGCTACTTTCTCAAAAACACTTTGAAAAAAGTCTCAAATTGCTCTTGTTATGGCTTTCCTTACACAAGACGAACCCTGGTACAAAAACAACAAAAATTGCACGCTCTGCACTTGTGTTAGTAGAAAATGTTATTCTAAAAAAAATTCTTAGGAAACAAATATAAGAAAACAAAAACCAACAAAAATATGGCAAATACTCTATTTTAGAAGCCACTATGAACTTGAATGTCCTACAATCAGGGGATAATTGGGCTTAACTATTATGAAGATCAAACGACATGAAAAAATCTTTAGAATCTACCAAGAAGGAATTTTTTTTAAAGATTTTAACTATTTATTTGAGAGAGAAAGTGTATGCGCATGCACACGAGGAGGGGGAGGGGGAGAGGCAGAGGGAGGAGCAGACTCCGTGCTGAGTGGGGAGCCCGATGCGGGGCTTGATCCTGGACCTGGGGATCATGACCTGAGCTGAAGGCTGATGCCTAACAGACTGAGCCACCCAGGAGCCCCAAGAAGGAAAAATTTTAAAAGCTGAGAACACAAAAATTAGTTCTATGAATAAGACGGATGTGTGTCTGTGACAAATTCCCGAAAGACCCTAAAGAAAAAAATGAAATCTGATGTGCTGAGTTGTAGATTACAGGGAATTTTTTTCTTTGAAATTGAAAACTTATTATAGAGACACAAAAATGCTTATTTTAACATTTGAAATGCCAAGTCGTTGATGCATTTAGAAATGAGAAGAAAGGCCAAGTGGGGCTCTTTAGGAGTTATTATAATGGAAGACTCTACTGTGCTGCAGAATTTTGAGCCTAAGGAAATTATGGATAATTATACACCTGTGCTTCAGAATCAGTCTCCCCAAACACAGAGAGAAGTGCAGCTCCTGGTTTCCGTCATCTTCTGCCCACTAGTACTTATCACCAGCTGACGTAAAGGAGAAATCACAAATTTGAAGTTAGAAGGCTCCTTTAAAATGATCTAGTCTGAATATTTGGTAAGGAAACCCCAAACAATAACATGCCAGGACTGGCTCAGGGGATGGGGACTTAGTTACCCCTGGAGATGCTTAAATCAAGGGAGGAAACAAGGTCGCCCATTCTCATGTGTGAATGACCCCCATGAAGAAGAGGCATCAGCCGGGTTCTGGAGGCTTGAGGAGGGAGGAAGAGGGGCAGGAGGAGGGGACGCTAGGCCAAAGCCGGGAAATGCGATATTCAAGGAGTTAGGTTTGAGCTCAGTAGGAGAGAACTTGCTAATATTTGGGTTGCCTAAAGATAATACAGGAAAGATAACACAGGTGGCATGGTTGGATAATGAGTCACTTGTTACTAAAGATACCCTGTTCTAAAAACCACTTGGGAGCCATTTGGAGCTTAACAAACTTAAACGTCCATTGGCATCACTTGAGCATCTTGTTAAACTGTAGATTCTGATGGGGGCGGGGCGGGGGGGCGGGGGGGGCGGGCGGGGAGGGGGCCGTGAGAATCTGCATTTCTAACAAGCAGCCAGGTGATGCCAAGGCTTCAAGTCAAGAGTGTTAAGGATGTAACTCGATTGGGATGTGATTTAAACCAGTGCTCCCGCCAAGTGCAGTCTTCTAACCACATGACTTCAAAAGCACTCTCCAACCCTGATTTGGAGGCAGATGACTAATAAATAGGTTAAGGGGTGATTAGCAGGGTTTTGTGGGTCCACACATTCAAAATTCACAAAAGTTTGTATCTTGGTGTCTTGCAGGACCGGCCCCCATCATAATTTTGCACGATGATACTCATACTTCAAGGCCAAATACTTAAAGCCAAATAACTACATTGTAAAAATGAACTCAGTATTCAAAAATGCGGTTACTTGTTTTTTTTTTTTTTTTTAAGATTTCATTTATTTATTCTCAAGAGACACAGAGAGAGGGAGTCAGAGGGAGAAGCAGGCTCCATGCAGGGAGCCCAACGCAGGACTCGATCCAGGGTCTCCAGGATCAGGCCCCAGGCCGAAGGTGGCGCTAAACCACTGAGCCACCCGGGCTGCCCTACTTCTGATTTCAGTACAGCACAGTTAACAGAGAAGTAGGATGAAAGGAATATGACTATACATTTTCCCCAGTGATCTGTGGTACAAAATCACGTGTCTCCAAAGAAAGGCCAGGAGGGGGTAAGCCTCCCAAGGCTACAATTTGTGGCCTTCTTCAATGGAGGGCTTTGCCTTATTTACCTAGCCCTGAAATCTCACCTCCCTACCAGGCATACCAGTCCTAAAAAATTGCTTCACTGTTTTGAAACTCCCCGTTTCTGGCTCTACTCCCTTATCTAATAAATCTGGACTTTAATTAGTTCAAAATCCTATGTAAGGTCTTTCCTGGAAAATTACGCTAATATCCGAACACAGACCGTCCTTAAGTTTCGAAGCGTTCTCGTGTGTCTCTCCCAGAGTAAATACCCCAACCACTAAGACGGAATCAGTTTCCTGCCTTTCTTCTGACTGTGACAGTCCCCCTTCCAAAGGGATTGCTGTTTCAGTTTGCTTCAAAGTTATAAGTAGCATTCTATCCGATTTATAAAAGCCCTTTTTTTTTCAAACTGCTTATTTACTTGTCAGTTAATTCTGAAGGACCCTAGCTTATTCTCCTTGGGAAGTAGCACCTGTTAGTTCCTCTTTTGCTATTTTTAAAAGAAAAAAGTGAGTGAGCCTATGAGAAATCAGATGAACATACATAAAATCTTAAGATTAAAGTGTTGGAAATTTTTCTGCTTTTATTTTAAAGATTTTATTTATTTATTCATGAGAGACACAGAGAGAGAGAGAGAGGCAGAGACACAGGCAGAGGGAGAAGCAGGCTCCCTGCAGGAGCCCGATGCGGGACTCGATCCCAGGACCCTGGGTCATGCCCTGAGCTGCCTGGGAGCCCCATTATTCTGCTTTCCACAGCACATGGAAATAGGTGATGATAACTTATATTACTGTCCATAAAATGATTCTCTGAAGCCGGATTCCAAAGATGACGCAAAAATCTTTATAAAGTACCCTTGCCCTGGGGTACTTTGTAATATTATTACAAACCAATCCATGTGATAAGCATGTTTTATGAAGTCATATAATCCTAGATTTACTTTCTCATGCTAGTAGGTTAATCCTTTGGGCAAAGTGAATCGAATTTATTTCCTGATAAAATTATTGCTGGATGTCTCCACCTTCTGCAATAACTGTTGATTGAATCAGTAAGTAATTTCTCGACGCCTACGCTACGCCAGATGTTCTAGGCACTGGAGATAAAGTAATGAAGGGAAAACAAAACAAGCCACCAGTTCGCCATCCAGGAGAGGGGCAGATATTAGCAAGCAGTCCCCAGGGCACCGTTCGGTGACAACCGCGGTCTGGCCAGGCCCAGGCCCAGGTGGGGAGGACAGGGAGCTCCCCGGAAGAACCTGGGGGGGGGGGTCTCAGAGAACTCCACTGAAGGGTTAGCCAGATGAAAGAGGTAAGAATGATAAACCATTGCAGCCCAGGAAAGAGCACTTGCAAAGATTCTGAGGTGGGGACAAAAGCTTTACATTGAGGCCTTGAGGCCTCCGACACGAGTAACGCGGGCACAGTGACCGCCAATCGCTGCCACACGCCGTCTACACACACTGCTCTGTCTTCTGCTGACCTGACATTGCTTAGCCATCATTTCTAGCAAAGTATAATGATAACTTCAGGGTTTTATCAATATTTACAGCTGGGCGACCCTCGTTCCACAGCTAGGGACACGGAAGGCAACTGGTCCAGGGCCTCAGAGCTCCAAGGGGGCGAGCCGGGTCAGCGCCAGGCCGGCGGCTGTGAGGACTCCCTGGGGGGCATCGTGACGCAGAAACGGATTAGGGCCGCGGCAGTGTCGCTCCCGGAGTCTGCACCTTCCTGGTGGGAACCGGTTTCGTTAGGAAGTAGTACCTGGGAGTGTATCACAAGACGCGCATCGAAATCCAAAGGTTAATATTAAAAGCCCGTGAACCCATTCACTGGGGTAACTATCTTCTCGGGGTTCTGTTTTGAATTTTTGTAATGCACGTTTATCTTCCCCTCCCTGTCCCTGTTCCTCTTCTCCCAGGAACAACCAGGATCATGACTTTGACAGGGAGCCAGTCCCCTTTTGATTCGCAGGCCCACATATGCAGGTGCGCACACATTCATAAATATCATATGGTGTGTGATATTGTTTTAAGTGATGTTGCACGTTTACATAACAAATATGTAATATTCTGAAATTTGTGTTGTTCACCCTACCTGTTAGGTTTTGAACTCCCCCCTCTACTGATGAGCTGCAGAAAGGTCTGGCTCCTTCTTTTCAAGTTCCGTAGAATATTCTACTGACCAAATATATCGCAAAGTTACCCATTCCCTACCGGCAGACATTTAGGTTGCTTCCAGAGGACTGATTATCTAAAATCCCATTTTAGAGACAAATTTCCTTTTTTTTCAATCTAGATAAAATAGCGAGACACTGAATCTCACAAATTGCTGGAAATACTTTAAAATAGAAATTTCCCTTATGAATAGGTTTTTTTTTTCTCTGAAGAAAGAAGAAACCTCTGATAATTCAAGTCATAAAGAAATACCTAGACAATTAAAATACTGTGACTCTGAAGAGGGGAAGTTAATAGTATTTTAAATGAGAAAGTAAATTTCTAGTTAAGTTGAATCTATTCTAATCCTGTTGAAAACAAAACATACTGCAGAAAACAGTCTGTATCTTATAACACTTTCTCTTTCTGGGCACACCACACTCGGCAAGAAAAATCAGAGCATTTGAGCAAGTAGATAAAACAAAACAAACGTTTCTCTGGAATTCTTTGTTCTGTGCTCTGGCCAGAAAATAATCCAAGGCACAACTACACAGAAAGATGAGCAAATTTTTCATTAGAATCAAGGGATTGGCAAATGCCTGTTAAATGCCAAAATCAATGTTTGATAAAGTGGGCAGTTAAAGAAATAAAATGATCTCGCAGTTGTTAGACCTCTGAACAGTGGAACTAAAAATAGTCATCTATTTATATTAATGGGACTTTTTAGCTCAAGGTCACTGTAACAAGTATTATCATAAAATGTAAACTGCAGTCAACTCTACAAATCCACGAAGACCTAACTATGGGATTCCTATAACTTTAACATTGTTTTCTATAAAGAAGGTTTCCGGGAAAGCCTCAAAAGGCAGATGTTTTCAAATATGGATAACTGTTGATGAACGGCTGCATTCTTCACGCTATAAGATAACTTCGTGCAGAAAATGCAAAAGAGAATTCAAAGATGGGCATGCATTTGTCTTCAGAAGGAAAGGGAAGTCAAGTCTCCTAGCAGGTTTCTAGGTGCCACTCAGGTAAACAGAAAAATAAATCTGGGTTTCTAATGAAAGTTAGTGACTCCAACGCATTGGGGGTCCCAGTGGAATCAGACTATGTGACCCCATTTTCACACAACGAGCCAAATGTTTTAGCACATTCCATAGGCCAGCCAAGGAGATCTCACTTCTAGATCCCTGGGCTCCAGCCCAAGAAATCCTCCCAGGCTTAGGAACACCCTTCCAGGCTTCAGGAGGTAGCCCTGAACCCAACTGAAAATCTGTTCTACCCGCAGCAGTTTAATAAAATAACTGGCCAAGATGGAGCAGCTTCAATCATCCACTTGTCCGTCTGTCCATCCATCCAGCTAGCCCAGATATTTATGACTCATATGCCCCAAGGCACAAGATCTCATAATGTAAGGATATCTGAGAAAAGAGAGCAAGGCCACGGTAAACACAAACACACCAAACGCAACCTTCTGTCTCGTTCTAACCCTTCAACTACAGACTCGAAGTGCACATTTTATTAGTTTTCATTGCCTAACGTGTCTATTGTACAGAATACAGGCTTAGCCCAAAACCTACCTTTTTTTTTTTTTTTTGCATTCTCCCTCAAAGGGCAGAAAGGACATAGAAACATAAACAGCAGGAACTAGACGTTCAAAGCCACTCAGCACGAGAACAAGGCACCACTGACAGACCAGAAACCAAAAGTCGGGCCACTTAAACTTGTGAAACTTTGTCCCCAGGTCCGGGGGTGTTTAAAAATGTCCTGAAGACGTGCCCAGACTTGGTAGTGGTGGGTAACGACGTCTGGACGGAAGGCAAGGGACAGAGCCTGTGCTAAGAGCGTTCGGGTCAAAGGCCACGAGCGGCGAGGCCCTAGGTCCCAAAGCAAGGCCACAGGAGAAGAGCCCGGGAAGTGGCCTGAGCGCGGAGTGCCGGGGCCTCGCAACACTGCCATCCCGGTGGCTCCTGCCATCCCGGTGGCTCCTGCCATCCCGGTGGCTCCCTCTCACGGGCTCAGGCCGGGCTCGAGGGCAGTCGGAAGGCCAAGGCCCCCGGAAAGCAATCCTCTGCCACAGAAAGTACTGGGTCACGTAACCTGCTGTGCGCATTTCCGTAGCACTTCCTAAAGCCCAATTGTTGGGCTGCTTTTTGATCGGAGAGGCCTTTTTTATTTTCTCACATGAGCCCTGGTCTGTGGGGAGCCTCAGTTCAGCGAAAGGAGCCCTTGATTCCCAGCATGCCACACGGCTTGGAAACAGAGGTGTCATCTAAAGGCTAGAGCTTGGTTGGTGGTGGTGGTGGTGGTTGTTTTCCTGTCAAGGATGATTTGGACCAGAGGAGCTGGGGAAGCCGGGGGCGGGGGGTGGAGGAGGAGGTCACCCCAGTCTGGCTGTGGCAGGAGGGGTGATGAGCCCGGCAGGCGCTGGCGGGCAGGCACAGGGGGCGGGGGCGCAGGTCAGGGAACCACACCGGCTCGCTCTGGAAGCACCAGGGAAGAGATAAAGAAAAAGCCCCACAGTGGTGATGAAGCCTCTGTGTTCCCCTGGGGCACGTCCCCGACGGGGAGCACCCCGGAGCAAGACGGGGGCCACCGTGGGCCGGGCCGGGGGCAGCCCCAGCACCAGGGGCCGGGGGTGCCCTGTGGGACGCAGAGAGGAGGCGTCAGGGCACCTGTCCCGGGCTGCAAGGGCAAGGTACCACAAGTGGGGTGGGGGCTTAGGACAGCAGGGGCTGACGGTCTCATACTTCTGGGGGCCAGAAGTCCAAAACGGAGGGGTCAGCAGCGCCGGGTGCCCTCTGCAACCTGTAGCGTCCTTGCTTCTTTCTGGCTTCCAGGGGGGCGGCTAACCCTCCCGGCGTCCCTCAGCTTACACATGTGTCACTCCAACCCACCAGCTTCACATGGTGTCATCCCTGCCGTGTCCTTCTTCTAAGGACACATCTCACTCCAGCAGGACCTCACCTGAACGAGTGGCATCTGAAATGACCCTCCTTCCACGTGAGCTCACAACCTCAGGGACCGGCAATGAGGCCTTCAGCGTGGCCTTTACTGACGGACACAGTCCAACCTAGATGAGTCTTCCTGAAATGCCCCGTCCTCACCCCCGGCCAGAAGGACTCTAGTGCTCTAGAGCTATTTAGAAAACTGGAACGTTAATTCAAGTTGAAGAGAAAGAGAAAGAAAATTACCCGGTGGTAGTGAAAGTCAGAAGACTGGTTATGTGTCAGGGTGCGCTCCTGGAGGGCAGGCAATGCTCTAGCTCTTCATCTAGAAGCAGGTTCCACGGCTGGGGTCAATGGGAAGAAACAGTATGGTCTTGTACTCCTCCGTATGTCTGATATATTTCCACGAACACTTCATTTTAAAAGAACATTGGAGAAGTTGGAGCTGTCCCAGGAACAGAGGTCTTAGCGACCTAAGGAGAGCCTCAGAGAGGGTGACTGGTCTGGGAGAAGCCACAACCCAAGGGTTTGAACGGCCAGTTTGCCCAAGACATTCAACTCCTAGAAGCAGGTGAGTAGCCAGAAAGGCTCAAATAATTTACTTATCATGTAAAGAAAAAGAAATGGGCAGGCCAAAGAATACGTATACTTGACCTGGCGGATTGGCAACGTCCATAGGCAAATCCATGGGAAATCATTAAAAAGTTGTTTGGTTAGTAGAGACCCATTACAAGTCGTAAGGATCCATTCTCCCGTCAAGAGGGCTGGAAACATGTGAGGGCACTTCTTGCCCTGCCCTCTGTTTTCCTACCATCCCTGCAGACCTCTCCCACACATTCCATTTTCGGGCTAATTACAGGTCAAGTAAGTGAACAGTGTTTTTTCTTTCACATCTAGTTCTTCTCTGGGAATTTTAAATTCTTGTGGCTTAGGGTGTTCTGGGTCCTGTTGCTTCATCTCCAAGCAGGAGAAATCAACACCAAAGGACAAAGTTAAAATACTGGACACTGCTCAGACTTAGTAGAAAACATATTTTTGTGGTAAAAACATAGCATATAATTATAGAAAATGGAGCTATGAACAGAGGCACTTGGCTTTGTATTGTGTAAAAATGTACTAACAAGAGGAGGTATGGAAAGTGTCAAGGCTGTGAATTTGTGGCCATCCTCCTGACTGTCTCCCCAGACGTCTCAGTCCCATCGAAGACTGTCCCTACTCTCCCATCGCTAACAGAATCCCATGCTTCAGACGTTTAATATTTCTATGTTTTAAATACCTGGGCTATTAAAAATGAGAGCTCTGGGGCACCTGGATGGCTCAGTGGTGGAGCATCTGCCTTCAGCTCAGGGCATGACCTCGGGATCCGGGATAGAGTCGGGCTCCCCGCATGGAACCTGCTTCTCCCTCTGCCTGTGTCTCTGCCTCTCTCTCTCTCTCTCTCTCTCTCTCATGAATAAATAAGTACAATCTTTAAAAAAAAATGAGAGCTCTAATATCAATTATACATCACCATCACTAATGTTTTCATCATTTTCTCATGAAAGCAGCAAATGGAAGAGAAGTGATCCACGCCATATGTAAAATCCCAAGCCCAACGTCAGAGGTAACGTGAAGAATCTGCCTATTATAAATTGTCCATATACACCTACATTCCCACGTTCATAACCTCTTAGGGAGCTATAAACACCATAGGCAGGAGGTCTCTGAGTCAGACTGAGCTGACGCCTACGTTCTCTCCCGTGGCAGCTCCTAAAATGCTGGACTTTGAACACCATGGCCTAAAAGCACCAGCCTTTGCACAATTCTTAGTCATTCTCGACACGGTTTCATGCTTCAGCACCTCTGACCATGCTGTTTGCGCTTTCTGGAATGTTCTCCTCACCTTCCCAACCTTCCCCTCCCCGTCATAGCTCAGATTCACCTTTTGGCATTCTGCTCAAGGAGGACTTCACTTTCTACCTTCACACTGCATTTGCAAGAGGATCGAGGAGAGTCTAAGGAAGAAAACGTGTGTAAAGTGTTCCAAGAATAAGGATAACATACTTTTTAAACCACAAAACAAACAAACAAACAAACAAAAAAAAAACCCTCAGGCTAAAAGATGTTAAGATTTTTAAAGGGCATCTGAATAGAAACGTTTTTACTTCTTAACCCTAGTTGATCATGAAAAACTCCTAGTGCTATTTGACCAACAGATTTTCATCCCCAATTCCACCCAAAGCCCATATGCCCTGCACGTGCGTGCACATGCACACACACACTCCATTCTCCCATGCGCCCTTGGATCCCTACATAATAACCAGCACAGCACCCGGCACATCACAGGTGCCCAAAGATTGGTTCCCATTCGCTAAAGAATAAATACAACAACATGAATAATAAAGTTCCAAGTGAGGCCAGGCGCCAAGATGAAACAGACTTAAGGGAAAATGAGAGCTCAGTGAGGTCAACCAGGAAGCTTTTCTGGAGAAAGTTAATTTTCAATAATTTGAGGAAGAACACTTATAATAACAGCTATCATTCGAGAGTTATAACAATAATAACCGCAAGTAATAGATGGTGACCTATTTAAATGGTTTCTTTAATTGCAATAATGCGATGTGGCATTATGTCGAGTTTATAGATATAAGGAACGTGATGCTCAGAGTTAGGCGACTTAGGCAGAGTCACACCATTATAAGCCATGAAGCCAGAAAACGAATGCAGGTTATGATCATCTGGCTTGGGTGGGGAGCTGGAGAGTGAAAGGGGAAAGGTGGGAAGGATCACCGGAACACTTCAAGCTAAAGGACTGGAAGGCCTGCAGTGACCATGGGTTCAAATGGGAGAGTACAATGAAATGAAAGGTAGCAACCTGCTACAATGAAAGGTAGCAACGTGAGAGAACAAAACTTCAAAAGTCAGTTGGAGAAATTCTCTGGATTTCTGAGCAGAAAAAAATTTCCGTAATGAAAACCATGCTTAGAGAAAGTTATTACAAGAGGTACATAGACAGGAATACTGGTGGTCACAGGTAGGCAGTTTCGGTAGAAGATTTTGCATAAGAATATGATTATTTCCTTTTATGGGTAAAGCAGAAGACTGACTACTACCCACCAAATTTGTAAAATCTCTCTCTTTTATTTATTTATTTATTTTTTTGCAGTAGGTGGACCAGATGTGTCCTCCAAACAATTCAGTGCCTGGAAAACATATTTAGGTACTTCATGGTCAGAAAGTACACCTCTCTCTTAATATCCTGCTTCTCAAAATATCCAATTATTTCCAATTTATTTGTAGCCGAGTGGGAGTCAAACAAGAGTCATTAACTAAACTACTTTGACATTTACCTAAAATACTGGCTCCAAATATCAAAAGTAATTTGAAAGAAGCATCCTTTATCTCACACACATCACCTACAACAGAAAGTTCTTTTAACTTTCAGAGTCTATCAATTAAATAAAACGATAAATCAATTTAATTGCCGTTGCTGAAAAGCAATCGAATCTCCTCTCAGACCCTAGTTGAAGGCCTGGGTTATTATCTCATTGCTTTTGTCTAAGTGCAACTGGATACCCCATTTTCAACTTGTAAATACGCCTATCAATTATCCATGAAAAAGTCAGGGAACTTTTAAATTTTTATTTATTTATTCATGAGAGAACCACACAGAGAGGCAGAGACACAGGCAGAGGCAGAAGCAGGCTCCTTGTGGGGAGCACCCAATGTGGGACTCGATCCCAGGACCAGGATCACGCCCTGAGCTGAAGGCAGACGCTCAATCCCTGAGCCACCCAGGTGTCCTGGGAATTTTTTTTTTTTTTAATCTCTGCCTTTTTATTCTTTGCCTCCATGCTAGACACGGAAAACAAGAAGGCTGTGTTTATATCGCATTACGTGTTTGTGGGGCAGAAAACCTAAAAGGCAAAACCTCTAAATATTTAGAATTTTAAAAGTATGGATATAGAATATCTCTATTAACCAAAAGGGTGCTCCCAAAGACATGGAGCTCTGTGAGAAACTTTGTCACTATGAGTCTCCACAAGAGCCCCCAGCTGGCCCCTCTGTGGCACCACAGCCTCCCAGTTCTTGCCACCCAGGCTCTTCCCATTCTTCCCAGCTCTGGCGATCTTGATGGGGAGAACTTCTGGTCCCCCAAGGCGAATCTCATAGCAGGTTACAGGACACCTAACAGGAATTTAAGACAGTCCATCATAAGTGCTGGCACTCGAGCAATGCATGTCTCTGCCTGAAATGCGGACGTAAAGATGTACTGTTACAGAGGGGAAGGACTTTGTTATTCTCATCTTTGGCACACACATTTATTTCCTCAGTAATCTGACCACAAAACTAACCCAACTCAAATCATCGCAAATTGCCAATTATGAAACTGTACTGTAAATTTACTGGGGCGCCTGGCTGGCTCAGTTGGTTGAACACGCAACTCTTGCTCTTGGGGTCGTGAATCCAAGCCCATGCTTGGCTAAGAGCTTACTTTACAAAAAGAAAAGAAAAGAAATGAAATGAAATGAAAAGAAAAGAAAAGAAAAGAAAAGAAAAGAAAAGAAAAGAAAAGAGAAAGAAAAGAAGAGAAATAAAGAAGAAAGAAAGAAAAGAAAAGAAAAGAGAAAGAAAAGAGAAAGAAAAGAAGAGAAATAAAGAAGAAAGAAAAGAAAAGAAAAGAAGAAAGAAAGAAAGAAAGAAAGAAAAAGAGAGAGAAAGAAAGAAAGAAAAAGAGAGAAAAAAGGAAAAAAAGAACATTTACTGTATATGGAAACAAATTTGGGACTAGCCATCTGATGACATTTACAGACTGGTCTCTTCCTCGTCAACACAAATACCCTATAATACTTTCAAAAAGAAAAAAAAAATCTATCCAAAACCAAAAGAGTTTTAATGAATATATACAAATCCACAGGGATGAATTCATCTTTTGCCTGCTTTCTCCAATGGGAAAAGTTTTTTGAGATAAGTCGATGATAGTTGTAGAAAGGAACCATAATAGTTATAAAGATGTTACAACTGAGCTAATATATTAACATTTGAGTTAATCCCTGGACACTGATTGAGTCACTTGGCAAATGTTTGTTCTCTCTGTAACATTCTGGACACTGCACCAGGTACAGAGGACGCCTGGGTGAACCAGAGGAGATGTAATCATTGCCCTCTCAAATAGAAAGGTATTCCAGATTTTATGGCATCCACCAGAAAGGAAAACAACAACAAAGAAAGCTGAAAGTGAGTTGCTCGGGTTATGTCTATTAGTGACATTAAGTATGTAAGTTAATAAATAAACAAGGCATCTGGTTAAAGTATCTCAAATATCAATTTTCCAAGGAGTGTACCAAGCTTCCCTGGAGGGAATACGCCTGCCGGTGATGAGGAGCTATCCCAGCGGCAAAGGATAAGGGCTACCATGCTGGGGCCTCCTGTTCATTTCTGATGAACTAGCGCTATAGGGGATAGCAGCTCGGACATAAACCTTCACGATTTAAACACTACTCTAAGACCCATGAAACGAAATTTCTCAGGCATACGGTATTCCCATGACAAATATGACAAGAATCTCACACATTTCCACGGAAACAGGACCCTATGAAGAACACAAGCCTCCCCAACAGACTGCATAGACAGGAGCCTGGGAGAGAAGGGGCAGGTAGGTGTTCAGGAAAAGGGGAGGCCTCTGGCTTACTTAAATGTTCACCTCTCGTGAGGATCCTCGTCTTACAAAAGATATCAATTGTGATTGACTTGCCTAATTAACTTAATTTTTAGTATCTAGTTTCAGATAGCCCCAGCCAACCCAGAGGCTTTTTAGAGATGACTCAAGGTTCAGTATGGAGAGAGATCGAGAAATCAGAGCTAGGGGTGCACAGTCTTAGGGATGAAGAGGAAAGGGGCACATGGATTTGTTTCTGAGCATAAGAGGCCCATGGGCTGGAGTCCCTTGAGCCCTGCCTGCCTGCAGGATGCCTGTGCCCTGGCCTGGGGCAAGGAAGGAGAATTCAGTGGTGGCCAATTAAGGGAGAGGAGTAAAGCTGAAGGAGGGTGAAGGTGTGCGTGTGGGAGAGACGGAGAGAGGGAGGGAGGGCGGAAGGGGGAGACAGGGAGAAGTGAAGGTCACAAACACGAAAGCTCGTGTCCATTGGGTGAAGACTGGCTTAACCTCCAATTAAAAAATCCCTGCTGGCATCCCGTTCTAATGAACACACGATCCAAGCGCCTTTCCAAGACGTGAAGGCTTCAAACTGTCTCCCACCTCCCTCACTGACTGCATCTCCTCCAAACTCCCCTTTCGCGCTCCTCTCCAGTTCTCCAAACACCCCAGAATCACTCAGCCCTCGAGGCCTCAGCAGGAAGCCTTTCCTTCTGCTCTTGGCTGCTGTTCTCATCATCCAACAGTGCTTCCTCAGAGTTCTCTGGTTGCTTCCCTAAAGAAGCTCCCTCTAGGATTCCGCAGGGCTTACGCCTTGAACCTTATTCATTCACCCCATTTCCCATGACAACAGAAGGTCTACAAGAGCAGGGGCTCTATCCTGTGCAACACTGCATGCTCTCACCCCTCCTTCCAGCACCTGCACCACCCCCTGTGGAGATAGTGGAGACTAGTTGAAACTAGTAAAGACTAGTTGAAACCCAAGTCCCACCTGCTGATGCCTATGCACAGTCACCCAGGATCTACTGCAAAACCACCCTCTGCTCCCTTGTCGCCCCACAGAGACTACAACCCACAACCATACCAACTCCGGCCTGCTTCCAGAACCTGGGGAAGGCTGCTTCCCTTGCAACAAGCTCCAGCTTCCTTGCCGCGTCTTTATCTGGAGGCTTCATTCCCCTCATCTCCTACAGATGTTTCCATTCCCAACCAGACAGAAGTAGGGAGAGGTTTAAAAAGTCCTTCAAAGACCAGCCTTGCACGCTACTAAGCACACTGGGTCTTACGCATAAGGGCAAAGAGAATGTGGAAGGAGAGCATCTTTTCACTCAGCTTTTCAGCATCTTTTCACTCAGCTTTTTCAGCTTTTTTGTGATAAAAAAAATTTTTTTCTCCAAGGTTTGGGTACTTTCCTTCCTCTTTTTCCCAATGGTCCAAAAAGAGGAAAGCCCCTCCCCGGTTGCTGCAGAAGGCTAACAGTAAATGGTAAGCTGGCTATTCCCCCCTCGGTTGGCAAAAAGCCTCTAAGAGGAGGAAATACAGACATGGGGAAGAGACTCAGGTCCTGCTACTCCCTACTTTCTTTTACCCTCAAAGTCATCCCCAGAATCTCGCCCCTTCTTAATGTGACTACAGGGCGGCCGAGGTCCTGATCAAGTCTAGGACCCTGCTGCTTACCTGGTGCTGGGAGTCGCCCGCAGGGAAAGAGCCCCTGCTACCTCACCCCGGGGAGGAGCAGCGCCTCTCCCATCCCGATACAGACCCAGCACCAGTTTCCTACCGACACGCTCTAACGCCCAAGGCACCCACCGAACGCCATGCATCGAGCTGGCTCCAAATCGAATACGTTTTTATCGGAGCATAATTCACGTACAGCGTGATAACAAGCACATTTTTGTTTTTATCCCAGAAAGGGTTCGCCTGGAAATTCTGATGTGTGCTGTCATCCACTCTAGGTAGAATGCACAGGAGAGGTTAAACCGTGAGAGCAGGGCTGCAGCCCTGGGGAGACTTCCCCCGGGCAAGGAGGGTGAGTAGGAACTTCCGCGGAAATATACGCAGAACGAAAAGAATTTTTGGGACACAACCCCCTGGAGATAACACATGCTCCCGAATTTGGCCAGACACAGCACACCGAAGTGGTACGTCAGAGACCCAGAGAAGATACGAGATGCCTAACTGATGGAAGCCTGAAGCTGTCCGAAGGAAAGGCAAAGTATGCAGGCCGCCCTATTCGAGAAGCCTCGATGGAGGGGTTAATTGAGAAAGTGTATTCAGACCAGAGGATGTACAGCTCGAGTGTGTGCAAGGCAAAGGTGAACGATATGCACACAGAATGGAAGAATTTGGGAGGAATGGACGTTCTGGAGGTTTCCTGGGGTGGTGTAAGGCAGAGGGAGACAGACCTTCGTGTGATCCATCCGGAGCCACTTGTGCGGGGCAATCTTGGCGGACACACCGGGGCTAACTGTTCCTGTCTCACACGGTTGGTGGGAGGATTTAATAAAACCCCACATGTGAACACGCCGCGAGTCCGAGTGGGTGCCACGGGAGTTCTGCGTTGGCCTCAGCCCCTGGAGAAGCATCGCCCGGAGGGCCGCGGCCCTGGAGGTCATCACAGCCTCCACAGCAGCCAAGGGGCAATCGACCCGGCTGGAGGAGAAATATGGGAATGGTGGCCCGCCTCACCCCCTCCTCGAATATTCCATGCCCTGTGGAACACAGAAATACTTCCCACAGAAAAAAAAAAGGCTGCCTAGACTACACTCTAGAATGAGGTAACTTGAGAATTACAATTTTCACAAAAGACAGGCTAATGTTCCGGTGTTTTAATTATTATTATTTTTTTTAACAGTATGACTTTTACTGATATTCTTCTGCCAATACGGTCTATTCCTCTGGGAGCTTCAAGGATTTTTATGGATTTGGGGCATGAGAACAAACTGAGTATTTCCAGCAAATGTGCTGAAACGTGGTCTCATTTAATTGCATCTTTATAAGGAGACCCCCTACCCCAGGCTTGTGATATTTGGGGCCTGGGGTAAAAACAGGGCTCCAGGGAAGAGGCCCCACTGAGCAAGTAACGAAAATCTCCTCCTCTCCGTGAACCAATAAGAAGGCTCGGGAAGCCAGGTTGGGGGAAATACAGTCGGTTTCTGAAAAAGTTCTCTTCTTATAAACCAAAGTGGCCATTATCTCGGGGGCCAGAGATCAAATCTGGAGCCTGGAGCTGTGCTCAGCAGGAAGCCTGCTGGAAGGTTCTCCCCCTTTGCCTGTCCCACCTCCCCTGTTTCTAAAACAAATAAATCCTTAAAAAATAATAATAAAGTGTCTCTGGGGCAACGGGCCTCATTCGGGGACAAGAGGCTAGGAAGCAATGGAAGCTCTCCTGGGCAGGTCTGGGTGCCAGGGGCAGTCCCGGGCAGAAAAGGAGGCTCTTCCAGGGGCCCATCTCCGGGGTGCCGGCCGCTTGCTCCCCGGGGGTACCCGCGGCCCTGACCTTCCCGAACCCTTGGCAGCCCCCACAGAGGAAGAGGACGGCACCCGCCGCCCCGTACAGCCCGGGGAAGCTTAAGGGCCAGAAAGTGGACCATCCGGAGGCCGTCAGCGCGGGACCTGGACCCTGCCCACCCCCCGCCCGTCCTGCCCCCCATCCTGCCCGGATCCTGCGGGTGTGCCTGGACCCTGACCCCCCCATCCTGGCCCCGAGCCTGCGGGTGTACCTGGACCCTGGGACCCGCCATCCGGTCCCCCCATCCTGGCCCGGGCCTGCGGGTGTACCTGGACCCTGGGACCCCCCATCCTGCCCCCCCATCCTGGCCCCGAGCCTGCGGGTGTACCTGGACCCTGCCCACCCCCCGCCCCGTCCTGCCCCCCATCCTGCCCGGAGCCTGCGGGTGTACCTGGACCCTGACCCCCTCCCCCCCGCCCCATCCTGGCCCCCAGCCTGCGGGTGTACCTGGACATTGGGGCCCTCCATCCTGCCCCCCCATCCTGGCCCCGAGCCTGCGGGTGTACCTGGACCCTGCCCACCCCCCGCCCCGTCCTGCCCCCCATCCTGCCCGGAGCCTGCGGGTGTACCTGGACCCTGCCCTCCACCCCGCCCCATCCTGGCCCCGAGCCTGCGGGTGTACCTCGACCCTGGGGCCCCCCATCCTGCCCCCCATCCTGGCCCCGGGCCTGTGGCTGTGCGGACTCCGCATCCCCGCATCCCCGCTCCCCCCGCTCCCGCGCAGCCTTTCAGTGCCCCCCGCGCCCCCTGCGCGCAGCCCCGCCCCGCCCCCGCGCCCCACCTGAGGTCCCCTAACGAGGCTCCAGGGCTGTTTGGAGTTTCCAGAAATCGTCCCCGGAGCTTCCTTTGGGCCAGAAGCCCAGCGGGGCCAGGGCGGCGGCGGCCCGGGAGGCGCGGGAGCAAGGGCCTCGGGGCGCCCCGCGGGGCCCCCCCCGCCTCGGTGCTTGCGGCGTTAGGTCCCGTTCTGGGCGGAAGGGGGGCTGCCTGGACATTTTTCCAAGAAAAAAACTGGGAATCTTCCAGACCTCGAGCCCCCGCCCCCCGCACGTGGGAGCCCCGCGCCGCGGAGCTCGGAGCCGGGAGGGTCCCCAAGCGGGTCCCCGGGACTCGCGCGCCCGCCCCGCCCCCTCGCGGCCCCTGCCCAGGCCCCGGCCCGCCCGGAGGGAGCGCCCCCCCCGCCCCCGCCCCCGCCCCCGCGCTGGCCCCGGGTGCACGGACCCCCCCGGGCAGCGGGCGGAGGAGGTGCCGCGGCCCAGGCGCCCAGACCGCGGAGGCCCGAGCCCGCAGCGGGGGACGTGGCCGGGCGGGGGGGGGGGGGCACGGCTCTGCTCGCGGACCCGGGGGGGGGGGGTCGGGGCCGGTCCCGGGGCGGCGGGGAGGCTCCTCCCGCTGGGCTGCGGGCGCCGGGCGCACGGAGGAGGCGCGGGGCGCGGGGGGCGCGGGCGGGGGGCAGGGGGGCAGGGGGGCAGGGGGCAGGGGGTCCCTACCTTGCAGGCGGGCGGACGGCGGCCGCGCGCCCCTGGCGGGGCGGCCGGGCGGAGAGTCAGGACGGAGGGAGGCGGCTGCAGGCGCGGTGGGCGGGCCGGCGTCCCCGCCGAGAGGACACTCCCATCCCGCGGCTGCGGGGGGCGCCGGGGCCGGGGCCGGGGCCGGGGCGGGGGCGGGGGCGGGGGCGGGGGGCTCGCGGCGGGGCCGGGCCGGGCGCACGTGCGCTTGCTCCTTGCGGCGCTCCCTGGGGAGGGCGCGGTGAGCAGTGCCCCTCCTTGGGAGGCTCCGAGCGCCTTTCGGATTGCAGGGCTCGTGGGGTCCTCCGCGGTCTGGCGACGCTCCCCGGAGCCGCAGCCCGCGGACGCCGAGCCCGACCTCGCTCCCATCCCGGGACCCCGGTGAGAGCAGCCCCGGGCGCGGGGCGAGTCAGGGCGGCGGCCCCTCCCCGCGACGGAGCCTCCACCTGTGACGACGGGCCTCGGGGGGTTTGTGTTAATTTTAACAACAGCCTTGGAGACGGCACATGTCCTTTCCCCACTCTCCCTGTGCAAAAAAAAAAAAAAAAAAAAAACACAACCCAGAGAGTGTTCAGAAAATGCCCATCTCCTGCCCCTGTCTGCCAATCGCCTCTGAAGGAAGGCACCACGTTCTGAAATTTTAAAAGGTGGCTCCTGAGACCTCAGAGTGGTGAGCGATGTTTAGGGAATTTGCCCATCCGGGTTTCCCTTTTAGTTTTTTTCCTTTTAGTTCCTCCTGGGTTCCTTCTTACCCTTCTCTTGTTCATGATCTTCAGAATTAAACCAGTATTATACCTCAGCCGCTCTGTCCTTTTTTAGGATTTTCGGATCTGCAAAGTCATGTGCTAAGGGGAGGGAGAGGTCATGTGCTGTGTTTAGGTGGCATTGGTGCTTCTTTACAGGAGTGGCCAGGAAGGCACCGTTCCCCCTCACCTCCTCCGCTGGCATGCCTCATGACCTTGAGCAAGTGCCTTAACCTCAGGGTACTTGCTTCAGTGATATAATACATCCTACCTTCAGGGCTTGTTAGGATTAAAATAGGCGATGATCTAAAGAATTCTTGGCGCAGTGCTTTGCACAAAATCCACCAGGTCAGGAAATAAGAATACTAACTTACCAGTCCCTGCCCACTATGAGTCAGTTGCCGCCTTTGCATCATATCTGTTCCTCCCATCCATCCTGCAAGCCAGAATAATCTCCTCCTAGAAATGAAGAAATAGAGTTGGAAGGTTAAGAAATGTGTCCAAGGTCACACTGCCTACACTGAGTTGTGATTCAAATGAAAGTACCTGAGACCAAAATCAGTTTTTTTGTTTTGTTTTGTTTTGTTTTGCTTTTTTCCAGAACAGCTCATGACTATGTAGTTATGTGCAGCAGGGACTTTTGAGCTGCGTGACATTAATTTTTTTTCAAAGGCAGGATGCATTACTGTATTGGCACATGATTGCATCTGTGCAGAAATTTTGAATTCCTGTGGAAGGTGATAAAGAATTAAGCAGGGTGATGGGATTATAGGACTTTAGCTTTCTGGAATAATGTTTTTGGTAATTGTTTTGGGAAAATGTTTCCACTATGTAAATATATATGATTTAGCCTTTGACTAAGTGGTTTATTTTTTTTTTCTTTTATTCAAAGATGTTATTTACTCATGAGAGACACAGGGAGAGGCAGAGACATAGGCAGAGGGAGAAACAGGCTCCCCTCTGGGAGCCTGATGGGGACTGGATCCCAGGACCCCAGGAGCATGACCCGAGCCAAAGGCAGACACTCAACCACTGAGTCACCCAGGTGCCCCAAAAGGTTTCTTCTAATGAGGTAGAAGGGGAAGGACCAGCAGGTAGGAGAGGACTCTTAGAAGATGCAGGTTCTTTTTTTTTTCTTTTTTTTTTAATTTAATTTTATTTATTTATGATAGTCACAGAGAGAGAGAGAGAGAGGCAGAGACACAGGCAGAGGGAGAAGCAGGCTCCATGCACCGGGAGCCCGACGTGGGATTCGATCCCGGGTCTCCAGGATCGCGCCCTGGGCCAAAGGCAGGTGCCAAACCGCTGCGCCACCCAGGGATCCCGAAGATGCAGGTTCTTTTAATGGTCTCCAAAATCATAATCTTTAGCAGTGTACATATAAGTTCAGCCGTTTCCTAAGTTTCTTATGTGCTCATGGATGATGCAAGCTTTTTGGTAAAATCACATTGTTTCACAGGATATGGCCTCCCTAGGGACAAGTAAAAGGTTCTCCACACCACCCTGGGTTGCCATTCAGCACAGTATAGAGAATAAGGTTAAAGAAAATAGTACTTCTTTCTCAATCCCAGTGTAGGTCCTGCCAAAAGACCCAACCCCGGAAGATAAGCTGCATTATATCCCTTTTAGAGGTGACGTGTCCTGTCCCAAGAAGAGGCTTTTTTCCTGCACGACTGATGTAGGACCGTCTAGTTCATGTAGAGACCTACTCAGTGGTATGGTCTCAGCAGGACAGTCCTCCCAGGTGACCCAAGGACCTGCGAGATACCCCCTTAAATGACAAGAGACCACTTTCTCACAATTTCCCCCTGGTAAGTGAATAATAAAAACAAGTTCTCATTTTTCTAACATTTTTCAAGGCTTGAGTTGTCCAGTTTTAAAACAGCCTCTGGCTCAAGACTGAATTTGGCCAAGCTCATCTTTTTTTACATGCAATTGTTCCTCCAACTCTAGGGGAAGATCCTGCCAGCCTGGTCTTCTGGCTGTCTTGGGGTTTTCTCTACTGCAAGCAACTATTTAAAGAACATGCGCATCTCAAAAAAAAATAAGCCACGGGGAGGAGGCAGTCTCTCTCCCAGCTCGAGCTCTGCCTCTGCCTACGGTGTAAGAAACTGTTTCTTTCGCAAAAGGCAGCTTAGTTCTGTTAAGCAACACCCCAGCTTCTCTAGCATCTCCAATTGTGGGGCCTCAGCCCCGCGTTTGCATATGGAAATAACCAATGAGCCCATTTCCTTGGTAAGGTCAGGGCTCGAAAAAGGAATTTGAGACCATCAGAAAGCTTACTTGCAACTTCCCTTCTAGGTTTCAGGGTTCTTGGTAGCCCAGTCTCCAGAACTGCACTTGCTCTCCCCTTCACAAGCTGGAGGATAAGGGGAAGCGGGAGGGTGGCCTTGGGGTTCAGCGTGTTCTAAGCACCCGAACCTATAAAATACCTGTATGGTAGAAGCTGTAAGACAAGTGACAGAAAACAACTTCAGTGTGTCATGAAAAGGGTTAATATTCAGACTACGTCAAAAATTCCTGTGGCTCTGCGACAAAAAGACAACCCATTAAAAAACAGGACGTGGGTCATAAGCAATTTATAGAAGAAACACAAATAGCCCACAAACAGGTGCAGAGACACTTGTGTCTTTTTATGCTAACACTGTTTAAGAAAATGGAAACAATAATGAGACATCAGATTGGCAAAAACTAAGGGTAATGAGCTTAATGGGTTTCCTCAAGGCGTGGGGGAGCCCACTCAAGGGAGTATGAAGAACTTCCTTGAAGTTCAGGGCAGTTTGGTGGTTGCTATCAAATTTACAAGGTTGCTGTAAGTTTGAATTTCAAAACTCTAATTGAGGTTCCTTAACTTTCCCCCTTCAGAAGACAGTTTGGCCTCAAGCCAAGCAAAATAGGAAAGAGGGGAGTGGGCAAGAGGGACGGATGGGAAACGACAGAGGATCTGTGAGCTGCCTCCTGGAATCCCTGGTCCACAAGAGGGCAGCCCTTCTGGTGGCCCAGCAGCTCCCTGAACGAACCCCCCACCCCCCACCCCCTGGATGGTCGGGCTCCTCCTACGGTTGGATGGGGACAGGCTGCAAAACTGCTGCCTCTTGGAGCCACTTGCTCAGAGAACTTAACTCAGTTCTGACGAGTGTTAGGAGCCTGGCCCACTGTCCTGGCTGATGGGCTGCGCTCCCCAGAGTGGGGAGATGTCACCCCATCTGTCTGTGGAGATGCTCTCCTCGCTTCTACTCCAGCCCCATGACCGATAATTCTATCAAAGTATGTATTACAGGGACCTTTCCTTGGGCCACTCAGCCCATGAATTAAACTACCTAGCGAACCCCTTTGTCTCTCATCTTAACTGAGGTACAGAGCTGAATTTACAGTATTTTACTTCATGAGATTGTGTCGATAGGATGGATCCAGGAAGGTGGGATTGTTGGACAAAGTGTACATGAACCCACCCTCAAATAATTTTCTACGTTTTACTTTCTGTTTCAGAAATTCACACTCTAAACAAACGAACAACAACAACAACAACAACAAAAAACAATTTTCGATAGCATTCCCAAAGCCAAGTGCAAGATGGAGTCATTAAAGTGAGCAGTGAATGGTCTAGAAGCTTCTCTGCGTTTCCCAAACTCCACTCTGCTATGAATGCAAGTCACCTGCAAACCAGCAATTCCATTTTTTAAGGACTTCATCTGTAGAAATAATCACATATAAAGACAAAAATATGAATAGGGGTGGGCACAGCAGCATTGCTTATAATATTTAAAAACAGGAAAATAATGCCCAGGAATAGTGACTAATTAGATTGTGGTATATCCTAATAATGAATGCGGCCGTCGCTAAAGCTATCATAAATGTGTGTATGTGTTCAATTCACTAATGTGATAACGGCTATAATACATTGGCTTTAGAAGTTCTACTCAGAAAATGTACACTGAATGTTCAAAGAGTGTATCACAGATACTATGATTCATTAATATCAGGCAGAAAAGATAAAGGAGCAGTAATGTGTGTGCATATATTTGTGAATCCATAGGGAGTGTTGACAGCGATTTCTTCTAGAGAGTGTGGAATTACAGAGGCAGAGAGATAAAGTGAAGGAAGATTTTTGCTTTTTTAGTCTACATATTTCTGATAACTTGAACTTTTTTACAACGTATATGAATAACTTCTGTAATTAAACAAAGATGCTAACAAAGCTACTTTTATGTGTTTTGGGGAAAGAGATTAAAAATCCTTGAGATTTTTAATGAGAATGTGTCATGAGAGACACATGTCAATGTGTAATGAGAATGTGTCAGTACTTAGGCACAAGTCTGACCTCTACCTCGGTGATTCCCTACCTGGGTATTCTTCATTCTATACAATGCATTTCCCCCCCAATCTATAGAGACCAAAATAGAAATATCAGACGAGAACAAAACCAAACCCCTATGGCCACATTGAAAGAACAGGAAGAGAACCTATGTGAATCTTGTTTTTGTTTTGCTGGGAAAAAATTAGATGTAAAAGAAGCATGAAGAAAAAAGTAAGGGAGCACCTGGGTGGCTCGACAGTTGAGTGTCTGCCTTCGGCTCAGGTCGTGACCCCAGGGTCCTGGGATTGAGTCCCACATCGGGCTCCCTGCTTGGAGCCTGCTTCTCCCTCCGCCTGTGTCTCTGTCTCTTTCTCTGCATCTCTCATGAATAAACAAATAAAATCCTTTAAAAAGGAAAAGAAAAAGGTTAATACATTTGATTTCATGAGAATGTAGATTTTCTAAATAGGACACTACACAGAAATACAAAGACAAACTGGGTAAGAAGCATCTGCAGCACATGATAAATGTTAATTTTCTTATTTTACCAAGAACTCTTAGGGGAAAAAAATGAATTTAGTAGAAAAATAGACAAACTACTTGGACAAGCAGCTCGGAAGGGAAAAATAAAACACACATTACTTAATTAAGCAAATATATATATGTCTCCTGTGTGCCAGGTACTAATCTAAGCAGGTATACAGCAGGAAAGGAAACATAATAATTCCTGCTTCCATGCATCTTACATTCTAGAAAATTTGAGGAGCCTTGACTTCATTGATTGAAGTCATATATGCTAATATAGAAATCCCAGCAATAGAAACTTCCGTTACAGGTACCCTCGCACAAGTTATATGAAGTTGTATATAAAAATTATCTTTTAAACATTGCTTATAATGGAGACCCTAGAATGACTCAAGTAGCCTTTTAGGGATAGGGATTACATGGTACACATAAACTAGAGAGTTCTGTGCAGTCACTAAAGCCATGAGTCTCTATCTCATGACTTGGAATGATGTCCAAGATACCAGTAAATCTAAGTATCACATTGCAAAACATGTTGCCTCGTAGGCTTCTGATGTTGGTCAATGTTTTTCAAAAATAGAAATAATGGTATTTATAGCACAGCTGATGTCAGCGCACAGAGTATCTGAAGGAAGACGCATCAGCTGTGAACCCTCGTTATCTCTGGAGGACTGGGCACAGAGGGCTTGTCCTAAATCATACAATTCTGAAGGTTTGATTTTCACAATTTATTTTTAACTGCAAAAAGGGAGATTTTTCAAGACATGTTACATTTTAGGGATTTTTACATGCAGTTGCTTAGAAACACATATCAAACTGGCTTTACTTCCTGGGGAGTGTGATCGGGAGACTGATCAGTGGTTTTTCTGAGAAGTAATGACAAAAGCTTCGCTCTAAAGGTGTGACTTTGTGCCGTTTTTCATCATAACCTTGATAGTGACAGCATTTGGGGTTTCTGAGGATCTCAGCCTCGGAATTAAAAGATCTTGTCTACTTCAAAACTTGCAGGGGATTGTCACATCCCCAAAGGATATTATAAGAGAGTGACTTGTCAGGTGGAGCGTCCTCTAGGAACCACTGCCTGTGCACACCTGGGAACCTGTCTGCCATTATTTCCAAAGATAGAGTGAGAGGCCCTCAGTGCAAAGGGGGAGAAAGAAGGCAAGGTGGAAGCCACTAGATACGCTCAAGTGTGAGCTCGTATGTATTATACTCCTGCCAGATGCTAGGTGATTTTATAAATCATATTGCTTATTATGAACACAGCAACCCTGTGAGCTCACTATCATTGTCTCCGTTTTCCAGATGATGACTTGAAGACTCAGCAAAAGTACCTCATTTGGCCCAGGGCCAGACCTTGGATACATCAAACCTAGAATTTGGAACCAGGTTGAACTCCAGGCGTCTCTTTTCACACCCATGACGTGTGCCTTCCTATTCAAGACATGAAGGGTGTGAGAAGATGAGTGACCATGATGCTGGAAGATGACATTTCAGGAAAACACTTACAGCCACGGTTAATTGAATGGGAATCCTGGGAAGCTTCCATGAGCACCTCATGTGTGGGTATCAAGATGGCAGCTGACATGTATGGTGGCCAGTTCCAGTTGCCCCCCAAAACCAGAATGCCTTCTCCAAGGACACATGGACTATAGATGACTGAGACCCTTTCTTCAAGACCCTGGTCAGCATTCCTCCTGACTGGGTCTGCTCTCTTTCATGCTTGAACTCACTTTAGGGGGGTAGGTCTCCTGTTTAAGGTAATTGTAGTAGCAGAGGCCGTAACTGTAGTGACATCAGGGTTATCACGAGGGAAGCATGTCCAGGGGCTTCCCAGGAGCGTGCCAATCCAGTACCTCCATTCTTCCTTTCTGTTCTACGCTACGACCAGTGTGTTCCCCCATAGGACGCTAGGAATACAAGACACTCGGTATCAGTAATAAAGTGCGATAGATATAGGGACCACCACCAACATCCCGAGTAGAAGTGAAATGAAGGCTTAAAAACTGACCGTTGTTTCCTAGGAGTTTCAGCTAGTAATCAACTTCTGTTTTAAACTCTTTTTTTTTTTTTAATTTATTTATGATAGTCACACAGAGAGAGAGGCAGAGACACAGACAGAGGGAGAAGCAGGCTCCATGCACCGGGAGCCCGACATGGGACTCGATCCCGGGTCTCCAGGATCGCGCCCTGGGCCAAAGGCAGGCGCTAAACCGCTGCGCCACCCAGGGATCCCTCAACTTCTGTTTTAAAGTTTTTACAATTTTTGTTTTTACTGTATCTTCTGGTTAAGCCCCCAGGTTCATTTCTTTTGCACGCACGTGCAATATTGGCTGCAGTTTCTCCAAATCCCACACACGACTGGTAATTATTACAAGTATGTTAGCCACGGGGCCATATCCTGACCATCCAAGCAGCTACTTGCAGTGCCTCCAAAATGGTAAATACAAATGACTTTACTCTTTATCATCATTTAGGATCATTGCATAAAATCAAGGGTTTCTGCATCTCTGCCTAAGGGACTTTGGAGAAGCGCATAATTTTGGTTTTGCTTAGAGAGGGAGTCGAAAGTAGGCAGAAATTAACTGTATGTCTGTGGGTTTATCGTGCAATAGGTAAATGCATTTTAGCCCCATCAACCAGATCCTAGACTTTGGACCCACCAGATTTTTAAATAATTGATCCAAGTTTTACTGGCTGTAGATTAAAAGGCAGAGAACCATCGAATCTTCTGAGGCCCTTTAGAGTTAAGAGTCCTCAGAGTGTTAATCCACAGGCTGGCAAACAAAGTCCGATACTAAATACTTGGGAAGTCGTCCCTAAATTTTATGTAGCTGGGGGGACTCATGAATTCACTTGTACGTGACTTCAGAAAATGTGTGCATCCCTTGCTGTCCAGGGGAGCGCGGCTAGTCTAAACCAGAGCTCTCGCAGGGACCCGCTGCCCATCTCCACCGGGGGACGCGGAGTCCTCCCTCCATCGCGAGCCCCCCAACTTTCTTCCCTCTCAGCCTCGAGCCTCCAAGGTGCAACTGAGCACTCAGTCCAACACCCATGTCTCGGCACCCGCCACGGGCCAAGTATTTCACAAAACGCAGGGTCAGCAAACCCAAAGCCACGTTGTCAGTCTTCTGCCCTGAGCAGCTTTTTCTTTTCACTTTACTCATTTTTATTACTGATCATGTTCTTCTCCCCGCCTTCCACTTTTCAAACCCTAGACTTATCCTTTTTCTTTTTTTAAGGTTTATTTATTTATTTATTCATGAGAGACAGAGAGAGAGAGAGAGGCAGAGACACAGGGAGAGGGAAAAGCAGGCTCCATGCAGGGAGCCTGACGTGGGGCTCGATCCCTTGACCTCAGGGTCATGCCCTGGGCCGAAGGCAGACACTCAACCCCTGAGCCACCCAGGCGTCCCAACCCTAGTCTTATCCTTGATCTCCTTCTTTTCCTCCATCTTCCCTGAGCTTCTGTCCTTGGTCACAAGGACCTTGTGTCCCTGTCACCCACACACTTCGCATTCGGTCAGTAAACACTCGCTTGCCTGCTCCATGCCAGGCACAGTGCTAGGGCCTAGGAGGAGTTTGCCAGTGGGGAAACTATTTTTTTGCTTTCCTGGAGCTTACATTTTACTAACATGCTTAATAAGCCTTTCACCTGTGCTTCCCTCTCGCATGGTGTTTATTTCACGCCCCACCCCACCCCACCCCAGGCCCCGTTGAAATCCAGATGAAGGACTTGGCAAGATGCTGTTTGAAGAGTCCCTGAGTCACCCTGTCACAGGCCCCATCACCTCGAGTGGCTCTCTTGTAATAACACCCTGGGCACCTGCAGCTGCCTTTCTCACTAGCCAGTCTTGAGCAATCTCTCCAACGTCTGGTAGGCCCCTTTCCCCTTTCTCAAACAGCCTGCCTCCCCGACCCCCGTTAACCCTACTAGAACAAAAAGACAAGGTTGGACTTCACCCTCTTGTCAGTCTCTAGAAGTCAGAGGCAGCACAAGTTGAGATGTCTTCTGAGGATCTGTTAACTTAGGTCTAACCCTGTCACAGAAGAGCCAACAGAGCACCAACGCTTGGTTACCTCGTGGAGATGGAGGAGGACAACTTGCTGCGGGGCCCGCAGGGGACCCAGGAGGCTTGAGACAAACTCTTACAGTTATCAAACCACGCGAGGCCCAACCATGCGAGGCCCAGGGAGGCGCCTGCCCATGAATAAAGCCCTGGACAGATGTGATGGGTCAACTGAAACAGAAAGTAACATTTGTTGGGCCCTATGGAGGGGCTTTGTGTTTGTGATCACACTTCATTGTAACAAACCTGGGAGTTAAAAATAGTATTGAGACAGTAAGAAGAACACACAACAGTTGAGCATCTGCCTTTGGCTCCGGTGATCCTGGGGTCCTGGAATCGAGTCCCAGGTCGGGCTCCCTGCAGGGAGCCTGCTTCTCCCTTTACCTGTGTCTCTGCCTCTCTCTCTCTGTGTGTGTCTCATGAATAAATAAATAAGATCTTAAAGAAAGAAAGAAAGAAAGAAAGAAAAAGAAAGAAAGAAAGAGAGAGAGAAAGAGAGAAAGGAAGGAAGAAAGGAAGAAAGAAAGAAAATTAGATTTGAACCTAGGTCTGAGTGGGTCCAAAGCCCTAGCACATATGTTCAATTTGGGCAGAGGGAAGGGGAATCTAATGCTTTTGCTGGGAAATCTCTCCACTTACTCTGCTACACACACACACACACACACACACACACACACACACTTCTTTTTCTTAAAGAGAACAGATACAACTTAATTCCTAAGTTTCTGGATTTTGATAAAGTAGTGCTCTATTTACGTCTTTTTTTTTTTTTTTAATTTTCAAACTAAACTTCAAATTTTCCATTATGTTAACCTTTCTATTTTGCCTTAGTGGAAACTATGCTCTTCTCACCCACCTGGGAGTGGCCTAAGAAATAAAAACAGAGTCTGATGCAGTGTCTGGTGGGCCTTTCTGGTTCCTCTCTTTCTAAATATTATTTCATGATGAATTAATTACTTGCTTTCGGAATTTAGGAGTCTTTTCCCAAGCTGTGTTCTTTTGGGAGACACTAATCTGAATTTTTAAAATTTAATATGTATATTTTTTTACTGGAGTTCAATTTGCCAACATATAGTATAAAACCCAGTTCTCATCCCGCCAAGTGCCCCCCTCAGTGCCTGTCACCCAGTCACCCCAAACCCCCGCCCACCTCCCCTTCCACTACCTCTTGTTCATTTCCCAGAGTTAGGAGTCTCTCAAGGTTTGTCTCCCTTTCTAATTTTTCCCACTCAGTTCCCCTCCTTTCCCCTATAATCCCTTTCGCTATTTTTTATATTTCCCCGTATGAGTGAAATCGTATAGTTTGTCCTTCTCCAACTGAGTTACTTCACTCAGCATAATACCCTCCAGGTCGAAGCAAATGATGGGTATTTGTCGTTTCTAATGGCTGAGGAATATTCCAGTGTATATATAGACCACATCTTCTTTATCCACT